>NC_137811.1:53587552-53645052 GCF_963921795.1 Nannobrachium achirus
TTTACTAGCCTAATATAATATAAACAAAAATAGCTCGGACATTTTTGTCAAGCAGAACAGCATATAATTCTAGCAAAAATATATGAAACTCGCAATTGACAAAAAGGGCAATAAACACACAAAAACAAAAAATGTATAATAAAATGAAATGTATGAATTTCTATTCCCACATTAAAGTTCAAAGCCAATAAAACTTTTTGCCACAATATCTTGACACACGCCGTGTTGGGTTTGCGTTAGGAACATTTACAGTAACCACTCACTCCAGGCGCTCATGATAGCGAGACGGCTACATCCACACATGCACATGATGACAGACAGCCATGCAGGCAACACTTTTCACTGGCAACATTTCAGCCGCTCTCTTTTACAACCGTCAATAACATCCCGACAACCTTAATTCAAAACTCAAATAAAGCTTTTTGTCTGGCACAGCAGCAACAGCAGCAATAGTGAGTGAGACAGTGCAAATAAACTTACGTTTAATCTGCCTGGGGTTGCTCTGCTTCCTTCGGGACATGCCTGCTTTGTGGCTGGTCAGTGGATCCAGGTGCAGCACTGACAGATCGATAGCTTTTGGTTCATCCAAGCGCCGGTGTACGTTTGTGATGGAAAATTGAGAAAGAAAAAAAAGGGGGCGCGAATTCTCAACACTCTTTTACACACAGTCTATCGCTCCCGTCTCTTTCTTTATCTTTCTCGTCTCTGGCTGGCACTCTCTCTCTCTCTCTCTCTCTCTCTCTCCCTCACACTCTCTCTCACACACACATACACACGCGCACCCTCCCTCCCTCTCTCTCTCTCTCTCTTCAGTAGTGTCTCCGGGATGAGGCTGCACTTCGCTGCGATCCGCACGGACTGACGGAGGAGGTGAAAGCGTTTCGCGCTTTTGTTTGAAGATAACGTTTGTGCCTCCCCGGGTACCGTACGTAGCCCCATCTTCTGAACTTCACTTTGATAATACTACTTTATTTCTTCTTCTCAGTAATTAATTATAGCGTTAGTTTTTAAGTGACAACCGGTGGTCAACAAATGTGGACCAGTAATGCAAAAGTAGTCCAATGGGGCAATGGGGGCATACTCACTGGTCTGGATTGAGTGAGATGTCAATGACCTAAAATGACTTGACCTTTTGGCACTGGCCAAAAGAACACAATATATGCAAAACTTAAAAAAAAAACACAAAAAAACAACAACTAACAAACAAACACTATTCATATAGGATACATAATTGTAGTATTTTTTCATTAGCCTTTGGACACAACAAAAACATCAAAAAGAGAAAGAGATAATTATCTAACAAATAGTTATTACCATATGCTACATGTATTTATTTCTAGGAAAGCCAAGACAAAATATGACAAAAGGGAAATAAAATAATCTTGAAATCTCTGTTTTTTTCCCCTTGTTTTCTTTTTTTTTACTGCCCCATGTTTTTGAATGATCACCCAAACTGTGAAATCACCTTGTTCAATTAGCCAGTTGGACTGCCAAGTAAGACAAGCAAGTGGCCTGTGAAATTATCTTGTAACCCAATTCCACAAGTTTTGGAATGGAGACCGAGAGTACAGAATAATTTATGGAGCACACGGGTCAGCGCTGGTTCACCTTGAGGAACGCAGCTGTCTACAGGAGCCTCTCTCTAGTCTGTCTCCTCCTCCTTCCCTTCACTCCCCATCCTCTGCTGGACAAAACTTTCCTCTCTTTGGTCATGGTCCAAACAGTGATGTCACAGGACAGTGGTCCTCAACGTGGGGTTTGAGGGGAGGGGTGTTCCAAGGGGTCCCCCCAATAGCATCAAAATTCTGTTTTGATGTTTAACCGTGCACTTTCTATATTCGGCTTTAAAAAAAAATCAAACCTCGTTCGAAGTGGAGCTGTGAATTTGAGCAGTTCCAGATCTATGCTTTTGATTCTATGTGTTTTAGATCTATGAATTCTAAGTGTTCTATATATAAATTCTATGTGTTCTAGATCTATAAATTATGTGTGTGTGTGTGTGTGTGTGTGTGTGTGTGTGTGTGTGTGTGTGTGTGTGTGTGTGTGTGTGTGTGTGTGTGTGTGTGTGTGTGTGTGTGTGTGAACTGTAAACTGTTCCTATGAGTGAGTGGTGAGTGTGCCTGGCCTGCACAAAACAGCGCCCCTCCTTTAACTAGTGTGTTGTGTGTGGCCACTCAAGGTATTGCCAGACTACGGACACGGCCAGCCACCCACCCAGCCAGCCAGCCACCCAGCCACCCAGCCACCCACATACCCACGGACATACCTGTCTATTGGGAGCTTGTGTTCCACAGCTCCAAAAAGAGCTGATCTACAAGCTCATATTGCGATGCATTGTGAGATTGTAGATCTGCAATTTCTGAACGTTTTTGAAATGATATGGCACACAATCTTTTCAAATGGGGGTCCGTGGCCAGATTGCTATATCAATTTAGGGGTCTTTGACATGAAAAAAGTTTGAGAACCATGGGTCATATATAGCAGCAGCCATAAACATTGCATTGTTTCAATACCCCTTCCCTCAGTATTGTCATACCATGGATTAGCAATATCACTGATAACAAATAAAAACAAACCAAAGTCATGATAAACAAATGTAAAAATTTAATTATAGCATATTTGACCCTGATTGCATGACTACTGGATATCAAGTGCATTATCACTAAAATCAGTACAGGTTGGCCATTGTATATTGAGGTTCTTTCTTTTCCGTTGTACTGGATACAGTAAATAAAAAATGTCTATCCTATAGTTACAATTACATTGTAACTGTAGATTGCAAACATTAACCTATACTGTAGGTGATCAATGAAAAAACATCAGACATTTTCCCTAAAATTGCTTTCTAAAACTACCATAAATAGCATTTACTGGCCGTATTAGAAACCCAGCACCGAAATCAATAATGATTTGTGGTTTGAGCAACAACATAGTGAGACTGGAGAGTCAAATTGCCAGCTGAAGATTAATTTAACGCCACTCCTAAATCCCCTGAGACTGGAGTATGGTTCTTCTCTGCTGTTCCCGAGCCCCAGTGGCTTGTTTGAAGCACTCTTTGATTGACAGGTACAAATCTGTGTGAGGAAGAGAAAGCCTTCTCTTTTTTTTTTCACCGGTTGGACCAGATGGTTGTGATAATTAACATGATACTGTTTCCATCGCTGGGGAAATCACTGACACAAGGTTGGTCATATTAATAGGTTAAGGTATACTGTACGCTATGGAGATGCTGTACAGTGCACTCACATAATCTGATTACAGGGGGAAAGGTTGATTCAATGTGATGCTAAATCATTTGATTAGAGCTGCCAAGTCACATTTGGGGAACGCCACTCACTGGCAGGGGTATAAGAGAAACCGGGACGTCTGCTGCTGGCTCATAATGTGCATTCTTAAAGGAAATAGGTTTCAAAACATTGCGTGTGTTTCTATGGCTCATTGTTATGCCTGAGAAGTGATCAGGGTAAATACATGTCAACATGTCTATTACCTGTACAGCTCATTCACTGGGTTTACAACTTGAAGAACATTTTGATGGCACTTGAGTCTAGTGTCTGGACGCTAAATGGGTGGCAACCCTTTTGTACTGGCCTGGTAATTACTTCAGTGACAGAACTGTCATAAGCAGTGGCTGATTTGTTAATATTTAACAAGGGGGAGGGGTATGTGGGTGCAAAGGATTGTCCTGGTTTTACACCTAAATGTAGCTGTTAATTAAGGAAATGTATTTTAATGATTTGTTTTAACAGGAAGGCACCATAATCTGTCATTCCCCTTAAATTGCCCGCTGGCTGTAATAATATTATATGATAATAACTGCCATGTGATTGCATAGTGACAATCCTGACCTTCAAATGACTATTTATTATTATAACATATATGAAACAGTGAGGTCTCTAAACATCCAACTTATTTTATTACACACACACACACACACGCACGCACGCACGCACGCACGCACGCACGCACGCACGCACGCACGCACGCACGCACGCACGCAAGCACGCGCCCTACTTGATCATACTACAGCGTCACACAAAAGCATCAAAAGTAGCAGATCTGCAAGCTCTAGACACAGTGGGAAACAAACTTGAATTTGAATCCTGAAAAGTAATTCAAAGTTTTGGACATATGAGGTTTCCACCCGACAGAGACGACATACATGATGATGTGTAGGCTAAATGAGTTGGATGTTTTGAGACCTCTCTGTTTCATCTGTGTTACAGGCTGTCTTTGACTGCATGTGAATTGGAAAAAGTTTTTTTTTTACTTTTTTTTTCTTTTTCTTTCATTTTAGTGAAAATAATTTGCACACTGAACACTGAGGTACTGTACAGAGTGTAATATTCATTAATGCTATGGAAGATATACGTGAAGTTCTGCAATTCCTCCGTTTTTGGATGCAAGTCTGAAAAATTTGAGCCACCTGCCTTGGATGACCCGTTAGTTGGTTGATTTGTGTGACGTGTCACTGATGTCCAGTGGCTGTAGTAATCACAGCCATCTTCTGGATGCTAACTCTATTCTTGAAGAGCAGCATCAGCACCATGAGTCTGCCTGCTATAGAGGCACCCTCTGGCTGCTGGGGCTTGGCTCCGCTCCCAACGAAGAGCAGTGTGCGTGTGTATGTGTCTGTGTGTGCGGGCGTGCGGGCGTGCGTGCGTGCATGCATGCATGCATGCATGAGTATTACTATATTAGAGGCCAAATATCGCAAGTGTAGAAGATTTAAATAAAGAAAAAATAGTTGTTTTGTGGTTAAAAATATATTTTTAGAGAAATTAGGAAAAATCTCAGGTTGGGATTAGGATTAGGCATTTAGAGGTCAGGTATAGAGAGGTTAGGGTTGGAGTTCTGTCTGAATTATATTTAGTTGCACACTGGTGTCACGCTGAAAATAGCAGATCTACAAGCTCACAACTCGCAAAAACTTGAATAACTCTTTAGCGTTAGGGTTAAAAAGACTTCTTCTTTTGTTGTAAAATTGTTGTCCAAAATGTTTAATGTCCTCATGACCAACGTGTGTGTGTGTGTGTGTGTGTGTGTGTGTGTGTGTGTGTGTGTGTGTGTGTGTGTGTGTGTGTGTGTGTGTGTGTGTGTGTGTGTGTGTGTGTGCGCGCGTGAGTGCGTGTTTGAAAGAGAGTCATACAAAGCATGAGAGTGTGCATCTACAGTGCATGCAGGGGCAAATAGATACAGCTGGGGCGACACTCAAGGCAACGACTCCTGTCCTTCTGGATACAGTGTTAACCAAGGAACTTCAATGCTAGAAGACTAAATATGAGATAAAGAGTTCATATTTGTGTATATTGTGTTTATGCACAAGCTACCTGCAATCGAACATGTCCTTGAATGCCCCTGATGACAATTGGATATCATTGCTTGTGTCGTGTGCACTCCAGCACGGACCCGGGTCACTCACGAGTCACCATTGACCCTCCAAAGCTGTGTTTCTCTTTGATTGGGTGGGGGGGATTGGCCAATCTACAAGCTCACAAAAAGTAAAACATTTATGCAAAAGGGGCAAGGCAGCGCGCAAGATGGGGCCCTTGGTGTAAAATGAACCGAGGGCAGATCAAATACAGTTGTTACTCAGGTCCATTTCACTTTGTGGTGGCCATAATTGAATGGGTCAGTTGGTCATAGTTGGCCATAGTTGAATGAGCCAGAGGCCCTGATTGTCCCAGGTACAAATCCAGGCCAGGACAGCAATGTTCAAAATGTCTTTGAGCAAGACACTTAACCCCTAACTGCCCCCCCTCCGCGTCTCCTCTGCAGGGCAGAGATCAGCTGGGTGAAGATGAAAAGTGAATTTCCCCTATGGGAGAAGGTATAATTATTATTACTGAGAAGTGGTTGAACTTCTTGGACAAAATCATATCCTGATTTGATCCACTTTCAGCTTGGCATCCATATTTTGCACATGTCAGTAGTTGTCAAAAATAGTAATTTTTCATAACGTTTTAAAAATAGTAATAAATAGCTGACCTACAAGCTCACAACGCGTCACAATGCGATGCATTGTGTACTTGTATAGGTCAGCTATTTTCGGTATTCGTCATACGAGAAGTACAGCTCAGCTTGTGTCAAGAAGGGGGGAATGTAAGAAAGGGCGACTCCAAGGAAAAAAGGTTGGAAATCACTGCTCTAAAGGACATAATAATTTAATTTCTACAGCACACTGATACTTTGTGGCATTGATTGATTGATTAATTGATTAATTGAATTCTGTATTGGTCAGAAATGTGCAAAACAGCACGTGGTACAGTCTGACATTAAGACTAAAAAGGATAACGCAAAGACGTCTCGGGGACCTGTTTCCATTGTTTCCAATGTGATCCTGCTACGTACGTATTCAATTCATCATTCATCGTGGTGTTGCTGTTGTTATTGTTGTTGTCCAAAAACACAGTGAGATGATGGCGATGGTGGCAGTACTGCTGCTTGGTGATGGTTGTGGCTGAGTGCCCCCCCCTTTCTCTCTCTCCAGCCCCCATGCAGCCAGCAGTTCCAGCAGCAGTGTGCAAACAGATGTCTGAGAGAGTGCCCATTCCTGCTGGCCCTGCTGCCAAAATCACCCGGGGCCCTGGAGGCCTCACCGCCAGCTCTGTCCAGGGAGGCTCCGCTTGCCTGCCACACCACCATCCAGATTCTCTCCCCTGTTTACTGGAAAGATACACAGTCCCCCCCCCTCAGTTGGGTCTTGTGATAGCTGCATGCGTTGAAACAAAGCACAACAAGCGACAATATGTACACTGAAACGACACAATCTTCAAAAAAAGAAATCCCCCCAAAAAATCGAAATGCCACACAACCCCAAAGCATCTTAAGATTATGGACCAAAAATGTTAAGACAGTGATGTAAGTGCTAAGAGAGGCGGGATGAACAAACTCTGCTCCTCCCAACGGGAGCGGGTATAAATCTGTAAATAAAGGCTTTTTGTTAAACCACATGATCCCCAGTGTCCCTGTGTTGGGCAAGTCATAATAGGCAAACATTCGCTTAAAATAGCCGATCTATAAACTCACAACGCATCGCAATGTGACGCGTGAGCTTGTAGATCGGCTATTTTTGGCAAAGAGATATGGTGTGGACTAGGGAAAAACTGAGGTGGTCAAGCACAGACCCCCTGTATATATACCAGGAGGAGGGACAGTATATTCTTATTGCTAATCTCTGCTAATGACTATTTATTTGGTTTTTGTGGATAAAGATAAAAATCCCTCTAGTTTCAAAGAGTGCACATACCAGTAATGTTGCATTTTCACCAAATGACAAAATGTTATGTGTTGAGTCATAGATGGGGAATGCAGCCTCTGTCGTTACCCTGAAATGACCCCAGTATTAATTTAACACTGAGTGTATAAATGGACCTCTGCTGGCTTCTACATTGACATTATTATTGAATATTCCATTTAATATAACATTTATAAAATTCCATCATGCTATCAATTCATAATTTTAACTTGTCTTTATGTAATATACTTACCTTATAAAATCAAAGCAAGGATTATGGAATTTCCTTCAGTTGCATGTAATGTTTTCAATATAAATGGTTATGGATTTATGCATACTGTAGGTGAAAGCTCTGGTAACATTTGAAGTGTGTTCATTTCAAAATAAATGTCTATATTAATAAATAGAATAAATTAACATATCCATTTGCTATTAATCACACTACAGTATGCACATGAATATGTAGAGAAGTCTAATATATTTTAACAGATTAGTCTTCAGTAATTGCAGCTGACCCTTTATGCCAATATTGACATGCAACTACCAGATAAAATGTTGTTATACTTCATCAATAATTATTACATAAATTAGGTCTAAATTATACTAGGTTATTTGTCTATCTTCATTAATAGCATGATGGTGATGAAGCATTAGGCTTATTCTGCAGTAGCTGTCAGTCTGCTCAAGTCCCATTCCACAGTAAAGGGTAAGTAATATTCAGTACATTATAGGCTATATTATAGTCCTGCTATTGTTTGCATGCCTGTTTTGTCAGTTTATACATGAGCACCTCATGTGTTTTGACATTCTTCATTTTTATGAGGTCAAGTAATTTATATTTGATTTGTATGATTGATTCCCCCCCCCCCCTTTTTTTATATGTACACTGGTAACTGAAGACCCGGCATCTAAACACAGCAGCATAATACAGTCTGCTGGTGTATTTTATAAGTGTGTGTGCTGGTTTATTACATATGCAGAGGCATCAGTGCACAGCAAAATGGAAAAATGCGTCAATATATTCACAGAAAGGCAGGCCGTAGACAGCTCAGAAAATAAATCTACATCTGCCAGGCTACATGCAAATAGCAGAGCCAGCCTTAATGGTGAAACCATCGATGAAAACAGATAAAAATATTAAATATTCAGACATTCCTTTCACACAGTATCAAAAGCGTCCAGATGTGGGAAGCTGGAGTTGTTATCGTGAAGCCAACGACAGGCATTGAAAGAAATTCCTCTGAATTTTCAACCATATAAAAGTATTTTATGGCATGCAAATAAATGGTAATTTTTGACTATGGAGAAAAAACATGCCAATAAACCCTATCATTTGGGACTAAAACTCCACAAACAGGAGACACTTTCAATTTGCTTTGCCTGTCTCCCCGCGTTAGATGCCTGCGATTGCCGCGAAATTAATCCATTTAACAATCTGTGTGGCTTAAATTTAAGGATTTCCAGTTTTTTTAGAATATCAATAAGTTCCAATTGAAGAGAGGATTCTTTTGCAATTCAGGCATGTGCAGGCGATAACAGCAGAGTTGGCATGAAGAGAGGCAAAGATGGATTAATTATGCAGAGAACATGGAAATTCTGCTTATCATCGCTTAGCAAAGGAGCCCAGCTCACATAATCAGAAAACGAGGATGAAAAAAATAACAATGCAATGGCACCTTCCAGCCCATCATCTTACAAGTTAGATTTTTCCTGTAATTAAAAAGTAACATACAATTATATTCATATCTCATATGCAGACTATGAGTGGGTGTATATTAAATAATTGCATTGGGATATAAGGATTGAGTAAAAAAAGGTCAGAAAAAAATAAGTAAAAAAAAAATCTTGTTTCACCAGGGTATAGCTCCCCTGGGTTGGATTGAACTACTTAGAAACCAAAAACTTAAATTATCTTTGGAAAGCAAACAAAGACAACGGCAAAGAAGAGAAGATGGAAAGCTATATTACTTGCTGTATAAACTGTGTTTTGAAACATGCTCTTGGTATATATGCATCTTGCAAATGAGAATAATTATGTCTAAAGGCAGACTTTGTACACTAAATCCCCTCTGAGGATGTATGATAGTGACAGATATGTACTGTATACATGTGTATGTGCTGTGTATATACGGTACTGAGTGTGTGTACACGCACGCACGCACGCACGCACGCACGCACGCACGCACGCACGCACGCACGCACGCACACACACACACGCACACGCACACGCACACACACACACACACACACACACACACACACACACACACACACACACACACACACACACATCACTGCATTTCCTTCCTTATTTTGACTCAATATTTCAACATCACACTTATTTAATGTTTTTGAGGATCTGAAAGCAGAACACAAAACATGTATTATCTAGCATATAGTAGACTATATGATCAAAGAATTGTGGTTTGTTAGAAACCAGTAAAAGGTTTAAATAACTCCTGCCGTCTAGAGCACTGCTGCGAAAAAGGTGAGGGCTTGCCACTATACTGCTCCTGTCTTTGCATCCAGTAGTAACACAATTTAACCTTTAATTGAAGTCTCACAATAAGCTGTGCTGCACTGTTACTTCTCCCCAAGAGAAACTGTTTGGACAATTATACAAATGGAAGTCGCTGCCGGGTGGATGTACCACACAGCTTTGTGTTATAACTGGCAGATGATGACACATGCAGGCAAATCCCTGCTTATGAAGACCTTTCACAGGGTAAGATCCTCATAGGACCTTTCTTGCAAGTGTTATGAGCCACGTCGCCACATGTCATTGATTTAGCAATCCTCATTTGACCTACGGCAGGGGTCTTCAACGTTTTCAGGCCAAGGACCCCTTAGTTGAGAGAGAGATGAAGCAGGGACCCCCACAACCTGTACATAGATTCCATATCGTTTCATTGACAGCACAATCATCAGTGTATTTTGGATTCATGTCAATTTGTGTTTTCAGATATTTAACCACTTGATCTGTCAATTACTTCTCCCCTCTACACCAAACCTCTCTGCCGAAAATAGCCGATCTACAAGCTCACAACACCTCGCAGTGCGTTGTTGTTAGCTTGTAGATCTGCTATTTTTGTCTAAAGTTCTCAGAATCTGGTTAAGAATCTGGCTATAATGCAGATTTTCTTTTTTTTTTCTATCTCACAAAGATTTGGAGGACCCCCTGTAGTAACTCTGGGGACCCCCTAGTACCCCCTGTTGAAGACCCCTGACCTACGGTATGCATGCTAGAATGCATTCATTCATGCACTGAAAATCCCTCATCACACATTCCTTATTGGTTGATTTCATTTTGTACAAATTGCATAACATGTAAAACAGAAGGAAAAAAAACTCGATAAATATAGTCTGTTGCGTTCAACAAATGATTTTGGCAATACTGAAGCATGTTGTTTCATGTGCTATTTATGTTACGCTGTCCTGTATCCAAGTCCACATTTAACAGTTGGATTTCTAAGACTGAGCTAGTGGTGATATGGCGGTCTCTCTTCCACAATCTACAAATGCTACTGAGGGTATGTCAGGCTACTCCTCCTCGCACAAGGTGTGAAGGAAGCTGTCATATACAGTAGGTTTGTCATTTCCGCTCACAAGAATATATTTTATACATTTTATATGCTGCCGAACGTTAACCTTGTGTGTCCAAAACAGTTACTTTTCTTAAAATGGAAAAAAGAACCTGGTTTCCAATGGATCCAATGTAGTTATTCTTTAGTAACAAGCCATTGTTAATAATACTCTTCATTGGTTGGATATTACAGACTTAACCACTTCCATTTTCACAATCTTTTTCAAAGATTCCACAATTCAAACTGTAGGGCCTACAGTACAGTGTCACACAGTGTAGCCTATATGTTTGACAAAGTAGGGCATTACTTTACAGGGAAAAAAAACATAAAAACTTGGTATATGGAGATACAAGGTTACTGCCCAGCGGCGACAATATTCTAAATATATTTCAAATATAAGTAATTGAAAATGTACAATTAAGAAGTTGTGTAAAATATTATTAACATGACTGAAAAGGCGAATGCTTTATTTTCTTCACATTTCTCAGTGCTTCTGATGTATTGACTCTTAGAAGGTAGCGAACATTCTGTCTCGAGAGACTTCTAGTATGGCATCAATTAAATGTAAATAAACTATGGCCAAATCATATTGGGCAGTCCTTCTTCTGGAGAATTATGGACAAACTGTAGAATTTCACTGTATACTTCACCATGACACATTCAGTTGACCAAAGGAAGTAAATCCCCTAAAACATCTAAAATCAGCCTTTTCATCCGAGATCCGAGAGCTTTCCAGTTCGCTTGCAGATTCCAGCAGCTTTGCAGACAGCGCACCTGTTGCTCGAGCCTTGATTTCGCTTTTTGATCAGAGGGCCCTTTGACAAAAGGATGGAAGGAGAGAGAGAGAGGCAGCTGAAAAGATCCTTATCGAATGCTCTCCACTGGACAATGAATTTTCTTCCACAATTCAAATGTATCTGCAGAATGCTTGAGTGATTCATTACAGCAGATTCTGAAGTGTGACAAAGGGCCTCAGAAATGAGGGATGGTATCTTTTTGCTGATTTCATTTCCCTGATCCCCCTTATCCCCCTGGCCTGTGTACCTCTATTAATTAGAAAGCAGGGATTTCCACTCATCAACTGATGGGTTTCATGCTTTGCTCTGTCACAAATCTCCTGCCCGCACTATCTCTCCCACCAACCCCATGGCCGCCTTGGAATGTACTCTGGTGCAGCTTCAATCTTAGGTGAAAGTCAGGGTGGCTTTAGCGATTCATAAATATTTATAAACCGATTAAGAAAGACCGATTAAGAAAGAATAATAAAGTTATAAGACAGTGATTGTTACCCTTGAACAGTGCTACTGTATGGGTGACTTCCAGAGAAGGGGTAATGTGATGAGGGGCTCCAGCTACCCCTTTGCACTGATTTTATGAGTAACAGTCCCATTTCCACATTCTCAGTGGGGGAATATCATGACCGTTTGGATCAGTCTATTAGTCTTTGTGAGCGATTTGGAAAATGTTTAGCTGTTGTGTCATCAATATATTCATAAATACATACATACTAGTCCTATGCCCGGGGGTGTGTGCACATGGGTGTGCACATGCAGTATCTGAAGGATTGAATGTAGGAGTCTCAGAAGTAATGTTGGAGTGCCCATTGGGCAGATCTTTATGCCCATATATGGTGTTCCATGTTGGAGTGCCCATTGGGCATATCTTTATGCCCATACATGGTGTTCCGTATCCAGGCCAGTCTGTGATGTCAGTACTATGACGTCAGAGTATGACGTCAGAGAGAGTATGACCTGATGTCAGCATGCAGAAAGACAGTTACCGTGGCGGCGAAACTGTGTATTATCAGTGATGTCAGCACACAGCAAGTGAGGTCAGACATTCGCTAAATTAATAGTTGGATTGAAAGTTCAGTTCCGGCAGAACCTGCAACTCTTGCGCAACACTAGATTATTATAATGCAAATAGTCATCAAATAAAAACATAGCATTTCTAATTGCTTGCCAAATGTCCAAAGCACCACAGTTTCTTCTGAAATGTCATATTTGGGTGCAACATACCGATATTCTAACTTTGTATCGACTATTGTTTCACTTACTGCAGTGAGCTGAAGTCAATATTGACATATTCAGTGTGATCTCTCACACAAAGTTCAAGTTGTAAGTCATAAATCTATAGAATATGATGATATCTGAAATAGACAGACAATAAAAATAAAATCATAGGAATAGATTATGTTACAGTATTCAGAAATGCAACAGTGTTTTGCACTTATTTCATTGAGTTCGCGCCAATGTGACAAATCTCACTGCTATGTTTTTATTATATCCCAAGAAAATGCCACTCGTTAGAAAAGCAAAAACAGTCAGCTAAACAGTGAAAGGGTTACATTTCCAGTAAGAGCAAACCGCGCACACCATTTAACTCCCTGCGCTCCTCGTGCAAAGGTTTTTGGGGACAGTCTAACTCTTAAAAGTGTCATTAATTATTAATGCGGCACAGCTGAAATGGCCAATTTCCCTGTTGTCTCTATGACTGGGAGGGTGCTGGAGGGCGAAGACCTGCAATTAGCGGTTATATGTGGGTGGCCATTCTAGACAGCATCAGCCCTCGTTAGCACCATGACTGCAGAGGAAAGCAGAGTGAACCCCTAAACTAATTATGCCAACCCCTCTCTCCTAAATATGAACACATTAAAGTTGATTAGTCTTTCTAATTAAGTTATGCTTTTTGATACCTCTTATGGTTTTTTGCTTGCGGCTTTTAAGTATGATAATCGCTTTTTTGCACACTTGCATGTCAAGTTATTCCATTGTAGATATACCGGTATGCACACTGGGAACACATTAGTGGAATGGTAAATTACGTATAGATTTTAACTAAATTTTATCTACCAAAATGCCCCAAATATAGCTATACTCTGAGAAAGGGGGAACAAATGCCATTTGAGAAATACTTGACATTCTTGAAATACTTCAGCATGTGAAATCGTGTAATGTTTCTTGGAAACAAAAGGAACAGTAAGTATGCTTGTTCTTGTATTCAATTTACGGAGGTATGAAACCACAGGAGCCACTTAACCCAAAGATGCTGTCTTCTAATAACAGCTAAATCTGATATCTCAACCCTCTCTCTCTCTCTCTCTCTCTCTTTGCCACAGCACACACCAGGACATGACTGGGCAGAAAAAGGAGACTCCTCATCTGTAAGATTAGGTTTTGGCAACTCTACTCCTCTCTCCTCTGTATGTCAGATCTAGCGGAGTAAATTATATTGAGATCCTCTCAGAGATGACAGATGAAATCTGTCTCTTTGGGCTTGACGTGGAGCTGCAGGTGATACATGATATGCGATAAGGCGACGGGGCCCCGGCAAGCCTCTGGGCCTGGCCTCTGTTGCAGTGATGTCACGGCCGCAGGTGGCTCCCCCCCCCCCACACATCCCCTCTACTTGTGTAGAAAATGGCAGGCACTGTGTGAGAGAGGCTCACAGAGAACTTTTATCTCTCCCCATCTGTGTGGTCTCAGGCGCGATGATCTTGGACTCCAGCCATCTCAACCTTCATGCCATTTAAGAAAAAAAAATAGAAGGGGGGGGGGGTTTGAAGAGAGGGAAGAGAGTGAAACAGAGGGAGGGAGGGAGTGGGGGGACGGGGGGGGGGGGGGGCATAAGACGGCAGTATAAGCAGTCTGTTCCACTCCTTTAAAGTTTTATGCATGTGAGCAGCTGTTTGTTATGGTTTTTGGATGGCTTATTGCCAGTGGTGGAAGAAGTACTCAGATATAAAAATAGCACACAATATAAAAAATAATATATGCATATTGTAACGGCCGTCGTGCCGTGCAAAGGACTCACACAAGTCTTCAGGCGTGCTGTATTTCCAAACGTAGTATTTATTGAAGAGTAATGAAGTTATATATCAAAAGTAGCGTAGTTTCTGGCTGCGCGCCAACAGGGAGCTTCACCGGTCCCAAACAATAACACAGTCAATCTCACATCCTGTTTCCGGTGTTACATCTTATTCAGCCCGCCTCCACACGTAATGTGTTGGCTGGGCAACAACGTTACACTACCCCCTTCTAAGACTGAACACACAGTCTGAATTAATAACTTTAACAACATCTTTTGTACCATTTTCCAAAACATAATACAGATATACAAAACAACACTTTTGTGGATTACACATTTTCAAAGCACAAACACTTTTGTGGATTACACATTTTCAAAGCACACTTAGGGTACAAAATCTTCTTGCCAAACTGGCCTTCTAACATTTCTCCGTGGCCTAGCCACCTGACTCCTGGTACCAATGTCTTCCCTCACAGGTAAACTGGGAGACTCATCAAAATCCATCGTGCCCGGCTCTGCACCTTGTTGCACCATGTTTTCATTTCCCAGTTCTTCAGAGTGCATATTTTCTCCCGGGGTCACTAACCCCCTGTCCCTCCCCACAGGCCTTCCCCAAAGTGGCAACCTTGCATGTACCTCTCGACTATAGCGTCTCCTACCTCTGCTTGGTGCCTGACCCACCCACCTGGATGCCTGTGGCTCATCAGTTAACACAAAGTCAGGGTTCCCATCATCATTATCATCAAACATTTGGTCCCCCCTTGATGTTATGTTCTGTGTATTACCGAGGTACGGCTTCAATCTGTTATAATGCACCACAGCTTTATAAGGACCGTCACACTGTTTCACCTCATATAGTACCTCTGACAGTTTCCGCATTATCCTGAAAGGGCCCTTGAACTTCTTTCTGAGCTTAGGTGATAGGCCCTTCTTCTTCTGATAATCACGAAGCCACACATACTCATTCTCCTCATACTTTTGAGGGGTAACCTTCAAATCAAAGTACTCTTTTTGTTTATCTGTGGCCCTCTGATGATTTTTCTTTACGGACTCCCTCACTGTGCTTAAGTACCCATGTATCTTTTGCACATAATCACTCACATATTGTGCCTCCTGCTTCTGTGTTCCCATAACTACATCAACAGGTAGAGTAATCTCATTACCAAACAGCACCTTATATGGTGTGAACCCGGTGGAAGACTGGACGCTGCTTCTATACGCCATCATGACATATGGGAGCATCTCATCCCAGTTGCTTTGATTATCCTCCACAAAGGCTGAAATCATGCTGATAATTGTCTTATTCAGCCTCTCAACCAAACCATCAGATTGAGGATTATAAGGAGTAGTTCTAGTTTTATTCATCTGTAGCAATTTGCACACTTCCTGAAAGACTTTCGACTCAAAATTACTTCCCTGATCGCTGTGCAAAGTCCGAGCTACACCCAGTTTCAACATCCATTCTTCCACCAGTTTCTTAGCCACTGTCACCGCCTCTTGGTTAGGTATGGCATAAGCTTCTGCCCATCTAGAGAAGTAGTCTGCTACAACCATGATGTACTTAGTTCCTCTCTCAGTGGAAGGGAAAGGACCCATTAAATCTATGGCTATCCTCTCAAAAGGACGGCCAGTTACAGAGCTCGTCATTGGCGCTCTGGGGGAAGGACCTTTAATTTTGTAAGCAGCACAGGCCTCGCATGTCTTACACCACTGTTTTATGGCCCGCTGCCAGCCTGGCCAGTAAAATCTGGGTCTTATTTTGCCTGTGAGCTTTTCTATTCCTAAATGACCAGCAGTTTTGTCATTGTGCATAAAGGTTAGAATCTCATTGACCAGTTCCTCTGGAACCACCCCCCTCCACATAGTCTCATCCGTCTCAATATTTCGACTCTTTAGGCATAAGACACCATCTCTTATGTGTAATGCACCCCACACTTGCTTAAATGGCTTGAATCTAGACTCTGAGGATAATTCACCCGGAGGCTCTGTGTCATTTTGCTGTTTCCACCCCTTCAACTGGGAAATAACAGAATCCCTATCCTGTGCCTCCAAGAGGAAATCCATGTTGGACGTGTGACCATCAGAGCTTGCTACAGGTGCCATAGTGACCTCCTGTGGCTCATCTAAGTCTACTGGCAGCAGTGTTGTGACACCAAGACCATCTTGCCCTGCGCTATCCGACTGGGTATAGCGCCTTGACACCCCATCTGCATTACTATGCAGTTTCCCTGGACGGTGAACTATATCATAATGATATTGGTTGAGCTGCTCTAACCATCTGGCTAGTTGGCCCTCTGGCTGTTTGAAGTTACTGAGCCAACGCAGTGAGCTATGGTCTGTCCTCAGTAGAAACTTCCTTCCTAACAGGTAGTGTCTGAAATGTTTCAGGAACACAACCACTGCCAGTAGTTCCTTCTTAGTCGTAGAATACCTTTTCTCTTGTTTTGACAGGGCACGACTAACATAGGCTACGACCCGCTCCCCACTGTCATGTTTCTGTGATAGAACAGCACCAATACCTGTGTCACATGCATCGGTATCAATGATGAACTCCAAATTTGGGTCTGGGAAGGCCAATACAGGAGCTGAGGTCAATTTAGATTTCAACTCCTCAAAAGCGGTCTCACATTCCGGAGTCCACTGAAACACCTTTCCCTTGTCCGTCAACCGATACAGTGGCTCAGCTATCTGTGCAAAGTTGTCTATGTAACGGCGATAATATGATGCAAGCCCAAGGAAACTTCTGGTTTCTGTCACTGACTTAAGGGTGGGCCAGGATCTTATACTCTCTGTCTTGGAGGGGTCCGTAGCCACCCCCTCTGCCGAAATGATATGCCCCAAATAGTTGACCTGTGACCTGAAAAGGTGGCATTTAGTCGGCTTCACTTTAAGGCCTGCCTGCTGTAATCTGCTCAGGACCCCCTCCAACCGTGACACATGCTCCTGAAAAGAGCGACCCACGACAATTATATCATCGAGGTAGACCAAGCAAGTTGTCCACTGCATGTCAGCCAACACCAAGTCCATGAGGCGTTGAAAAGTACTAGGTGCATTGCACAATCCAAAACCCATGACATTGAATTCAAAAAGTCCCCTCTTGGTCAGAAATGCTGTCTTATCACGGTCCTCCGGATGCATATCCACCTGCCAGTACCCGCTGGCCAGGTCCAAAGTGGAAAACCACTTGGCACCAGCCAGCGAGTCCAAGGTCTCATCTATCCTGGGAAGCGGATATGCATCCTTCACAGTGTTTTCATTTAGCTTTCTGTAATCAACACAGAACCGCATTGTGTTGTCTTTTTTTCTTACTAGCACCACAGGTGCTCCCCATGGACTGGATGATGGCTGAACAATATTCCTATCTAGCATGCTCTGCAGATGGCTATCAAACTCTGCTTGCAGATGGACAGGAACCCGCCTCAGAGCTTGTTTAATCGGTCTGGCGTTCCCTGTATCTATCCTGTGCTGGACCAGCTTTGTGCGGCCCAAATCAAAATCCCCAGTACTAAACACACCAGAATATGTCATTAGCATTTCCTTCACAATTCTGAGCTGGGTTCCGTCCAACTGGTCAGCACTAAGGTTGAGGACTTGCAGTAACTGCTCTATTTCCCACTTGGGCTGGTGAACGGGGGGTTTGGACTGCTTTCCATCATTTAAACATGTAATGATTGCTTTTTCACAGCCCTCTGCAAAAATGGAGTACCCACCCAGTTTTGTACCTTCTCTGAGACACTGAGGTTCAGGGGATAAATTAACCACACGCACAGGTAGTTTCCCTTTATCAGACCTGCCCAGGCTACGGGCTACCATGACACTGTTTTTCTCTGTGACCTCAGTACATGGTTCCAAGATACCCTCTGTGCATTCAATGTTAAGAACACCCTCTACTTTACAAGGTATAAACATTTCAGATCTAGCAGGAATCACAACATCATTCATGACAGTCACCTTGCATATACTTCCCGTTCCCCCCCGAGAGACCAAAGGCACCTGCTTACCCAGAATGGTGCACATGCGTTTCTGCATGTCAATCACTGCTCCATATTTGACTAGAAAATCAGTTCCTACCAGTGCCTGTTGGTCAGCGTCGCTGGAAACCACAAAGTCACTAGCAAGGTTCAGTCCATCAATGTTCACGACAGTAGACCACCTTC
Organism: Nannobrachium achirus; assembly: GCF_963921795.1. Classification (NCBI taxonomy): domain Eukaryota; kingdom Metazoa; phylum Chordata; class Actinopteri; order Myctophiformes; family Myctophidae; genus Nannobrachium; species Nannobrachium achirus. The sequence continues at coordinate 53,606,338 of NC_137811.1, forward strand.
CCAACACGGTGAGAGGCTGTCCGTTGGCTGCTGTAACTGGCTTGTAGTAGGGTCTCAGCACGTCCATCCTGCCTCCGGTCGTCTCTCTCCATATCCTTTCCTGCACCATTGACACCTGGGCCCCGGAATCCACCATCACCTCGTATTCTACATCTGCGATGCTGGCCTGAATGTAAAATCCTTCTCCAACCACCCCTGAGGCTACTGTAGCCCGAGGATCTTGAGTGCCAGCCTGGTTCTCCTTAGCCACATATGGGCAGTCTCTTTTCATGTGCATCGTGCACCCACAGTGCCAACACGCTCTGCCAGGCACAGATGAAGACTGCGTCCGGTCGCTCCCCGGGAAACGTGCCCTTCCTCTCCCCTGGCTCTGCTCACGACGTCCGCCTCCACCGGTGGGTCCTGTTGCTCCTCCCATGGGTCCCGTTGCTCCTCCCATGGCTTGTCGTCCATCCCTCTCCGACAGGTGTCTCACCTCGGTCCGCAGCTGTGCAACACTCTCACACAGCGACTCCAACAGTTCTTTAGGGACAGTCATTTTGTCCTTTTCTTCAGCAGCGCCACACACATTAATCTTGTGGTGGGGAACCTCCTGGCCCTCTAGCTGCCTTATTTGCTCCAATTCTGTTGCCACGTGTATTGCTTCATCCATGGACTTGGGTTTACTGCTGCGCAGGTGTACACGAATGTCAGCATTTCCAATATTAGCAATAAAGTGATCACGGGCAAGAGAATCACGTGTGCCTCTACTGTACTCTGGATACGCCTTTGCAGCCAGCCTAATTATATCAAAGGCAAAATCTCTCAGGTTCTCACCCACTTTGCGTTTGCGGTCCAGAAAAACTGCACGGTTCCAGTCAGCATGCACCGGTGGTTCAAAGTGGCACCGCAGAGCTTCAGTCAGGGCTGCATAGCTGTCCTTCAGCTCCAGTGGTAAGTTGCTGCAGAAAGTCCTGGCTGGTCCCCGTAGCAACAGAATGAGGAAGTTCAGACGCTCAGCTGATTTCCATCTATTAATCTCAGCAGCTAACTGAAACTGTTCAATCCATGCAGTCCATTCACCCTCTTTTCCATCAAAAGGCTCTGGCATAATAACCGGGCGTCGATCCGCTGCCGGTGTTGATGAGGAGGCGTCCTCCTCCGTCCCGGTCGGCATGTTAGCAAAGTTGCCCTGAAGACGATGTGGCTAACTAGCCGCTTAGCTTCTTAGCTTACAATAGTTAGCGTCTGTGGTCCGTTGAATATCCCGTCGCTGCCACCAATTTGTAACGGCCGTCGTGCCGTGCAAAGGACTCACACAAGTCTTCAGGCGTGCTGTATTTCCAAACGTAGTATTTATTGAAGAGTAATGAAGTTATATATCAAAAGTAGCGTAGTTTCTGGCTGCGCGCCAACAGGGAGCTTCACCGGTCCCAAACAATAACACAGTCAATCTCACATCCTGTTTCCGGTGTTACATCTTATTCAGCCCGCCTCCACACGTAATGTGTTGGCTGGGCAACAACGTTACAATATTACAAGTGATGTAAAAGGCCTGTATTCAAAATAACCCAAATCAAGTCTACAAAGTAGCTAGTAACCACAGTTTTCAAATAATTTTAGTGAAGTAGAGAGTATTTTCCTCTGAGAAAGAAGAATTGAAAAAATGGAAATACTCAACTAATCAAGTATAAGTAAAAGTAAGTAACAACAGTTAAGTACAGTACTTGACTAAAGCACTGTCTGCTTTCCAATGAACAGCCTATTTCACTCTCATTGTGTCAAATACAATGAAAGGATAAATATAGTGTTTAGTAATTCAGTTTAGAGATATAGTTATATTGATGCCCTGCCGATATCAATACCTAAAAGTTCTTGTAACCAAAGGGAAGTATTCAGAATACTATTCAGAATACATACTGTATAATGTAGAATTTAACCAAAAAAAAAAAAAAAAAGATTATGGTCCAAAGTTAAAATTTTGTCTTTCATTTACCAAAAAAAAAAAATGAAATAAGAAGCTGAGAAGCATTTAAGGAGCAATAGGGAAAGAAACAGTCAACTTTGGGAAGTACTGCCCGTCACCCAGTGTTGTTTTTAATGCCTGGTTTTCTTTTGCCAAGCTTTCCAGAACAAACAGGTATGCCTGTAGTCCTTGATAGGCACATCTTCACATTGCAGACACTGAGCACCGCTTGAAGGACTTATCATTTTGAAATGAGGAAGAGTAAATATATGTTGCTTGTCAATAATTAGGGATGCCTTGCCTTTTGTTTCTATGCAGCAACTATGTATGTTGTTGTCAATGTGCCATTTCGGACTCAGCTGCACTTCAGAGATATAGAGGGGGGGGGGGCTTGCTGTCTCTTCTGTATTGTGATATTTCAGTCCAGCAGAATTCTTTCATGTAAATGGATGAACACCAGCTAACATTATATCAAGTCTCAGGTAGTGTGTTTATAGAATAGGTGCTTTTAATATAAGGCTACACATCAAAGATTGTTTTGAGGTCAGCCTATACAGTAATGCCAGAATTCAATTAATTTGCATGATTGTCAAAACCAGACAGGGGGAGGGACACTGCTAGGCACAACATTGAGCTTTGAACTGCACACAGTTTCCATTAATTAAACTGGATTGAGAGTTGTTTAATCAATTTCAGAAACCCAAACAGTGGCAATCAACCACCCGCTGTCTGTCTGTGTGTGTATGCATGTGTATGCATATGCTGTACATTTGTGTAATTGTGTGCCTAAATGTGCGTGTAAGACGTGTGTACGAGGGTGAGCTTGTGGTCAAAAAGAGAAGAACAAGAAAGCATTTGTCTGTTTGCATGCTACTACTCTTGCTAGCGTATATAGGGTCTCACTAATTAACCTCACCGCTGATAATGTGCTTAATTACTTTATACTGTGATTTAGTTTCCTTCTAGAGGTTATACATTCTGTCAGATTGCAGAAATAATCTTACATGCCTCAGAGGTGTTGAGCGCAGAATGCAATGCCCCAGTGAAACTCTGGCGCGGGCAGGCGTTTGTGGATAGACTTTGTGATTACCACCACATTGACATCAATGGAGGACATTTGACACCTGGCCCTGAGAGAGGGCAGCATCACACTGGAATAACTTTGATTAAATGAAAAAGAGACAACCATAGTAGAGGGCAAAAAACTTGATGTAATTTAGTCCGATCACCACGCCGGCCCAATGCCCTATCAGGCAGAGGACCTCTCATCACCTTTAAATTTAACTGGGCTCATGAAAAGACCAGACACAGGCTTGATAAAAAAAAGAAAGAAAGAAAGAAAGAAAAGAAAGGGAAAAAAACTATGGTAACAAAATGGGGTGGAATGAGACTCCGATCCTCTGCCTTTTGATATCTGGCAGAGTCTCTATGCAACAATTTACTCCTAGTAAAAATTGCAGGCCTTTGAATTTGAATTCATACAGTCAGGAGCATAAGGAGGAAGATACAACACTGAGGGGGTGAGAGGACACATGCACACTGAACTTTTTATTGAAATGGTGAAACTAACTGGTTACCATCCAAATAAATGTTACATTTATAGCATTGCTTTTTAATGACGTAAAAGAAATGTGCATGTGAAGTTTGTATATATATGAACGTAGCACACCTAAGAAAGTGTAGGTGCATGCTACAGTAGTGTTTTAGTAGTAACTACTATGGCTAGTAAGAGGCTTTAAATAATTGTAATACTTTTTTAATGACATGTCTTCAAACACACTATTAGTTTATTTCAGGATGGTTTATTTGTAGGACAATAAGACACAGCGTTGAAAATCTGGAAAATCAGCTAAATACACCATAATAGGCAGTGACAGGGGAGTTAGGGACTGTTCCTTGATAAAAACACCTCTGCACCCATATACAACCGTGGCCATGCAAGAATGCACACAAACACACACACGTGCGTGCACACGCATGCACGCACATTCACACACACAAGCATACATGCACGCACGCACGCACGCACACACACACACACACACACACACACACACACACACACACACACACACACACACACACACACACACACACACACACACACACACACACACACACACACACACACACACACACACACACACACACACACACACACACACACAGACCCCCTCCTTGTTTTGTTTTGGGCAGAGAGGATAACACCTGCCTCTTCCCAGTTAATGGTCTTTTTAATTCATGGCTCAAACCCATTTAAAGGCAAACCCTTTCACAATTTACTTAATTTCTGATGTCATTTCCACCTTATAATTACTGTTCTCTTCCTCATGTTTATCAGTCAATGTACCTGCAGTGAAAATATAAGACCTTGACTCCACTTTTGCGGAATCAAAACGTATTTAATTTGATGTCTTTGGCCGTCAAACAACATTGTTCGAGGGATGTAATTAGGACAAATTTATCATATTTTTTTTTATTTTGGGGATATTGCTAGGACATGTGGGACCTTTATGATAAGGAGAGGGAAGAAAGCATTTGAACACCGCTGCCCAGTATCTCATGGTTATGTGAATGGCTTTCAATTAAATTTATGGTGTAGGGGGAGATTGCAGTGTTGCCATGTTAAAACAGGATGCAGATGTGGTTATAGGCATCCAGGTAAGGAAGCAGTCGTTTCCTAAACACAGCATGCACGCTCACATGCACACACGCATTCGCACACACACATATATACCCAAACAGACACATATGCACACACACACATGTGCTCACGCACACATACATACATAAACAATTGTGCAAACACACGCACATATACAAACAGACGGAAGGTGTCAAAATAGGAATTTGGATCATTGTCATGGTGGGTTCCTATTTCCCCCACCATTCTCTCTCTCTCTCTCTCTCTCTCTCTCTCTCTCTCTCTCTCTCTCTCTCTATGTCTCTGTCTCTCTGTTCCTCGTTTTGGGCCTTGACACCCACCCTAATCTTCACCAAGTAGGCCTACATGAACTGTTCATAATATTTTTGGATTTCTTTCTGTGTGGTTGTTCATTAGTGTTAGGTAGCCTAGTAGGTTACTAAATAAATAATAAAATAAAGATTCAACTATGCCTACTTATTATTCTAGTCAGTGACACAGAAAGACTCTTTCTGTATAGATAATATTGTACATATAGCCCTTACCCCTACCAGTTTATTTGACTGCCCTGATCTATTATGCACAAGAGGTGGAGTGTGTGCAGACAACTGCTCCCAGCAGAGTGAAAAATTACTCTTGGGGGATAAACAGATTTTTGTGAGGTTGTTCTGGTTCTATGTACAGCCAGATTTTCTGTACACAACCTGCTATACGTTATGTTGTCAAGGCAGTTTTTTTTCTCCCCTGCAAAGGAAAATTAATTGAGGAGAGGGCCGAGAATTTGTTTTCATATCGGCTTGGTATTACTGAGTGCCAGGATGGAGGAGGACAGCTGTGGGGGAAGGCTGTCCGACCCGTTGCCTTCTGCCTCTCCCATGCCTAGCTGCACAGAGTCTGTGACAAAACCAGCCTCCAGGAATACTGGGCAAACATCGAGCCTCTCACTGGTATCCACACACAACTTCCTGAGAACAACCACAGCCAACATACTCAAGACATCCAACACCATGTCGCTACCGCTTGATAAGATGATGTTTTTCTTTGTTACTGAGTGGTTGCTTTCATATCATGCTGCTATCGTGTGAGTTACATCGCTACCAAAGATATGGGATGGTCACAATCGTGTCAGTGGCTTACATTAATAATATGAACGTACAGGAGAGAGCAGCAGCATGTGTTTGAGGTGCTGAACTCACAAACAAACATGTTCTTTTAACACGCTTTAACAACTCGCAACAAGAAATAAGGTCAGGCGTGTTGTAAGTGATTCCTCCTCTTCTCAATCTGCTGTGTGCTCTCACTGTACGAGGCTGTCGAGGCTCAGCAGAGAGAGATGGGGTGAGATAGTGGCAGCTGAGGTAGGAACCATTTTCACACACCGCCACAATTACAGAAACCGTCATTACATTGCTCACTCTTACTCAAATACAGATAGAAGCCCCCCAAAATTATGCACAGGCTAGGAGGAGAAAGTGTCTCACTTCTGTTTGCTAAATTAATCGCTTCCTAAATGGCTCCAGGCCAGGCAAAGTTAACATTTGCAGTTTCAAAGGTTTTCAGCGCTTGCAATGAGCCATGAAATTACTGCATGCCGTCGAAAATGGCAGCTGATGAAAAGCCCAAGGAGCAGGTCCCACAGGCAGCGAGTGCTTGGAAGTGAAATCTTAAACACAAAGACTCATTTCTGATTTCGGATTGTGGTAAAAATTTTGAACCAAACTTCGGGAAATACAAGCCCATGTGCAAAAGTGTGACAGGTTGTGAGAAGACAGATGATGAGCAGCTGTTTTTGGCCTGGCTGGCTCCGTGGAGGCTCATTGGGGACAGAGGTTGGGTTTAAGGACCGTAATGATGATGTTGAGGTGCTCAGCTGCAGCCAAAATGGACTGACCCAAATTAGGTTTGATTAAATCACAGGGTGACTCTACAGATCTGCAGACCTCATTAACATCAAACTGATTATGGTGAGCCATTTTAGCTCTTCTAAAATTCAAGCCAACAATTTAATCTTAGGCTATTGTGTGCCTGTAAGTGGTTAATGCAATTCTAACTACTGTTACTCATATAAAGATAGGAGATAAATAGAGGAATTTGTGGTTTGTATTGACTCCAGGTTTGCTGGATTGAAGACTTGCAGATTGACACTAGCAGGTATGATATTTGGGAGATGTGTGAACCATCCCCAAACGATTCAGCTGTGAAATGTTTCATGTGAAATGATTAAGCTTCCAAGAATGTAAAATACCTGACAATGTTTATAATGTGATTTTTTTCTTAAATGACGTTCCTCCCTGATTAAAACCTGGAATATTATAATTATATGAACAATGTGCTCTTTTTCTTTTCTCTTATTCCTATCTTATGCAGTGTAATGTGCGTGCGTGCGCGTGCGTGTGCGTGTGTGTGCGTGTGTGTGTGTGTGTGTGTGTGTGTGCGCGTGTGCGTGTGTGTGCACGTGCGTGCGCGCGCGTGTGTGTGTGTGTGTTGGCTCACACCACAGATCTCAAATCATACAGCCAAGAGGACATCACTGACTGCAGAAACTTTGACCTATTTTTCAATGTTAGACGTCTAATTCAGTTGCTTGTTTCCTTTTCAATTTAGCATTAACTACATGATATTAGGTGGGCATTGTCTTTTGTGTCTTTTTTAAAAGATTTTAAGATGACCATTTGATGTATTATATGGCTAACTGAAATTAACTATGATGCAGCACCCCTATGGCCACTTATTACTCATTGTTCCATTTAGAAAGGGTACTTGACTCAAATACAACCATAGCTATGTCAGTTTTAATGTTAAATTAATTTTGAAGTATTTGTTCAAAAATGGGGGTGGGGATCGACTCTTTGCAAAGAACCACCTATTAAGGCTAATAGAATTTTTGAGTATGTTTATCTTGCTGTTCATGTATTAATGACATTTAAATATGTTATGCCTCCAACATAAAACATTAAATACTCTATTGTTAGGTCAATTTTGAAGTGACAGAGAATTGGTGGGTGTTTATAAATGAGAGTTTAATTAATTAAAGAATGCATTATGTTTTAATGTGAATTGTTAACTCAGTATACCCTCATTAACATGTGCCCCTTGGGGATTTCAATACCATCATTTTGCCAGGAACCAAATGGCTGTCTGGTCTATGGCTATTTCATGGTGCTGACAAAGTAATTAATCATACAAATCATAGGTGGAAATTAACCATCCCCTTAGCTTGTGATATGTCTACAATATCAATTATTTGAGGGAGGTCTGATCTTGACATTGTGGATATTCAAACCATTAATTTAGGCACAGTGAAAAGTATTAGTCTAGCAAGAACTGAGATATTATTTATATAAAAAAGGCCTCAACAAACAATGTGCAATGGTTTAAACATGCAAATTAAGACATAGATGTTTTACAAACATTTTTTGATGGAGGATGATTTCTGCAGTGTTTGTTGAGGATAACCATTATTCTTCTTTTATCATGTATTTATTTTGTTGATAAATACATTTTATAAAAGGAAGGGCTTCACTGCATGTGAAGACAGGAACACAATGCCATGCTGACTGGCTAAAGGGCAGTGCCACTTGACTAATGTTGTTTAAAGTTTTTTCCCCCTGAACCCAGTGGCTCTGAAGCTGCCACTTTCTCTCCTTTCACTCCTAATTACCCCAGCCTCTCCAGAAAGTCCTCTGTTGCTCCATCTGTCCCCTCAGTAACTGACGGAGATGCTCTAATCACCTCTCATAGCACACACCCCACATGGGAAATGACTACAACTGCCACCACGCTTTCTCTGATATACCATCACGGCTGCACGGCTGCCAATACCTCTCACTTGGGTTTAAGGCTCTAAACATTGTCCATCGCCTTATGTGGGATATGTTCAGTGATGTGCGTTGAAATGGAGCCATTTCATGTTACAGATCTCTCGCGAGGTGCAACAACATCAACGCCATTTTATTTATTTATTTATTATTAAGTGCATGTGACATATGTTGCGTGTGCTGTGGACAGTCTATCATCAGTAGCTCACATCAATACAACATTGAAGAGAAGAGGATCTGTTTCTTTTGGTAGAGTTTTTTTTTAAACTGCATTAAAAGCAAAACACACATAGCAAGGAATATCACAGCAAAGAGCTGATGGGAAGACAATCAATGGCTTTGTTTGATTGGATGAACTCACATCCAAACACAAACACAAATCTGTTGTGTTTAATTGAGAGAAAGAGGGGCAGACAGACAGACAGACAGACAGACAGACAGACAGGCAGGCAGGCAGGCAGGCAGGCAGGCAGGCAGGCAGGCAGGCAGGCAGGCAGACAATCAGGGGGAGATAGAGAATGGGTAAGAACAGAGAGAGGGGAGAGAGAGCAAGTTATAATTGAGGAAACTTTATTTTAAACCCCAGCATGTGTTCTAAATCTCCACTGATCCATGCATTATTTCATCTTATCCTGTATGCCCTGCAGGTCTATAGCCCGCCTTCCTCGTGCTTGATTCCGTTATTCTCACCCAGGTTGCCACCTTCTGACTTCTCATTTTTGCTCGACAACTTTCATGTGTTCCATAGCAGGGCACTGCAAGTTCTCCAGAACTTTTCCTGAAGCAGAAAGAGAAACTTTGCAGGTCTGCCAGAAAGCCTTCTCATCTTGTCGGAGGAGCAGCTGAGGGAACTCTCAAATGATGACAGGCATCGTGAAAGGGCAGATAAGCCCGTGTGGCTTTGCCTCTGATTGTATGTTCATCTCATTCTGATCCGTCCATGATTCTAAGCCCCTGTCTCACAGTCCTCACTCTCCCAACAGTTGATCTTCTGCTTGTCATTGAAATCGTCTTAGAGTTGATCCAGGAGACGAGGGGGAAGTGGCTGTTTGTCACCCAACTTTGGTCTTGGCAGAGAAGACAAGCTTTTTCTTTTTCCTTCCTACAACATGACTGACCAGTTGCTTTGCCTTTGGCTTTTGGCTGGACACAATGTTAACAAGTGCAAGTTTTTTTTCTCTCTTTTTTGAAATTTGACATCTGTGACGTAACGTTTTGGTGGGACATGATGAACATAATGTTAACAGGGGCAACAATATCACAAACGTAACATCTGTGCCGTCACAGGTTAACTCATATTTCCAGACATAGCCCAAGTAAAATTAACATTTGAGCACAGCCACTCTGCTCAAACCAGTGGGCTTCAGTGTGGCAGAGTCGCCCAAGTAAATGGATGGAGCGCCGCCAGGTAGCACCTAAACCAAACCTTAACCCTAACCTCAGTAAAACTAACGCTGGTGAAATGCGAACCTGCCAACGCTCCGCCCCCCCCCCGCGGGTGAAATTCTAACCTGCTGACACTGCTGAAAGCTAACCTGGTGAGTGGCTAACCTGCAGACGCTGGTGAAAGTTAACCTGGTGAAATGCTAATCTGTGTCCCCTATGTGCGGGGACAGGGACGCAAATAGAGATCGCCCTTGCCTTGCTCCATTTGCAGGCCTTTTCTTGCACCAGCTCAACAAACTCCTCGGCAACACCGTCACAGAGGAACTGTGACAGAAGGCGAAATATGACAGTTTGTCTTTTAGTTAATGGTAAAAATAGTTTTCTGATTCTCTCTCCTGTTTCAGATTCTCTCCTGTTTCAGATTCTCTCTGCCGCGTTCTTCAGTGCAGTGCTGGTGCACAGGGCTGAGACTACGTAAGTGTGGCCCTCGCAGTAGGTGCTTACACACAGCGGGTGGTTACCTGCTGCCTCCATTGTTTTCGATGTTCACACAATCGCAGCTTCGGAAACGCGCCAGTGACAAAGGGGAGAGAGATGCTGCCAACCACTGATAAATAATAACTGGGTGTGAATATTTAAATGAAAATATTATTATTTTATTTTTTAACACCACCCCCAACCCCTGCTCTAAGGGAAAACACATGAATTGAACATCACTGACTGATGAAGTTATGGGATGTAGATAGTTACGAGTGTTGCTGCTTCCTGGTGTATCCATCAATTTCAGACTTAAAGCCCCCCAGTGTTTTAGACACAGTCCAGCCACAGTACTAGGGTTTTGACTTAGGCTTCTTCTATTTGTATTTGTTGTTTGTACTACTAGTAGATGATTCCAATCAGCTACCATGTCAATTACCTTCTTTGAGATAATCACATCAAGTGCTGTATGACTGGATAATTATGTGACAGTTTGTGTTTACTCAAAGTCAAATGTCGTGACGATGTACAGTTTTTTGGTTCCCATATTAAGTATGGCCCTGGAACCATGTGCAGAGACTTGAATGTTTTTTTGTTCCATTGCTGTTAATGTACCTGCTCGATTCTTATCAAAGATTAATATTTGATTTCAGTTGACCATTTTCCATTAAAACATGATCGCCACTGTAAGAGTGACAGAACAGGGCAGAGGTAGTGGCACACTTGCCCCCACCACGGGGAGGTACGCACCCTGCCTACTAGAGTGTGCAGGGCGAACATTTCCCTTCACTTAACTTGACATTTGCAGCTGCACAGTGTCTGCGGCGGGTCCTATGTGGTGTCACTTCTATAGCCCCGGCAGCATGCACTGCTGAACGCTCTGGGTCTTAAATGAGATCCCAGAGGGGAGGTGGAACTGAGGGTTGGGGGCATTATCTTAGCCACTAATGAACAATTGTATAATTTCTATCAAAAGCAGTCATAAGGCCTGCTCAGTCTTTACAATATCTCCTCTAAATACTGTCATGATAAAGGGACTGTTAAAAGAAGAGGGGTGGTGGTGGAGGTGGCTGGGTGGGAGGGGTGGGGGGGTACTGGGGGGAGCTGTCAAGAGGGGCACTATGGTCAGAAGCGGTGCTAGAAAGGAAAGTCTCTCTGCCTTTATCTGCCACTTCCTCCTCGTTTCCTAGCTACATTAATAATCTGTAAGAACAGACAATCATGCACCGCTCTAAGAGATAAAACACGGATGACAAAATATCAACTTCCTGCTACAAAACTCAAAGCCTGTTATTAGAATATCAGGCACAGACAGTAATTAATTTCGACTTTAATTACTTCCACTGTTCCTGTAGATTAGATCACAGGTTTGAGATGGGTTATTAAAACAACTGGGGAAATCTTCAGTATAAAAAGAACGAAAAAAATATGTTAATTTCTCCAACCCCATCTCTTAACCTGCTTGTTGAGTGATGCAATTACATCTTTGCAGTGCAGACAGGGGTGATATGATGTCGATGAAAAAGACACCCGATCACTTTGGGTGAACGCGGGAAGGTTTGTAAGTCGACGGCGTACAGATACAGTAAAACCCATTGATGATATCATCTACGCATAGGGACACGATGAGATTTGTTCGCACATTTATATCAAGAGCACTTATTCCGCATACAGCACCATCACGTACGCTAATAATCATGAAAGCCCCCCCCCCCCCCAAGAAAAAAATAATACTATATACTGTATATATTGCTCTATTAAGATAAAGAAATGTCATCAAGATGACAGCATTGTTTTAGTAGTACTGCAATTCATGATCGCCTTGAACTGCCAGTGACCTCCACATACATACTGTATGAGGAAAGATACTATTCTGCTGGAATTTCATATTTCTTGAACATGTAAAACTACCACGGTCAGAATAAACGTCATAAAAACAACAAGCGATGAACATGCAGAGACTGTGGCTCAAGTCCACACGACAAGAACTCAAAACTAAACCAAAAGGTAATACAAATACTCACTACTAAAACTGTGCTGTACTTTGTGCATTGTAGTGCCGTCTTTGTACAATTACACTTTCAACTGGCCTCCTATGAGAGGATTCTGTATACATTAGAATGGGGCCGTTGAAGAGCAACGCTCATCTTTCACACAACTGTATGATTTATGTGTACGTTGATATGAGGATGATGAGGCCTTGATTTCTTTGCAGTAAATAGGGAGCCGCATTCAACCATGCGCCTTAAATCCCAGGCAGGCCCGTCAGGCAGGCAGCCTGGCCCTGTTCTAATAGGGCCACTCCATATCAGTTGATTCAGTGCACACTTTTCTTCATCAATCAAAATATCATCAGACACCCTTTCATACTCTGCATCCTATATGCAAATAATCTGCTTGAAATGGTATAATATCATATGGAGCAGACAGGGTATTTGCTGTGGGATTATGGAATGAAAAATGCATTGCAGATAATATGCCATTTCAAATTAAAGGCACAGGGTTTTCCCCCACCCTATCTTTCCCGAGATAGTCTAATTAATTTACTTCAACTATAAATAAATATTTAGTTCCTTCTTAGCACAGCACACAGGCCAGAACTGGCTTGATGCACAGAGACTTCATTATACAATAGTGTTACGGGTATGTGGGGACGGCTAATCTTAAAATCCCTGCCACACAATAAACAGAGTGACAGAAAGGAAGGATGTACCAGATAAGTCCCCAGTAATGAAACTGGATGCCAAAAGGAGAGGACAGTATGTAATGAAGAGAGAGCAGAGGGGAATGTTTAAAATAAGTTCAAGAACAGAGATAAAGCCCAAGGATGATGTTATCTGCAGGATTGAAGAAAGCATTTCAGTAACAGAATGGTCACAATCACTTAATCAGCCAGACTCCACCCAGTGTAGCCCCTGTCTTCCATCATATGCTATTTCCCCAGCTCTAAACAGTCCATTTTCACTGTGTGCGAGCGTGTGTGTGTGTGTGTGTGTGTGTGTGTGTGTGTGTGTGTGTGTGTGTGTGTGTGTGTGTGTGTGTGTGTGTGTGTGTGAGTGTGTGTGTGTGTGTGTGTGTTTGTGTGTGTGTGTGTGGTATGTTTGAGTGAAAGGGTTAGAGAAAGGGTTGATGGCTCTGTTATAGCGAAGGGTGGTCCTACATTGTGCTTTAAAGGGGTATTTCACTTTCAAAAAAACTTTTGGTAATTTTATCATCTAATCAGGCTTTTATGAACACCCTGAACAGTTTTTAATTAGCTTGATTGAATATTTAGATATTTGATGTAAATGTTACCAGGCCCTCCAGGCCCAGGGCCTCTCCCCATACACATTACACACCCATTGTAACTTCAAACTTCATTTTAACCATGATAGATTCATTAAAAACACCCATTATTTTTTCTGGTGAGTCCTAATATGTGAGCAGGCCGTGTTTTTTCAATAACTTTTTTCATTTATTTCTAATAATTATTTTTTTGTATTTAATTTTTTCCATTTTCCCACATAATTATGAAAAAAGTTATCGAAAAAACTCGGCCTGCTCACGTATTAGGAGGTTAGTATGAGTCACCAGAAAAATAATGGGTGTTTTTAATGAATCTATCATGGTTAAAATGTCCCTTTAACCATGTGACCCCTTGTGTCCTTATTATGGGGTGAACATTCAGTGAAAATTGTAAATCTACAAGAAGATGAGCTTTTTTTTGTGGAAAATATTTGGTGTAGAGGGAAAACATGGACGGACCAATTATAGAGCCTTTGGGGAACCTGGTAAACGAAGCATATAGGATTTAAGTGGTTTAATAATCAAACACTGTGGGGTCTTGCTGAAAAGACAACCCATGTGAAAATAAACTATGGCAATGTCCATTAGGTTTGATTGGATGTAGCATTTTTATTTGCAGGCCTGTCATTAAAACCACTTCAATCGAGCCTAAGATAAATAGTTTGACCACACAGTAAAATTGGAATCAAGATAATTGTCTCCACCAGCCGAAGGCTGAGGGAGAGTATGTTTTCCCCTCCGTCCGTGTGTCCGTCCGTCCGTCCGTGCGTGCGTCCGTCCGTCCGTGCGTCCGTGCGTCCTCGCAGTTTGTGAGCACCTAATCTCAGTCGCCGTTGGCCCGGACGCTGCCAAAGTGAGCACACACACTCCCTGGATGCCAATCTAGAACCTCTGCCCTAAATTTTTCAAATGGGCCTTTTCTAGCGCCACCTAGTGGCCGATGTTCGCAAAACACATTTTGGTGCACTACTCTTACAGATTTTGGCCAAAAATCCTACAAATCGGTAGGCAGTATCTCCACAGTCATGTGATCGACACGGATCTGTCCGATTTTGCATATTCCATCCTGATTGGCTAAGATTGGCTTCCAAAGTTTGTAGGATTGAGCCGTTTGGAACAAAATGCCTCAAATCCCAAACGCAAAGTGCAATCATCATGAAATCGCGCACACACGTTCCCACTAGGTCGAAGAAGAAATGCCACTTAATTGTTTTTAAATCAGCCTCATGGTGGCGCTATAACAGGCCGATTTGTGGTTTTACCTATAACTCCACCGATCAGTTTCAAACTTTGCAAGCGCACTCCCTAGAAGCTAACGATAAACCTTTGCCCTGCATTTTTCACATAAGCCTTTTATAGCGCCACCTTTGGGCCGACTTATGTAAAACACATTTTTGGATATTACTCCTTGAGATTTTATCCAAAAATCACGCAAATCGGTACACAGTATCTCTATAGTCATGTGATCAAGTCTGATCCGTCTGATATTTCATATGCCATCCTGATTGGCTAATATTAGCTTCCAAAGTTTGCAGGATTGCACCGCCAGGACGCACAGCCTGGTGGAGACCTGTGCTCGGAAGAGCACTGCTTCTAGTTTTTTATATGAAATCAACGAAGCCGGTGAGTTCTGTGATACAGTTCTCGTATACTAGTACTTGTGGTTTCAGTGGAAAATAACATTAACATCGGCTACACGAGACCTGCACTGAAACGTCATTTTAACATACTTCTTTGAGATTATTTTGTTGGGGCCTGGCAGAAATGCACAAAAATACCGAGACTTAGACAAAGGAGTTGTGAGTTTGAGACAAGCTTACATGACTCCAAACACACAATCTTGAAACCAAGACTACAGCGCTTTTGAGCTGTGTAAAGATCACTAGAAGGTTAGACGCATGTGTAATCTGAAATACACCTGAAAAGTCACTGGTGGACAATAAAATTCAATAGTTCTTCATACACCATATGCCCAGAATAAACAATGTATAGCATAATATATGGTTCTGTGATATCTAAGTGTCATACATGCACTAGCTGGCACTGATAAAACAGCTACATCTATACCGTATACTGAATAAGGCAGAGGCTCCCTCTAATCTTCCTCTCCATCCACTATGATCCACTGCTGTACTGCCCAATGCCATCGCACCAACAAGCTTATTTTCCAAAAGCTGCCGAAGCTCGGCTCAAAGCCTTCAGATCCTTGTCCCTGCTGGGCTGGACCACTGGCCAAACTGAAGACAAAGACTGGCCCATCGCGCCTCTGCTTTGGACGGGCATCTGCTTCCAGCACTCTGCAAACACCATCTCTGTGCTCATTTGCAAGTTCTTTTGACACTCATGAGTTCGTGATT
The DNA here is from genome assembly GCF_963921795.1 of Nannobrachium achirus. Classification (NCBI taxonomy): domain Eukaryota; kingdom Metazoa; phylum Chordata; class Actinopteri; order Myctophiformes; family Myctophidae; genus Nannobrachium; species Nannobrachium achirus. The sequence goes on from NC_137811.1 coordinate 53,622,250, forward strand.
AGCAGTGTTTTGGATCAATGGCCGCTCACCAGTTGTAAAAGTCAGAGCGGACAAGTGGACCCCTACCGAGAGTGGAGGCAGAACAGCCCCTAATGCTGTGACCCCACATGTACCACGAAAAACCCTACCCTGGTTCCAAGGACCAGGCCTCACAGTATAATGCTCTGCTCCCAGCTTGTGAATCACAGGGGACCCAAATAGACACAGAGACAGACCTATGGGGGAACAAAACATTATAGAAAATCATATAAAGACAGTGAAAAGACTGACTATAGGAGATGAGAGAAAATCTGGAAAACAAAGGGAAAGAAAGCGTGGCAGAGAGTGAGAAAGCGAGAGAAGATTTAGAGAGAGAGAGAGAGAGAGAGAGAGAGAGAGAGAGAGAGCATGCGTTTGAATTCAAAGCTGAAATGTGGAAATTATTTTAATGAATAAAATGTTAGTTTTTCTCAATCTTTACGGTAGAGTATGTGCTGGAGGTGGTCTCCCTACTCTTCCATTCAGAAATATAGACTCTGCCTATAAACTCAATATATCCCCTTAGCCGAGCAGAGATTGCCACTTGCATGAGTGGTAGAAGTTTGGTCTCTCACATAAGAGACATGCACGGTTTGAATCCTGGTTAGGATGTAAAAGTTATGCACTTCATCTTTCAACACAGACAACTAATTAGAGATGGACCGATTGCAAAATTCTTGGCCGATACCGATCCACCGGTTTTATGAAGGTCTGACCTGCCAAAACCGATTTTTCCGATACCGATTTCTTTAGCTAAGAACTAGGAAATAGGGTTGCTCCTATACCCTTTTGTTTCAGGCCAAGTAGGCCTACAAGACATACTTCAATTTGAGTACCAATAAGCTAGAAGAACACTAATGCCAAATCAATCACAATAGTACAATATCCAAAATCACAGACAATATCCAGTCTAATATGACCGTCTGGACTAGGCAGGAGGAAAGCAGGTGACGCATGCTTTTTTCCCCCCTTCTTTTTGGAGACGACATTGACACAGGATTATGGAATATATCCTTACATTGCAACGGTAATCAGCACCATCTGTATTCTGTAGGCTGCCTCCAAGTAGACTGGCTGCTACTTGCTAATGTTTACGTCACAGGACCGAGCATCATGCTGTGCAGTGCAAGAGATACAATTGGCCGATTTTGGCATATTTATGTCAGTGACCTGCCGATCACCGATTTGGCCGGTTTGATATGATACCTGCCGATTTCTGATATTGGCCGATACCGATGTCCATCCCTAGTATCTACACCATGATGTGTTGAACTTGAATCACTATGTGTGTACGTGTGCTGAACATAACACAGAGAGGAATGCTAGAAAACATGGGCTCTATTCATCTCTTTGGTCTGATGCAATGATAGAGCACTGTTTCTCAATGACAGGTCGATGGAACCAGGAAAGAAAGGGTCAATTGGATTCCATTGCACCATCCAGAGTTAAAAACACTGAGGATTTACAGTGTAGAGAAAAAATTGTAATACCTTTTTCAATGTATCAGCTTAATGTTATAGTGTTCAAATTCCAATTGTCTGCTCTTTTTTCCAATTTATTTTTTTAAAATCCTGTATGCATTCTCTCTCCAGATTGGATCCCAGTCTTGAAATAGGACAGGGTTACTGAAATGTTATTGCCTTGTTGGTTGTGTGTTGTTGCCCCACACAAAACGTATGTATTTGCAACATAAAACTTGTCGACATGATTTATTCGTCACAAACACACTTGTGGTTGTTGTGTTTTTGTCAAGCCGGCTGTGTGACAATAATAATAATGAAATCAGAGCTCCTGCAGGTTTACATCCTTCACCTTTGTCAATTAAATGCACTTGACAAAAATCCATATCCTTGAGTAGCCTTGCAACAAGCATGGCTGTCATTTAAAACATTTCTATGCTTTCCAAAATGTATAAAACATATTTATTTTACTCTTTAGCAGAATATTATATATATTTACCCTTATTATTTACATTTACTTTAATTCCCATTGTTTAAATTGTGATGTGCCCAGGTGCCCTCTAGGCTAGCACAACAAGTTTCTAATGGGCCAAAGACAAAGTTGAGGTGCACCCACTCTGTATTTACTAGTTAGCAAAAAGTCAAATGAAAGCACGGCAGTGAGTTATTATTATTATTATTGTTGTATTTTGGTCACAGGCCACCTAAAACAAATCCCACAACAAAATGCAGTCTCCTAAATGAACATGAATGTAAATGGTTGCATTACACTTACAGTTAGCTGTGTAGCATTAGCATAGTGGCTGGTTAGCAATAGCCTGCTATCATGGAGAAACGTTTCAACCCAAGCTATCAAGAATCAACTGTATTGAAGGTGACTACTGTAAGTAGACTTTTGTCTTTTAACTTTTCTTTTAACTTCTTTAAACATGCTACAACTGGCTTAATTCAGCTTAGCCACAACCAAGATTCTATTTCTAGAGTTGCAAAACTAAAACCCTTGACAGCCCATACAGAACATCCAAAAGGAAAAGTCTGATCTGATTGTACAGTATTAAGACGTTACTCACCAACATTGCAGCCTTACGGAAAGCTTGAATTGTCCTCTTTGTATCTGCCAAGTTTTCTTTAATAGAAATCCACCATGGATGTAATTATGAGATATATAGGGATAGGCTAGTTTCTGTCAATAAATTCCGTGCAGGTGATTATTTTTGTTATTATTCATTTCATGCACATTATGCAGGAGGCAGCAGGACATTGTGTTATTGAAAACACATGCTTCTAAACTCCAATATAAAAATAATCACCTCTAAACTCCAATATCAAAATAATCACCTGCACGGAATTTATTGACAGAAAGTAACTTATAAATTAAAATGTTTGTGATGTATCGTATCATCAATAGTTGTGACCATAGGTCGCTATTTAGTATGAAAAACTGCAGATCATGTCCGTCTGTCCGTCCCACCGTCACATGTCAAGCTGAGGCGTGACATGTCCTTGTCCCTTTATGCCCATATGTGGAGATCTCTGATGTCATCAATATTACTGGTAAGCCTCTCTGGGAATGCCCATACTGTATATGGACATATTGTGTCAGTCTCATGTGGTCTATGACATCAGACATCTATGATGTCAGTCGTCAGATGTCATACACCACATGAGACTCAGTCATCTCCATATTTGGGAAAGTATGGCCACATTTTGGCCACATTTTGTCCAACTTAAACAACCAACCAACCAGTAGCGCGGGAAGGGGGGGGGCTATGAGGCTTTTTTTTTTTTTTATATATTGACCAAAAAGATGCACAGACCTGGTTGGTTCAACCAACCAGGTCTGTGCATCTTTTTGGTCAAATTGATCCCATGCCAAAGCACCATAGAGCTCGCCCAATTAGTCTGCCGTCACCCATTTGTACTTTTGAGGGACAAATTAGGGAACATTATAGGCTATTATGAATTAACCACTTAAGCCCTATATCAAATAGAGTAAAATGCAGATCTATAAGCTCACAAGTCACAGCCTGTTGCACCGCAACTTCCGCAAGGTGCTATTTTCACCATGATTGCTATTCTTTTGAAAATGTTCTTTTTTTGGGAAAAACAACTTTCACATGTATGTAGTTGAGTAATATTTGTCCAGGAGTATCTGTACTTTGACTAAAGTAGCCTACCCGGGTTGAGTAGGCCTACTACTTAAACACTGAGATAATGATGTTAATTAACAAAGTATCCCACCCACCACATTGTTTTCTCCCTTAAACTAGCTCTCTCCGAATAAGGTTGGAGCCCCCTGCTTAAATAAGCTATTAAAACCAGTATGACCCCCTAATCGGGAGATAAGTGTCGCGTCTCATACACAAACTTTATAAGGCAATCGTGGCCAGTCAGGAGGGAATATGGGCAATGGGACAGATCCATGACTTTAGAGATATTGTGTACCACTTTGTGTGATTTTAGGCCAAAATCTGTTGGAGCAGTGTCCAAAAAATGTGTTTTGCAAAAATTGGCCTGATGGTGGCGCTAGAAGAGGGCCATGTGAGAAATCAGAGGCGGAGGTTGTGATTTGCCAGCCAAGGAGTGTGGCAAAGTTTGGCATGCATGGATAGGGGCAACGGTGGCGGAGATAAGAGTAGGGGCAAAAGTGTGGCGTGATGTGACGGACAGACAGACAGACAGACAGACAGACAGACAGACAGACAGACAGACGGAGGGACAGTCGGTGGAGCTTTTCATAGTAACTTGAAATGAAATAACCCTTAGCCAATATCACATACGTATACAGTACAGTTTACATTTTGTATTTACCTTCAACATGTGTTAAAGATGTCTTAATACTTGCTGACACTGAAAATGTATACAGTACATGCATGTATACAGTATAGGTAGGTACACTGTATCTGAAAACCATATCAGATGACTAACTGAATAGTCTGCCCTATATGTATCCAGAAGAGTTCACATTTTAGGAGCATATAGAGATTATGTCTCCCCTTCAGCATGAATGTATTATTAACTCAATTCCCACGTGTGTTTCACCTTGGCAAAGTGTACAGCCACAGGACTAATAAGTGCTGACACAACATGGGTTGTTATTAACATATTAACTGCCATTAAAGAAGACATCTGTAGGCCTACTGAGATTTGTTGGACGTATACGTGCATTATAGCCTATTGCTCCCATTTTCTTCTATTTTCCATACCACAAGAAATAGTATGATGTTGATTATCATTATAAAAATACAAATAAATATAAATATAGACTCTTATTTATACTGTTTCCAGGAAAAGACAGGAAAGTGATTATATGAATGCGGATGATAGATCTTCGGAACAGGGCTTAGTGGAATGTCTCCCCTCCTCTGTTTAAACAAAGCTGGAGATAAGATTTAAGGAGAATCCTTAAGGTGATCCAGCTGCCCTCCCTCTCTCCCTCTCCCAGGCTGCAGACCACTGTAGGGACTGACCTTCAGTGTGCTGGGCTGCACTTGAACAGTTCAACACAGAGTGGGAGAGATTATGTTTATGCTTTGCCAATATAACATTCATGACAATAAAACATCTTTAATAATAATCATTGTTTAGCCACTTTAACCCTGATATTCCAATTTCTGGCATGTCATTCAAGTGAAAAAAAAGAAGGCAAAAGCAGATCTGCAACATTTTTGTGGTTAAGTGTTTAATTGGATAAGAAACAAATAGAGAAATTGACGGAATCTTTTTAATGTTTTACTTTTTAGTTCTACTGACTGGCTTCTGATTTCAGTTTTCCTCATTTCCAGGCAGTACCCACCTAGAACTGCTGCTGTCCAGTTGGTTACATCGACTGTTTATCTTCAGTCTTCAGTCATGTTTCATTTTCTGTTTATGATTTACATGTGAATTAGTTGGAGAACAAATCATTTCTCTGTCTCATCCATTCTTTACAGTACATTTTAATGATTAGCCGACTGCACGTCTGAATTTCCTCAATTATTCCAAGCCCCCTTTTTGCTCGATGTAAAGGAGACAAATGCTCTATTGCCATTTAATCGCATGCAAAACTACAAAACTGAAAGGAGGGGGGAAAAAACCCTGTCAACTGCCAGAGTGCATTAAAAAAGCAGAGCATGCATATAAATGTATTTTGTCATATGCACGATTACATTACATCAAAAGAGTGTTTAACAGTTTGTCACATCACATTGTAATTAATGCAAAACATATTTGCAAGAACAACAATTTTCCGTGGTAAAAATTGATCATTATTCACTCTATTGCTGTGTGCTGCCCAGGATAATCCAGTGGTTTGTAGAGCGAGAGGGGGGGAGAGAGAGAGAGAGAGAGAGAGAGAGAGAGAGAGAGAGAGAGAGAGAGAGAGAGAGAGAGAGAGAGAGGGAGAGGGAGGAAATAATTAGCAGAGAGAAACGATTGCACTAATGAGAGAAGCATTTGACTAGGATACTTTACTTGACCCCCAGTGTTCCTTGGCTGTCCAAGTAAAAGAAGGCTGATTTATAATTATACTCTGCAATGCACCATGAAATTGTTATTGTGGAATACCTTTTTGAAAATGTTATCAAACAATTACTTTAATTTTTCCCCCCTGGAAACTGTTGCACGCGCGTCTACCAAATGAGATGGTGGACGCGTGTGTCTTCCTGCCTGTCATCCACTGCTATTCATGCAGATGAGCTCACTGCCCCCCACCCCCCCCCTCGCATGCTCCCCTGCCTCCCCCCTTCCTCCCCAGAGCCGCTGTTCCGAGGAATGCTGTGGCAAATAAAATAATACTATGATAAAACTGAAATATTTTATGACAGAGTGATAATCATTGCAAGCATACGTGCCACTGATATGGGGCTGTTGCAGTTGGGGGAGGAGAGGAAATAATCCTTTTTGTGGGTTTAAAAAAAAAAAAAGAATCTCAGTCGAATCACATCAGAGGGGTGGAGAAAAAAAAAGAAAACTCAAAAGACAGTTCCAAGATGAGCCAACTCCAGGAGAAAATGACCTCCTCGTTTTGGTGATAAAGTTCTAGCCAAAATATGATATCAGCCCGCGACGTGACTCATTAGAAATGTGTGTATGGCGTGGAGGCAGCTCTCCCTATCTGCCAGTGCCTGGCTTGCGGACTGATAAGAGGCAAATGCAAATGTCCTGATAAGAACTGAATGCAAATATTTATGATATGATATTCCCTGGGAATTATGTGTGGATAAAACAAAGTGTATTATTTCCCTGTATTTCTTTCAGGTTTGCCAAAATGCCCCCTTTTTGCTTTCGGAATTTGCATTTCTTCAAAATTGATTGGGCCTGCGTATTATGTTAAGCTATTTGTTTGCTGAGGATGGTAATTAGTTACTGTAATTACGGCGATGACAGTTGCTAAATTGTTTTTAAAGCATTACAGTGCGTCTGTGCCAGAAGATTGCAGTACTTATTTTAGGATTTAAGCATGTGCTGGAGAAACTCCCACTCTAAGGCCAAAGTGGGAATTTTTTTGAACTACAAAGCAGCCATTTTCTAAGCAAAGACATTTTTTTGAAAATGTCTGTTAATTTGCACTAATTGCTGGGTTGCCTGTGTTTCGCGGTTCCTTTTCCGATCGGGGGCATGTTACTGATAGGATGTCTTGGGGGATCAAAATGGGCTTGAAATAGTATAAATACATGTGTTTGTTAGCTTTGAATGCTCATTTTAAGTCAGACTTTTTTTAATGTTCTCTGTAACCCAAGACACAAATTGTTGTTGAAGGCAAGTTTGTAATTATAGTTCCCAGTGTAGCCTATACAAGCTTTCAAGTTAAGAAAACATTAATTAGTGTGGATGTGGACAGTTCGTGTTTCATGTACAGCACAAACAGCAAATGTCTAAATCACATGGATCGGGACTGCCAGAGCTGCTTATGCATATTTCTAATGTGGCATTATAAAAACATACCCAAAGAATTACATAGTGTAGAGCACAGTATTAAGTGTGTGACATACTGTATTTGTTGGATGTTGCCTGCTTCAGAATGTGTGCTAGCCTGCAGCAATTGAGCCAGAAATTGGTTAAAAGTCATATGGTTGCTGTTTGGCAGAGACCTCTTATTATCAACATATTTTAAGTTTTGTGTTTTTCCATAAATCAATGTCCTACATGATCATACTACAGCGTAAGCATCAAAAGTAGCAGATCGACAAGCTCGAAACGTGTTGCGAAGCGACATGTTTTGAGCTTGTAGAACTGCTACATTAGCTATATTTTTTTATTTGAATCTTGAAAATTAACAGTTTTGGACATATCAAATGACAGACGATATTGATATGTAATACTCCAGCAGTAAGATTGATTTACTGTAGTAACAACACATAACACTTTCCAGGTGTTTGCCTTCATCTCTTTGAATGCAGAACTTGACCCAAATTGTAATATCTGTAAACTGTAATAATATACACGTACCGTCCATTGATAATTTCAAGCTGAAATTTTTTAGCAAGGGGGACTGAGAGAGGTGACAAAAAAATACAATATGCGATAATGCGAGGGACTCCTTGGTGTCTCTTAAACATGAAAAAACTACTGATTCCTCCATTTTGAAAATGAAACATGCAGTGGTTCCACTTCTCAAAGACCCCATGGGCAATGAGCCTGGCTCTCTTCTCAGGCATTATGCTATAAGTACGTAATTGGATTTACTATTAACATAATCGGACAGCGTGCATGTTGACTTCCTTACTCCCCAATGAGTTTGATTTGCTCTTATGAACCCTATAGTAGGAGATGCTGAAACGTACATTAAAGCCCCATGAGGTGATCTTTGTGTCTGTGACTTGTACTCAACTATTGCAAAAGGTTGTACCTTTTTAAACTGTAAAAATATGGTTTCTAATCAAAGAGCAGGGCTGGATTTGCTGGAGGGGATGTGTGGGGGCATCCATGCCTCTGCTTTTGATATCACCCCCACCCCCCCCCCCCCCCCCAACCCTGGTCCTTCATTTTTATCGTGTGTGGGGATATGTTTTTTATCCCTGCTTCCGGTCAGACTCCATTAAATACAGCCTAGACTGACACATATGTTTGGTATTTCTGTTTGATGACGTCTCTTCTTTGTTAACCACTTCAAATAGCAGATCTACAAGCTCACAACTGGTCATGATGCGCCACATTGTGAGCTTGTGAATTGGCTATTTTTGCTGTTGGTCATATGAAGAAGTATATAGTTATTTAGTTAAGTGCACTAATTGATATTGTTTCTTTATAACTAACCAATATTTTACCCATAGTTATTTTTTACCCACAAATCCAGCCTTGAAAGATGAATTAAAAAAATTAAAAATGTCTGTACAGTAAGTGTGGATATGTGACTGATTGATTGATTGAAGTATTTATTAGAAGATTGCATAGGGAAAGTATTTACTCCTGATGCGTAGTTTTATGTTATACATCATCAACCATGCATTATTTGACCATTGTAAGCATTGGCAATCCCATGTTGTGCAGAGGTGTTCATACTATAGGGAGTATTGATTGTGAATATCTGTAACACAATAGCATCACAGCAGCCATTGAGTTGTGTGGACATGGGTGTTTTGTTATTACTTGTTTTATTGCAATCCAATCCAATATAATGTAAACACTTGCACAAATGTTAATAAATAACCTACATTAAAATAATAATATTTTTTCTTGAATATTAAATATAAAAGTTAATGTAACCATCACCTCGCTGAAAAGGTCAAAATAAAGTACTGATCCAAGCTGTCTTCATCTGGAAATGGATAAGCATTGTATTGTCCGAAGCCAATACTATTCTACAGAGCCATTTACGCCATACTGTATATACTTAATGGTACGACAAATAGCTAAAATAGCTGATCTACAAGCTCAAGCTTGTTGCAGTGCAATGCGTTGTGAGCTATTCTTGAAAAGATGTTGCTTATTTTTTAAAGATTTTGAATACATTTTAAAAGGTTTGCTTATAGTGACATGCTGAGAATTGTGATGCCAGGATTAAAGTTAAGAGAGGTTAGAAAACAAACTAATAAATAGAAACACTGCTATACTATTACCACTCCTGTAGGTAATAGGTAGGTAACTAAATGTATGATGAAATGTGTGAGTGAGGCTAATTCCAATTATGTCTTTCTGTTGCATAAACACCCCCCCAGATCCCCCACCCCAAATCCACATCTGCCCCAGTGAGCCCCCTACCAACACTTAGGTAAGTGCCTGTGTACACACACACACACACACACACACACACACACACACACACACACACACACACACACACACACACACACACACTCGCATGCGCACACGCACGCACGCGCACTTATGAGATGCACCCGCTGGTTACTTCTTAATTAACACCTACTGCAGCCATAATAATGGAATCGCTTTCTCCCTTTCTGAAATCCCTTTGAAATTACGCAGGATTAAGGAAAGTTGGTTGCTAAATTGGTGTGTGCATCTGTAATTTAATTGCATCTAAGGCCGTTAATTAATAAGGTGCCTCCATTAATAGTTAATGTATAATTGCCATTAATTAACAGGCAGTCTTGATAACGTGTCACCAAAATCAAACAAAAACAATTGGCTTTCGGAGGTAAGTGTCTTTTTAAAAGCCTCATTATTAGTACTGGAGGTAATATACAGGAGTTGGAATGATAAAGAAGCCAGTGCAGTTTTTTTTATTTGGATGGGGAAGGAGAAAAATAACACAGTTGACATCCATAAGGGAATTAACATGTGTTAATTATGGACTAAGCTCATTGTAACATGATAAATAGTGCTGGGAATCTGTCCCCTCTAGTTGCATTCTCTCTTCTTTATTAGGGTGGACTATATACAGTGCAGCCTGAATTAGATCAACTAATATTTAGTCCCTCTATGCTAACAACCAGTTGTGTAAAGTAACTACATTTATTACTAGTACTGTAACCTTTTTGAAAATAGCAGATCTACAAGCCCAGAAGATGGGCTACTTGATATAAAATAGGTCTTAAGTGGTAAATTATCAATAATTACAGTATTAGTCCAATATACATAATTACATATATGATTCTGAAATGGAACATTCTGTATAATAACTACTTTTACTTTAGCTACTTTACGTATATTTTGATGCACATACTTTGTGCTTACTTTGACTTAAGTGATATTTAATGCAGGACTTTAACTTGTAGGCTACCAAGTATTTTTACACTATGATATTGTCACTTTAACCTAAGTCCAAAATCGGAGTACTTCTTCCAACCCGGTTAACAATGAATATTTAGACAGACTTGCCTCAAAATCTTAACAGTGGTCCAACTAAGCGCACATTTGCTTTGGCTTTTATTGCAATAATATATTATATACAGTAGTTATACCCAATGCATTCATGCAGCTTAAGTGTACTTCAGTATAGCAACTCTAATGTTCAGTTCCATAAACAACAACGTTAAATATTTTAACAGACTATTCCATTATGATCAATTCAGTAAGCCAACCTCCAGTGAGATTTGGTAGCCTGGGTTTGCTACTTGGAAATGTCTGACTGTTTGTTGCACCCAGTTCATGCGGGAAAGCGTTATTCCATGACAAAAGCAATCATCTGAAGCCCCAGTGTTTGAGCGTTCCTTTATCACAGTGTCACATGGAGTAAATATAACAAGTAATAACTTAGGCGCCAGGTAAAAGCATGACTAATAATTTAAATACATGGTGTGACTAGCAGCTTTTGTGTTTGAGCTAGAGTGTCACCTGAGGCCTCTTCTAGGAGAAATAACACCAAAACAGTTTAGTAGCCTGGTGCATCCTACGTTGTATAAATCAATAAGTTGTGGTTTTAGCCGTGATTTACAAGTGGAGCGGGCGTTCACGCAAAATGAATTAGGTGTAAGGTTGAGAAACAACGTACATTTGGAGCATGGGAGTTTAAACAAACCCGGCTATTATTTTCAGTACCATATTACCATGAATACAAATGACAGCACGACCTCAATCTTCTGCAGTGCGAGAGAGAGAGTGGAGCCCAAGATCCCAAAGTGCTTGTTTGGTCTCAATTTCCCTCCTATCACAGTGTCAACAATCATGCTGTTTAGTGTTGAATTGGTCCAAATAACATTCAGGTGTGCTGTCCACAGGGAAACCACTGTGCAATGGATTATTTCCCTGAAATGTTGCTTACTCTACACCTCTTAACATTTTCAAGAAACATGTATTTGTTAACCTGTTTTAGTCTTTATTTAATGAGGCATCAGCAACAGACAAAAACATGCAATGTACAAAACACTTGGCATATGAGAAATCCTTTTCACCCCAGTTTGTCACATAGAAAAGCACCAGTCCACTTGCTAAACAATTAGGACATATTAGCTACTTGTCAGTCAGACCTTCTGGAAACAATACATCTCCATTTATTTCCTCTCTACATTCTCTTCTCCTGTCTCCTCTTTTTCCTGCTCTCCCCAGACAGGCTGGAGATGTGTGGAGGGTCCACTGGGAGCCGTGGAATATTTCACTCCGCCAGAGAGGGACCCATTGGGAATAGGGGTTGAAACTGTGTGAGTATGTATCTCATTAGTTCAGTTATGTAATTTGGAGCACTGATAATCCTCCAGGACCGCCAAGTTGCACACCTCGGAAACAAGAGTCGTAGTCGTCAACATGCAGCCAAGTACAGCGCTATAGCCGCTAATTGCTGGGTGTGGTAATGTACCCTGTAAAGTAAGCTATAGTCCTCTGTGGTTTTACAGGTTAAATACCACTGTTTCAAGGGGTTCGTATGGAATTGCTTGCCACGTAGTGCGGTTAGAGATCATCGATGCAGATCATCAAAACAATAAAATGCTCTAATTCAGTGGTTCACAAGCTTTTCTGGATCAAGGCCCCAAAGTTGCCCGCCCACCTGACCACTTAACACGGCAGCCGAATAGCTGTTGTGTTAAGTGGTCAGATGGCTGGGCTGCTTGCATTTTCAGAGCATGTTTAGTTTAACTCAATCACTCAATCGACTGTGTTCCGGCTTGGCTCAATGGAACTAACGTACTGTACTGTATTATAGCCTACTTTAAGTTCCTAGTTATGAGTATTACAATGAAAACTAGTTTTTCATGTTTTACAAGAAAAAATACTCTTTTTATGCCTTTATTGATAGGACAGTAGACTGGCAGGAAATGGGGAGAGAGATGGGGAGGGACACACAGCAAAGGTCGTTGGGAACGGGACTCGAACCCGCGACACGCTGTCAAGCATCAGCCTATGTGGTATGCGCATAGCTTGCTAGGCCAATACTCTGACTTTAATTTTTATTTTTTAACACAAATGTATTTATATCAAGTTATCAATGCTGTATTATGAATACAATATTTTTGCCAGTTATTTGGAGACCTACTTGCAATATCCTCGCGGCCCACCAGTGGGCCACCGGCCCACATGTTGGTAATCAATTCAGGGGTTCAGTCCATGTCCCATTCGACCGTGGACCACTGTATGTAAGTAAGTAAGTGTACAGTACAGTAGTATTGTAGTGTTTGCTCTCAACAGCAGTACACAGCATCTTTCACAGTGCCGCCTGGAGCGATCACCTGGGCCTATGGGGGCGGTTAACTGGCTGACTGGGTGCAAGGTTGAAGAGCTGGGTTCATCACGGGGGCTTCGACCTCCAACCCAACGTGGAGCCCAGAACGAGGAAGCGTAGGAAAAGGTGTCAGTATCATTCAACGTGACACGCCATGTCCAATAACAACCAGGAACATAACATCATTTAACCTTTACAACGCGTCGTATTGATCCATCTGGTCGTTATCGCGCTGCCTATCGCAGCTTGGAGGCTCGGCTTAGCTCCAGCTTTAGGGGGCCGTTGGAATCCACCCCGGCAATATTACTGAGAGACAAAGAGACCCAGTTCTATTATTTTTTTCACCTTCTCCTTGGATCATAACGCCCCCCCCCCCACACACACACCCCTCCTCTGTTGAACAATAGGCTAGATATCTCTTTCTGAGACGTCTAAATGGCAATTGGAGGTGTGAGATATAATCTGGGCACGCTGGTGCTGAATGATTAAGAAATAAATAAACAAATAAGTATCGCCCCCGCAACCCCTTGATGATATTCCAGTGATGCCAGGAGAATCTGTGAACTCATTTTTTCCTCAGTATAGACATCGTAAAACAATACCTTAATTAAGAGTTGTTTGTCTTTATTGACATAGTATTCCCTATATGGGTGCATTATCATAAGAGAGAGATTAAAGCTACGCTGTGTAACTTTCCTCTTCTACCCTGGATTTGAACCCGGTTTCCTGTGGTGTTGACATGTTTTACCATTGAGCTAATAGAGCCTGCCTGCTTGCTCAGGGGATAAATTGAATCTTGACCATCAGGTCAAAATTCGTGTCAGATCCTGTGTCTAGCTGAGACATGACCTTTGACACGATCTAAATGTCTCAATAGAAGAGCAGGCAGTCAAAATACAACCACCCCAATTGTTAGTTATTTTGTATTAACATACTCTACCACTTTGGTCTTCTCTACGACCCCTCGGGGGTCCGCGGGGATACCGCAGGGGGTCCCCGAAATTGTTGGAGAGAAATAAAAGTAAAAAAAAAAAAAAAATATATATATATATATATATATATATATATATATATATATATATATATATATATATATATATATATATCTTTAAATATAAAAAACATGATTCTGTCACTTTTGAAGCTTGTATACATGATTATTGTGCAATTGACAGATTGTTGTGATAGATTGATAGTATTGACATTGGTTCTCAGTTAAGAAGGTATGTTTATAAATGGCCGTACGGCCTCTTGTACATGCATGTTCAAAATAAAAGCATGAATATATGAATCTATTATTTTTAATAGCATAGTTCTGAATGCACAATAACATGGTATGTTATATGAACACAATTTTATAAATAAATATACAATGTATGTTGTAGCTTCAACCCCACCCTACAAGTTAGGGGGGGTTCCCTGCTCCATCTCCCCATCAGTTTGGGGGTCCCTGGCCTGAAAACGTTGTCTACCATATAGATTGGACCAAATTAAAATGTATTCATAAAAAGGTTACATACATATATAGTGCCGCTTTAATAAATGTGCACTTTGGAATAATACAACAGGGTTTCAATGTCTTGCTCAAAGACACTAACTCAGGGGATCGAACGGGGGAACCTTCCATTTCCCAAGCCGCTACTCTCTACCTCCTGAGCCACTGTCGCCCTGGAAAGCCTGTAACTGAGAAGAGGATGCATGCTGTTCTTGAAGTTAGCATTGGAGGATTCATAGCAAGATGCAAAAAGATGCAAAAATGGTACCAGAACGTGAATTATGTACAGTATCCTAACTACTGTAGGTGATGCATACTACTGTTGAATTGAAGACATTTTGTTACTACCTCTACTACCTCTGGTTTATAAGCTGAATCTAATCTCATTTTCGAAGCAGTTTTTCGCTTTACCATTCTCTACGAATCTACGATTCTGTCAGTGTGTTTAATCTGAGAAGGTCTATACAGCATGGATTCTTTGTTGATGTACTGTACCTATACCTGTATAGCTGATACTAATAATAGCAACCATGAAGAGAAGCCTGAAGAATGTATGAAGAAGGGGGTGACAGTAATTATAGTGGTGGTGATGATGATGATGATGATGATGAATAACAATTGACAACAATGGTGATGGCAGTAATGATGCCTGTGACAATGACCGTGAGAGACGGCAGTATGATCCTATTGATATTAATATTGATTGTTTTGGTGGCTTTTTGATTGCTATAATGGCTATATCGTTACAAACTAAAACAATGGAAAAGTGTACTCTTGTAAAAAGTATTATGCAAATGCTACATCTTTTGGACTGGACCACCGTTCAGTTAATGAGGAAATGAGACCCGTGATCATAACAGAGTCACTTTGACAGAGCCAAAGCCAGGGTTATCAGAATGCATGCTGATAATAGACACACGTGCTGAGGAAAACGGCGCTTTAATAGAGTTTTTAACTGTAGATCTGGAATAGAAAATTGGACATACGTTCTAATTGAATACCTGGTTGAAAATGCACCCGGCACGCCATTATAAATCATTTGGAATCAGTTTTCCAGAACTGCTCTCTCCCTCTCACCCACTTTACAAACACAGAGCAAGGCTTTTTCAGCCTCTGATAAGTGTTAATAAATTACCTGAATTTGAAAATTAATGGCCAGCCGCCTGCTTCAGGGAGATATCATTGTGTTTCATGAATATTTTGATTTTGTGATTAGATCAAAATGCGGTGAATTCCTAAACAGCCCCATGCCCAAGCTCCACTGATCATAAACTCTTCCCTTCTTTAAAAAAAGAAAAATTCTATTCCATGCAAATGTGCTGATATGGAATAATTAGAATGAGTTTTTGCCAGTATTTTTCTGCTGTAACATTTGCATGACTTTAGATCTCACCCTACTGATCTCCTCCAAGCTGAGGGAAAATGTATGTTTTTGTGCAGCTACCCCCCCAAAAAATTTACCTTGCCAGGCGAGATAATGGCTTACATTGTGATGTTAAAGAGGCTTGTATTTACAAAAAGAAACAAAGGCGAGGCAGTTGCCAGTCCTGGAGGACATTGATTAGGCTCTTCCTGTCATTTCCTATTCACTGGCTGTATCAGCGGCATTCCAGCTCATCTGCTTTTTGTACATGATAGGGATCAAATAGATTTCTGCACCGCTCATTGTCACAACATTTCACTTGGAGCGGAATGTAAGGAGAAGAGCGCCTGAATAGCCAGTCAAACTTTGACTTAATAACATACCGTACACTACAGTACGTGTACACTTTCGACTACATTAAGCGGTGAGCAACTGAGCATGCGTCCCTGTTTGGCTGGGATTGCCCCATTTTCAAGGTTGTCCACAGTCGCCTTGGGCATAGATTCAGTGAAACGCTCTCTGCCTGGTAGGGCATTCACGAATAGTGATTTTTAGTATTTGAATTATTCGACCTCAAAGTATTCGAATAGTCGAATATTCGACAGGACTGGACAAACTGTTAAATATTAAGTAAGCAAGAGGCGAACATTGTGAAAATAGCAGATCTACATGCTCACAACGCCTCGCAACGCAGATCTACTATTTTCACAATATTTATCTGTGGAAGCGAGTCACATTAAATGTAATAACTACAATTCCAAGTGCTTGTCAGAGTGGGGGTCCCCAGTTCAAATATGTTTATTTTGGGTGTCACGGCCTAAAAAGTTTTGAGAAGCCCTGGTATAGAGCATTAACAAATTCATCCACCAGGGTCATTGACAACTCATTCTTATGACTTCCTATCTAGCCAAGCTTTATAAACTATACATTTTCTAAAGAGAAAACAATAAAAAAAACAAAATATGCGAATATTCGACTTCGGTGAACAACGTCGAATAGTGATTTTGATATTCGAATATTTGGTGCGTGCCCTACTGCCTGGTATTCCTGAATGTAACCTCAGTCAGTAAACTTCCGGTATGCCTAAACGGTTAAACCTAACCTTAACCTAAGTGTTTTAAGGTGAGCCTTCCGGTTGTCGTCCTGAGCAGGGGTCATCAATCAACCTTACACGGACAAATGTGGCTTATCCAAATCTTTGATACGTTTATTTTTTAATTACTGTATATTTTGTTCATGTACTGTATGTAAAGTGCACTTAAAGCACTGAAGACTCAATTATTGAAATCCCAAACAAGCTGTAGTTTTGGACCATGCTGCAGACTCAGACTTGCTAGTCTCCAGGTTTTCCTCAGGCTAGGTAGGACACTGATTTCATGAATGCAGAAATGCTATCATTTTAAAATGTGTGGCACATTGTCATACAGTAGGTACACTATATGGCACATTAGGTGTCTCATTTAGGGCTAGCTTTGTGTGTTTCTGGTAATGCTACTGTATGACCACACATTTTCTATGTCAGTGGCAAAAGAATTATAATGATGACCCTGGTCTGGAGTCCTGATGAATATCTTTAAAACACTAAACAATTCAACATTCACTACCGTTCCTTGCCTGCCAAACTACAACCTCCAAGGACCCCCGGAGCTCCAGACACCCAGGTCCCTGGGGGACCCCCAGATGTAAAAAATGACCAAATGTGCAAAAATGACCAAATGACCACCCCAACGGGGCTGCTCACGGGGAATTCCCGGGGACCACCGACTCCTGGTGCTCCAGAACGGATGCAAAAGTGGTGGCGCCCCCAGTGGAGGACCCCCTCCACTGCAGCTCACATAAAATGCCGTAACTCGGGCTAGGAGCGTCCGGGAGAGCCGGGGCCGGTACCTATTCGTCCGCCAAGGCAACGCGGAAACCCCACCCCTCATTTCTCACATGCCCCTCTTCTAGCGCCACCATGAGGCCGATTCTTGCAAAACACATTTTTGGACACTGCTCCTACAGATTTTGCCCTAAAATCACACAAATCGGTACACACTATGTCTACACGTCCCCCTACAGGAACCAATGCCACTTACAGCCCTCTTTGTGTATCCATGTCACCTGACGGTCGCTTATCTCCCGATTAGGGAGTCTTACTGGTTTAGGGCTAGCTTTGTGTGTTTCTGGTAATGTATGACCACACATTTTCTATGTCAGTGGCAAAAGAATTATAATGATGACCCTGGTCTGGAGTCCTGATGAATATCTTTAAAACACTAAACAATTCAACATTCACTACCAATGGTCCTAGTTTTCACCACAGTTAAAATAGTAACACACTTGAGTGCTTACTTACCGTAGATGTTTCTTTCTTGTGAAAATCCTGACTAGGTGAAATCCTTGTGAAAATAGAGGATCTTCAAGCTCAGAACGTGTTGCATTGTGACACGTTGTGATCTTGTATGATGATCACTTACCGATCTTAGATCGATTAGTGATTAAGGGTACCGATTTGGGTTTGTGAAAATATCGCATCCCTGCTTGTCTGTTGTCTCCCTGTCTCTCTCGAACACACACACACACACACACACACACACACACACACACACACACACACACACACACACACACACACACACACACACACACACACACACACACACACACACACACACACACACACATATACCGGTATACACACATATACATACAAAATACACATATTCACAAACAGGATGTAACATTAAATTATTTATCCTAAATCTCTGTGGATAACATTCCACATTTGTGTCCTACCCTATATGCAGGCGTTTGTCAGGATACATTTTGTTGCATTCGTTCTCATCTAGAGTTGGCACTTGAATAGTGTCTGGTTACCGCATAGGGAAGTGTATGGTGCACGAAATGAGCAGATACACTTTGTGAAGTTGTCTGACTTAAGATCCTAGTTAGCCACACTGTACTTTCAAACATGGAAGGATGCTGGTAGTTGTGTGCGCGCGTTCATGTGTGTACACTCGTAGTGCTTCTATTACTATACTTGTGAGGGAAAATGTCCCCAAAGTTTAGAACATTTGAGAAACGGACACAGTGAGGACCATTTTCCTGGTCCTCACAAGAGAAATAGTTGTTTTATAGTGTTAGGCGTATACACTTAGGAAAGGATTCAGGTTGGGGTCATGATTAGACCTTTAGGCGTTTACGGGTTGAAGTTGGAGTTATGGTTATGCATGATTTTATTCTCAGCTGTTTCCCGGTGTTGTGCACCACGAATAAAATTGAGCTTATTGGGCTAGTTTTAGGGTTAAAAATTACAAAAGTCTTTTACAAACGACTTCGTAAAATTGAGGTCCTAAAACGCCAATGTCCTCACAAGTATAGTAATACAATACAAAGTGTGTGTGTGTGTGTGTGTGTGTGTGTGTGTGTGTGTGTGTGTGTGTGTGTGCGTGTGCGTGTGCGTGTGCGCAAACGCGTGTGTGTGTTTGTGTGCCCGGCAGCTGCACAGGGCCCCTGGGACCGGCCTGTGTAGATTGGGTCTCCTCAACCCGTAGCTCATTAGTGGAGAGAGTGAAAGGAATCGTCGCAGATGGCTGTCAACGTTCAAAAAAGTCGACTGCGTGAGACATGTCAATTGAGGTTTAAGTTCCTTCTGCTCGTTTCTGTGACACTGCAGTATTCAAGCGATATTTGTTTATTCCTCCCCAAAAAGTACAAAAACACAGGAGCTGGGTGACATCTGAAAATGTGTTTTCTAATGAGCGCTCAGACTACTGAACAGGAGTCTGCGCTTGTCATTCATCACCACAAATTACTCGCTCTAACTTGACATGTTTTCAGTGCTACAGATGACGAGCGTGTCTGTTCTGCAAACAGTGGGAATAGTCGGCATTTAAACTGGGGAAATGTGGTGCTGAACAGTCCGGCAAGGCGCTGCGGAAAATCAATTAGATTGTTTACCTGTCAGAGTTGGAATGGAGGCCGTGCCACTTTTAAGGTTGGCTCATCATTTTCACTCCAGCACTGTCACTTGCACTCCTCCTGTTATTCAATTAATACAACTGAATACACAGTTCTGATCCGGCGTCATTATGCACTAGGCTCTGTTTTCTTTTTTTTGTGTGTGACTGCTGTCGTTCTCATACTAGTATGTTATACCGTTAGCGTTTGGAAACCCGCCCTTGAATCTCATGCTTGTCGAAGGTTTGAACTTGCAAGATGAAAGACCATTGTAATCTGTACTGTTGGGTGGTTATGACCACTGGCCACAGTATGCAGCAAATATATCAGACATTAAAAGGAAAGCCTGCACATTGCTCTGCTATTGTGATTCAGATATCACGATAACAAAACCAGTGTATTAACAAATAGAACAACACAGGCTTTTGTCTAATTTTCCTAGAACTGACATTTAAAACGGTATACTGCGCTGCTGTATGCACTGCTTTACAATGCTGAAAGAATGCTTGAGGTTAGAGAGAGAGAGCAATGCACTCAAAAAGGTGACTGTCAGATTAAAGGTGATGTGAGATATGTTTAGTTAAAATATGTGTCAAATGATATATTCCCATAATAATCATTAGAGTTTTTGTTCAGTAACAGGGTAGGTAGCTCAGTAAACAGAAACTATATTTTCAGGTCAGCATACCAATTCCATTCAATCAGGAGAGAGAACTCATACAGGATACGGGGTAATCACGTACAATTGTAAGTGATGAAACAAAATAAAAACATTAGCCGTCAAGGTTGGGATTGGAACAATATAAAAGTTAAGCTGATGTGTTTATTAAAGAGCTGGAGAGACGTGGAGAGCCCTGTTAGTGAACAAACACTATACTATAAAGTCATTGAATTGCCTTGTTGTTTAAATGTACTATACAAATACAACTGCCCTTGCCCTGCTTGCCCAACTGCCCTTGCCTCACAGTGGCAATGATTTCTATCATAGCTATACGTTCCCCCCCCCCCCCCCCCTCAATAAGCTACTTTATTTTAACAACAAATGTATAAAAATAAAATGTATGTATCACTCACAGCACCTTTAATTGCATGAACTCTGTCTTCAACAGTAGAGAAAACCCACAGTTGACCATGCAAATGTTACAGCAACTGTTTCTGGCCATACGGTAGGTACAGTACTGTAACAAGGAACAATAGCCAACTCATAGAACAAGCTGTTTTGGACTACTTCTTTTTTTTTTTTTACTTCAGGAAGGAGATGTGACGCGTTTATCTGGTTCGGTGTGGGATTAAAAGTCGGTCTGGACCAGAGATGCTACTTTTCAGTAAGTGTACATAACAGCAATCTGAAAACCACTCAAGCTGACCTACTTGTGGGGCTCAGAAACTTTTATCCTGTGGCCAACTCTAAAAATAACCCCCGTGGCCAGTTTTAGATCCATCTCACTGGTAACCCTGACACTTTTACAGAGTGCCAGTGACAGAGACCCGTTAAGAAAGCAGCGGTCCACAGCAGCTTAAGGCGCTATGATTTATACTTGGTTGCGCGCCGTGTGCGTCATGCCTCAAAAATAGCAGATCTACAAGCTCTCAGCGCATCGCGGTGAGGCGCATTGTGAGCTTGTAGATAGGCTTTTTTCGGTGCGCGACACTGGCGCGCAACTAATTATAAATCCGGCTTAAGCACTGCACACCGTACCATTGTGACATCCTTTGAGTCCCTGCTGAAATATCTTCCCATTATAGCAGTGGTGTGCTTCAAACATTACTGTACAAATGCCTACCTCGATGATGCATGAATAATGAACAAGCAGGCTACAGTATGTGCATTTTGGGATATAGTACTGTACCGGTACCTCTATGAAGTACAACTCGAATGATTTGTATGCAAATTAATAGCAATGAAACCCAGCTAATGTGTAAGTGGAATCTATGCAATTCCTTGTTTGGCTACACTGTGTTAGCGAGCTTTGTGTGCTAGATCAATGTGAAGTAGCTCCCTTTTAATCATTTACTATGAATGGCAGTAAAACGATTCGCTGAACAAACTGGTATTGATGTCCAGGCAAAAAAAAATCACATGCCGTTTTTGTGTTCTCTTTTCTTGTCGCCTTTTCTTTTTCCGTGTGTCATTGCGCGGATATTCTCTCTTGCTGCATGCATCGCTCCTTTAAGATGATTTGGAATTAGACGGCTTTTCATACAGCACACATTATGTAGCTTGGTGGGACTCCATTAGTCTGAATCAAAGAGGACAGCAGCCCGCATAGAACCACACAATACTGTGGCAGCCTGTGTTTCAGCAAATAAATAACAAATCCATCCGCTGCTTACTGTAGCCGCCAATGCAAAACCAACTAATTAAAAGATGAAAGGAGGACACCCTCCTAGCAGTGTGACGATACAGTTTGGTTGAATGCTACTGTAACATCAGGGTATTCAGAACTTGGCCAAAAAACGGAGTCTAACGCTAATAAGGATCCAAACCAGCCAGCAGTATTGATTTGTGCACATAGAGGGATAGGCAGACATAATCTCGAGTTGAAGTGGGTGTACAATGGGGTCCAAAGTGTTGCCCCACAACTGACATCGGCCTGTGGGAAAACTAAACCAGGGGTCTCCGTGAGTCTGTTTGGTTTGGTCTCTCCTCCTCTCTCCTCCAGTATTCCTTCTCTCCTCTCCGAGCATCTTGGGAGCGTTGAGCTCAGACAGCGGGATTAGTCAAGGATCCATCTTGAGACGCAGATAATGTTCTGTACCAGGCTCCCCTGCTCTCTGCAGGCTTCTGCTTCACTGATTACAGCTCTGAACTACACCAGAAATGGCTATTTGTTTTTGAATTGTTATTTTTTCCCTTTTTATTTTTGCTCAAACTGTTTTTGTCAGTTATCCCCCCACCACCCCAATTCAATTCGATAACACAGTCACAACTAGGTCAAGACAATGCTACAGCCGGCAGTGTCTCTGTCTGAGAACGGACTGACAGCAA
>NC_137811.1:53650052-53907552 GCF_963921795.1 Nannobrachium achirus
TACATACACACTCACAGAGATTTTTTGTTGACTCATGTGGCGTACGTGATGTCAGAGCCTTTTATGAAGTGATGTCACAATGAGTCAGAGCTTTCGCCGATTTCCTCCGGAACAGCCTGATGTCAACAATCAACCCTGCATAAGGAGATTCCGAACGTTTCGCGCCGGTTCGGGAAAACCGTGCGTCGGGTCGGGTCGAGACCCGGCACTGCACTCCGTGCCGCGGCGGGGAACGCGCGTGCCGAATCTGAAGCCGGTGGGACGAACGGTTCTCGAGACACGCGGATTACATACACGCAGAGACTTCTCGCATTTATAGATAGATATTGTAATATTCACACCCCTTCTAATAAACCTAATTTGGCTGCTTTAAAGGGGTTTGCTGCAAATTGTATCACCATTCAACCATTAACCAGTTGATGGGGTCCCCCGGAGGTCTATAATACTTTAGACTCCAACCTTTTTTCCCCCTCTACACCATGCATCTTCACTGAAAATACTATAGGAGATCTACAATTTTCTATAAGCTCTATAGCTTGTACATCTGCTATTTTCACTGAGAGGCTGTGAAATGATGTGTGGAAGTGTCCCTGAGCAAGACACTTAATTATCCCCTAACTGCTCACCCCTCTGTGCTCCCTCTATGGGGCAAAGATCAGCTGGGTGAAGATGAAACTGCATTTCCAGATGAAATAGATATCCAAATCAAACCAAATCAACTAAAAAAAAATTGTATATACTGTAGGTCTATATTTTTAATATCAATGAATCGATTAACCAATTAAGATGCACCGCGTCGCACTGCGAGCTTGTAGATCAGCTATTTTAACTCGATTTCTTAAAAGAAAATTACATGAAATTTTCGCCTATGACATGCCAACAATAAGAATAGATTACGAAGACATTGATTAATTTATTGAAATATCGATTATTTAGGTGCTTGGGTGGTGCAGTGGTAAAGTGCCTGCCCACCACCAAGGAGGTTGTGGGTTTGAATCCACCATGGTGCATCCGGTTTTGTGGAGCGTCCGTGTCCCCTGTTGGGGGGAGGGAAGCCGGGCAGGGAGGGTGATAATGTCACTATACTGTACATCACTGGTTCCCAAGCACTGGGTCGGGACCCATTTGTGGGTCGTGGACACATTTTTATGGGTACCTTAATTTTTTGTTTCCTACATTTAGTTTAAAATAAATAAGTAATAAGTAATTTAATTAATTAATTAACTAATAAATAAAAGAAAACGAATTCCATAAATTAGAAAACAAATGTTTCGCGGTGCGAAGCGACACGTTGTGATATATCGGCTGAGGTGGCACCTGTCAGCAGGTAGTGTGCGGGAGGAGTAGGACGAAGGGCAAAGGCCCTACATCCTCCTGGTGGGGGCTCCTCACTGGTAGGTGAGTCAGTAGGATACAACAACAGCAATGTGTGTGGGGAGGAATACATTGGCATGACCATTAAATAGGGGTTGAAAAGGGGTAAAAAGCTAAAAATGTAATAACACATCAATTAGTTTGATTAACCGATGCACCCCTAACACCCCAGCCTCCCCCTACCAGCACTCTTCCCTCTTTTACAGATACTAGGCAAGAAGGAGGGGGGTTTAAAAAGTGAGATGTGCATCGTCGTGACACAATGTGTAGGGTTGATGACGACTTCCACCGCTTCACTCAACACACTCCTGCTGAGTTAATAAATCTGACCTCAGCTTAATTAAAATAACAACATCCTCCGCTGAGAGAGAGCGAGAGAGAGAGAGAAAAAGAGCAGTTTGAGAATTATTCCAACTAATCGCTAATTAAGATTGAACACTGGAAAAAAAAAACAAGAACGGGGGTCTCGGAGAAGATGTATACATTTATTTTTTTCCTTCTGATTATTCGTAGTGGGAGGAGTAGCCAGTGACGTCACGTGCGTTTGGAAAACGTCTCTGTCGGGTGGAAACCTCATAATTCCAAAATTGTTACTTTTCAGGATTCAAATTCAAAAATACAGGGTTCCCACGGTCATGAAATTCCTGGAAATATTTTGAAATTAGAAAAATATTCTTTTCAGTACTGGAAAAGTTTTGGAATTGAGCAAGGGTCCTGGAAGGTCCTGGAAAAAAATAGCTATGCATTGTCTTTGGTTATTGATTTTGTCAATACCTCTGAAATTAAACATGGGCCAAATTGTCAAATATTAGAGGCAGAAATTGTGAAAATAGCCGATCTACATGCTCCCAACGTGTAGATCTGCTATTTTCACAATAGAACCGTGTTATACAAAATTCCTCAACTCTTAGTGCTCGTCAGGGTGCCGGGGTCCCCAGTTAAAATATGATTATTTCGGGGGTCACAGCCTGAAAACGTTGAGAACCACTGGCATACACTACCTGTCTTTGGGCATTGCGCATAGGAGTAAGCGACTCGTTATTGAGCTGAATTATTGTTATATAGTCCTGGAAATTGGGTTCAATATTCTGGAAAAGTTTTGGAAATTGATTGGTAAAAATGTGTGGGAACCCTGAAAATAACAAAAGTAGCAGATCGACGCTCAAAATGCGCCA
The DNA here is from genome assembly GCF_963921795.1 of Nannobrachium achirus. Taxonomy (NCBI): domain Eukaryota; kingdom Metazoa; phylum Chordata; class Actinopteri; order Myctophiformes; family Myctophidae; genus Nannobrachium; species Nannobrachium achirus. The sequence continues at coordinate 53,652,602 of NC_137811.1, forward strand.
CTTTGCGCAGCGTCTCAAGTTTGTGGATCTGCTACTTTTAATGCTTTTGTGTGACGCAGTATTGTGATCATGTAGGACATTCATTTATGAAAAACACAAAAGTTAATATAGCGATAAGATGTTTCTGCCTGACGGCAACGATTGGATTTCACAACCCATTGTATCCTGGCTCAGCAAGGAAGCTTTGCTACTGTAGCTGTGCAGTGTGCACTCAGAGGCTGAATGAATAGCTACAGTAGCTGATTTTAGTTGTGATGAATACAGGCAAATGACCGTATTTAACACTCAACACTACCATTGCTGCTTTTATATGGTTGCTGTCGGCCGGGCAGAAACCGCTTATCTCCAAATAGAGGCTATGCGCGTGCCATCATCATCATCATACCCGGAAGTTATGCAGGAACGCCTACTGAGTGGCAAAAAACTACTTTCTAGTCTTGACAGCCCATACATCCAAACAGAAAAGTCCTATCTGATTGCATGAAACTATTTTAAACAACGTTAAACTCACGCCACTCGATTTGCCATTCACTTTATGCATGCGCATACCCTCTATTCTAACTTTTCTGTGAGTTTTTCCGTAAATGAATGCCCTACTTGATCATACTACAGAACCACACAAAAGCAGCTACTGAAAAGTAGCAGATATACAAGCTCGAAGCCACGTGTTTTGAGCTTGTAGATCTGATACTTTTTCCGTTTTTGAATTTGAACTTTTCAATTTGAATTTGAAAAGTAACAGTTTCCACCCGACAGAGACGATATACTGTATCACAACCCTAGGCTAGCGAAGAATCTTTCTATGAGAAGCTAGTCTGTAGCCTAGTATATAATCACATTCAGTACAGTATGTTGTATTTTGGTGGACAGTAACAAAGCACATTTACATGAGTACTGTGAATTGTTTGTTTGAGTATCTTGAATTATTTGTATTTTTGGATACAAAAATACAATACATTTCTTGACACAAATATTCTACTTTTGTCTAGAAAATTGGTGGAATGTTCTGCAGAGACTGTGCATACAGTCAATCTGTATACAAAGTGTATGAAGTAATATACTGTATAGTTAGCATCTATTCAAGAAAATAAATATACATACTATTCTTAAAATAATACATTTCACTCAAGAAAAGTACTGAACTGAGAATCACTGGAATTAGTCATGGGTAGTCCAAGAATCACACGGAATCAGACGAAATGTTAACTCTTCCAAGACTGTTTTGAAGAAGCCATTGATCCAAATATTTTAAGGGATGGTGTAAAAATTATATTTCCACCGTCATTGGAAAAGAAATTGTTTTGGACGTACAAGGTTTCTGCCCGAAAGCAACGGTATATTTGCCAGCATTGTCGAATGTGCAAGATGAAGAAGGCACACACTACTGTACTGTATCTGTAAGTCAAAAACACTTGTCTATTTAACTTGTCTATAGCAAGTCACTTGTATTGTGAAAGTACCATTTTGAGCAGCTGCTCAGGATTTTTACATACCATGTTATTTTGTAACACTGTAGTGTGTAATGTAATGCACCCCTTCTCTTCGTGAAGATTCATATAGCTTCATTAATTGCTCATTTTGTAATGGTGCACTTTTGACCAAATAAGGTGAATAGGGCCAGAAATACAGTCATCATATAATGACTGTTATAACGATGAATCTTGGCCTCTGCTGCGGCGAGGGCTGTAATTCTGCAGCAAGGACTGTTAAGAGGATATCATTATCATGTGTTTTCTCAGTAAGCCGGAGATTTGGTTAAATATAGTAGCTTTTTGTTTCCCCCTCTTTTCATTTGTGCATTAAAGCTGGGTCAAGCCGGCCCCTCCCATGGCAATTCCCTCAAATTGAGCCGCCAAAGCTGCCTCCTCTGCCTCCTCTGCCACAAACGTAGCCAATATCGATGCCATGCTCACAAAACTGATTGAAAAGAGACTTACATGTTTTCAAGGCTTGCTGGGAATTGGGGGGGCAGGCGGAAGCCCAAGTATTAAAGCTTTAGATACTCACCAGTATGCTCTAAATGGAAAGCATATGCCCACAAGTCCAACGTTGCACAAATGAGTGCATGTAAACCATTATTCTGAGCATCTTTAAAAGCATTTTCAGACAGATTTAGTGGATTTTGTGTGTGTGTGTGTGTGTGTGTGTGTGTGTGTGTGTGTGTGTGTGTGTGTGTGTGTGTGTGTGTGTGTGTGTGTGTGTGTGTGTGTGTGTGTGTGTGTGTGTGTGTGTGTGTGTGTGTGTGTGTGTGTGTGTGTGTGTGTGTGTGTGTGTGTGTGTGTTTGTGGGGGTGGTGGAGGGCTTTTGTGGTGAGAAAGGAAGCCTTGGCTTTTGTCCTGTTCTATGCTAATATGAGGTGAATCACACTATTCTTATTTTTTGAAATACTAAAAAACAAAAACAGCCTTGATAAATGTAATGAAATGTATCATGAAGTGTGGACTGTAGAATGTTATGATGCACTCGACAATTGAGCTTAAAAAATATAATCATTCAATTTAAACTTTTTTCCCTGTTATTTCTGTATTGATTTAACAGTCTGCTATTGCTTTGTGTCTCTTCAAAAACCACCAGGCAATTACAGCAAAACAATAAAACATTTCTGTTCCTTATTTAAAACGTCTGCAATTCTAATTTCAGTTCAGATGCATCTTAAAGGACTCAGAAGAACTGGGAAAGATTTGAAAGAGATGACAATGATGGGTAATTCAGCTATTTGTGAATGTCTGCATCTATGAATTATTGTTTTTACTCTGATATTCAAAGGACTGCTCAGAAAATATCAACAATTGATTTCTTGAGAGGGGGAAAACATATTCTTAATTAGTGTATCTGAATGAGTAAAAAGCACCAGATTTTTGTGTTAATATCCCAAGTCAAATCAAATGATGAAAAATAAAGAAAAGAAAAAAACTTTCTTCTAAATCCCAATGAGCCCCACTGTCATCTCAATACAGTACTGTTCTAAATCTGAGTGCATGATAGAGATTGTGGGGTGAATTGTAGCGCTGTGCAGTTGTTTGCATATTTATTCAGCTGTCATATCTGAGCTGATCATCAGAGGAGATAAACTAAAGAGATGAGGGAATAATGGCTCTTGCTGAGAGGCTGCGAAAAGATTCAAGCATATTCCTGAAAAGAGACTGGGAGTGGGTAAACAAAAAGTATTCAACAAAAAGCCATTGAATTCCAAATGAGAAGCGAGTGAAGATGAGGAAGATGGCGCTGATAATGAAGATGAAGATGCTGATGAATGATATGAAGGAGCGCTGATGTTTTTTATTTTTTATTTTTTTATCCAACTACGAAGCAGGCATTAACTTTTCACAGTTATAAAGTCGTTGAAAATAGCCGCTTCAAAACTTGAAAATTGCTCTGCCTTGATAAATGACAACTATTTCACGTCTTACGGATAAAGAAAACATCAATCTGCCTGTGTAAAATAAAATTGTTTGATATTTTGTGCGCTTGGGGAGATACAATGCTTTGCAGAACAGAGTGGGTAAAAATGTGCTTCAAACACTACTCGAGCATTGTAGAATAATGTTCCTGAAAAGAACACAGACCGTGACATTTAGTGAGAGAAGCCTCTCTAAGGTCATGCCGTTGATACCTCTTGTTAAAAAGAAACCCCGGATTAAACATTATCAGGGCAACCAAAGAGAGACACAGAAAAAAAAATCTCTTTGATTTGCACTAGATAAATGTAAATATCACCCTTTTCCTTTTCCTAAACAGAATGTTATTGCTCCTGGCACTTGTTGAAAACACTGACCCTTTTTATTTCACCCTCCCTTTGGTTCCTCGTCACTGTAATGTCTAAGAGACATTCATCTATAGCTGAAGGTGTCACGGGGGCCCTCATATTGTCCATCCGTCAATGTGTATGTAAAGCCACTCAATGAAGACAGTATAGGACAGTTAATTGAAGCAGTATTCTGAGAAGAAGACAGGCCACACCAAGCATGAAATGCTACTCAATGGTGCCATCCAGTGGTGCTGATGAGAGAACCACACAGCCTCTCCTCCTCACCCAGGAAGTTTGGATAACAATTATCTGTTATATTTGCATTAATTTGATTGCTTTGTCTGCGGACTCATCTGCCTGCAATTATAAAGAGTAGCGTTAAAAACACTAATTAATTAACTCGATTGTGAGTAGATTGATTAATTCTAAACAAACACGAGATCGCTGCAGCAAATGAGCTCTGGAGTGCTGATGCATCTGGGAGTGCTTCCGCACAAGACATTTTGATTATCTGCAGACACATGTAGTTGCAAATCTTTTAATTAACACAAATAGATAGTGGGAGTGAGTCTGTTTTGTTGCAACCAGAACTAACTGCTCGTTACTTCCTAATCATAATTTGGTCAGCTTAAAAAGAATGAGGGCGGACAAATGGACTGTGTGGGTTTGAGACAGTGACTGAGTGGCAATGCAATTATTCTATCCCCAAAAATTGTGTGATTGTGTGTGTGTGCGTGTGTATGTGTGCACGCGCGTGCGTGCGTGCGTGAGTGTGTGTAACAGAATGGGTCTTGACATCTAAAGTCACCACACAAAAAGAGATAATCAAATTATGATCAAAACAAAACAGATGGTCACATAAATCATCCATTCATATGTTGGATTGCTGCCCCTCCTGCAGAACAATGAATCACTCCCTATCAATGCTTGAATCAAAACATGAGAGCCATTATGAATGCAAAATGCTGTTCAAGCTGTTATTCTGCCCTCAACACGTCTCACGTTTTGGCCAAACGTAACATAATAGTGCACATTTAGGTTATTCTGTCCCATGGAAATGTTTCAGCCGGAAACCTTGTACCTCCATATGTCATCTTTTTATGTTTCATTTTCATGAATTTTAATACCCTATTTCATGCAAAAGTAAAAAAAAGTAATAGTTCTAAAATCTCACAATGCATCACACAAATATATACATGTTTTAACAAAGGCAAAACAATTTGGATGACAAGGTTTCTACCCAACGGTGATGAACAGTAACTTTTCTTTACATGAGTACTGTGAATTATGTATATGAGTACTTATATACAGTAGTTAAAATGACATTGTGGAAATGATTGATCTGTGTAGTTTGAAAGGACTCTTGCTTCATCAACATCCTCTTTTGGATCAGAGATGTTGGTAAATATGAATCTTCTCAATAGAGGATGCTCCTTCTCTATCCTTAAAATCCTGAACTAGATTCATTTGGGAGCAGTCAGTCACAGCTCCCTTTCTCGGTGTGCTGTCAGCATCTGCACATGCAGAAAAGCCTAATCAGAGAGATACCAGTAAAGTGCATGTAATACTTTAGAGATTTAATGCAGTTTTTAATTGGATAGAGGCCCATTATTTTTCAATACAGAAGGGGCAGTGAGGCACATAAAGCTCTTGAATATTTTTGCAAATCGTGTTCAACAGCATAATGATTAACCATGGCACTAAATTTGCCTCACAAAATGAAAAGCAAACTTCATGCAAGGCGTAATTTAATTGTTTCCCTTCACATTTTCTGCCTCCCATTGTTGGAAGCTTAACATTTTTAGAGTCTGCTTAACAGCTGCCTTGTGATGCTTGAGCTGCAACAATGTGACTGACAAATGTTTTGAAGTAGCTGGAGAATCCAAGTGTCTTTTCATATCCGTAGTGCCAGGGAATTTTTTTACATTAGTTCATGTCATTTCTGATGCCTTACTACATGGATATTTATTTCTCAATTCAAGAGTACAAATTACTACTGTAATACTGTATTGACAGTAATAGACTGCCGATTGAGTTAGTATTAATATCATTTATTTCTGACATTTCTTCTTTTCAGGTCTAATCTCCCCTTGGATGACATTCAAGAATTTAAAACAATTTCAGAAGACACTCACAGAATGTATTTTACATTGAGGGCATCCTAATATTGTATTCAATTTTGATGGCAAGTAGTTAATCATATCAACAATGTTTAAGAAGTTAATACAAAATATTAGGACCAATGTGGCTTAAACTGGCGTTACTGTAAGTGCAGTATATATATAAATATATTTTTTTCAGCAACATGTTTTAGCGCTCATGATGGCACAAATCACTGTTGGGCAGAAACCTTGTATCTCCATGTACTGTATGAGCATTTAATTTTTTTACATAAATTAATGCTCCTCTTTTTCATTCTGCAGCGACTCAAAAGCTGCAAAAATAGCCGATCTACAAGTCCACAACGCGTCGCATCTCGAATCAATGTGAACTTGCAGTTTGCTTATGAAAGTGGTTAATTCTGTCTATGGTTTTTTATCATTATTAGCCAACGCAAAGTATTACCACAGGCTCGTGACTAAATAAAAACAACATAATGTCACTGTCGGGCAGAAACCTCTTTTCTCCAGGTTTCAAATTTGTACGTTTTTTTCCCCCCGTAAACTAAAGCCCTGCATCATCATACAAGACTGTCGCACAAGACTAGTGAAAATAGCTGATCTACAAGCACGGTGCGAGGCGTTGTGTGCTTGTAGATCGGCTATTTTCACTATTTTAAATCAATTTTAAAATGATTAATACAAAACGAACCCTTTTGGACATACAAGGTTTCCACCCGACAACAACGATAAAACACAGGTAATTTCTCCCCCTCCATCCCCTGAAAAGAAACTAACAGTATTGGAGTGGACATACAAGGTTTTCCAATTCCACCCAACAGCAGCCTGATTTCCATGTTGTGTGTTCAACCTGAGGAGAACACTGCCATCTGGACTACAATTAGTGTAAATGCAGTCAGTGCTGTGGAAGCATCAGCTGCTGCTTGCTGCTGAATGATGCACCAGCAGCATTCCACTGTGTTCCTGCAACACTTCACCCTCACATGAAAAGAGCAATAGATGTGTCACTTTAAATTATTCGCAGCGGGAGGCTCACTTTGATGCATTTCTTCATCATTTTTTACTTGAAGACATCTGTGATGAGCCCAAAATATTGTGTGTGTGTGTGTGTGTGTGTGTGTGTGTGTGTGTGTGTGTGTGTGTGTGTGTGTGTGTGTGTGTGTGTGTGTGTGTGTGTGTGTGTGTGTGTGTGTGTGTGTGTGTGTGTGTGTGTGTGTGGGGGGGGGGGGGGGGGGGGGGTTAATGCTTCAGGTAATGCAGTTAGATTAAAGGAAAATGAGCAAATGGTGATGCACCTAAAAACGGGACAATGAAAAAACGGCTGACAGAACTGATTACTGTAAATTTGATTAGAAGGGCATGAAAAGGTGTGACGTGAAATAATTTCATTCCCCGGAAGAAAAAAAAGAGTAAGGAAAAAGAAAATCACGCTCCTCTCTTCTCTGTCCTAACAATCAAAATAAAATAATTAACGAGGTCATTGAAACAGCGGTCCTCAGACAATTGTATTATAAAATATTTCTTTCTTTTCCAGCTTCTGACATGGCAACTATAAATATTCGGGCAGAAACTTTGTATCTCCATATTTAAACATTTTTTTCCCTCGTCATACGAAAGTGGCAAAAATCGGAGCTTGTACATCTGCTATCTTGGATTTTATTTTTGATAGATGTATATATAGGCTGACAGGAAAACGGGGAGAGAGATGGGGGGGTGACACGCAGCAAAGGTAGTCAGGATCGGGACTCGAACCTGTGATGCTGCAAGGCTGGTCTGGATTACCAGCCTACAGTAGGTGCCTGGACCACTACCCTGTGACCCAGGCCTGCTATCTTGGATTTGTAGGTGGTCAATTCTGTCTGTGGGTTTTGTAAATATTGTTTTTTTCCCCCCCATTTTCTGAAAAGTGAACATTTTGGACATACTGTACAAGATTTCTTCCTGACATCCATGGTATTGTTACAGTGCTGCAGTAACTATAGTGTGATAATGTATACCACAGACTTGGCCTTCTTCCAGCCTAAGCACTGATAATCCATCTGAGAATAATATTAATATTATTATTCCTGTATATTATTAAATGTGTATACTTGGTGCTTTCTGGATGTCATTGGACAGAAGCAACATCATTGGACGTCTGTCCAGTTTGTGCTATAGTTAGTAAAGGGAAATTGCAGTGATAATGGCATACCCTCCCCTGTAAATCCAAGCAGAATGCTAACTTTCCCTCATTCAGCAGCACAGAGACTGTTGAAGAGATGCCATTGCTGCCTCATTGGTTTTTCCTCTTCCCTCTGATTACTCCTCTCATCTTATGTAAATCCTCTTAAGTCACATGTTATTGTTTATTGCAACTGTGAAGGTTAGGTGTTCCTAAGCCCTGTGCGCTGGCTTATCTCGCCAGCGCATGCATCTTTGTCTCTCCAATGTGTCTTGTTTTCGTAATACACTAATGGATGAGGGGAAAAAAGTTGTCGGGACTGATGCGGGCGCCGACAACCACCACCACAATCCACTGCACTGAAATGCTAATCTCTCTCCCAGTGGCTAACAACACTTCATGAAAGAGAGGCAGATGCATGGTCCAGGGACATCACACAGCCTTATCTGAAGTCTGGTTGCATACTAAATCTAAACAATTCCGAAACATACAATCTGTTTTTGGTCATAAGTTCCCCCTGGTTTTATGGAGTTTTCATAAAGACAAGACAAGTGTTTTGGGAAAGCTTGCAGGACACACTTTAATCACATCAACCCCAGCATCCGTATTGTGGGGAAAGCTCCTGTAAAAAATAGTCGATCGACAAAAAGCTTGTCGATCAGTGATTTTCTGCCGAAGCTTTTTTCCACAATAACAGAAAACTGAAAAACCCAATTATAGAGCCCTGAGGGACTCTGGTCAACCATATAGGGTTTAAGTGGTTAACCACATGAACCCTTGTGTCCCTACCCTGGGCAAGTTGGGGAACCCCCGGTGTAGTGGGACAAAAGGAAGGGGACAAAGTACAGACCCCTGGGGGACCCTGGTGGACAAAGTATATAGGGTTTTTAAGTGGTAAAACCAGGGTCACTGAATGGCCAGCCAGCCACTCCCTGCTTTTATCGGTTCAGCTGGAGCAGCACAATAAAAAAAAGAGAATCTTCTACAATGCAATATTATATAAAGGTAATCTGATGGAAAAGAAATTCCAAAATGTGTTAACCCAAACCCCCAAATAAAAAGCTTGTGTAATGGAGGTGATGTCCTTTCTTGTTGTTTCATGAGGCCTGCAGCATTTTGTTTAGCTGTGGGAGCATACTGTAATGCCCTCATGGACTGCAGGCTAGGCTGCTGTCTAAAGATTTGAAGGTGCACTGTGCTTAGCATTAATAACCAGTGGTGGACGAAGTAGTCTTAATATTTTAAGTGAAAGTAGATTTCTTTTTTTTTTTTTTTTATAATTTTCTTTTGGCTTTTATGCCTTTATTGATAGTATACAGTAGACTGACAGGAAATGGGGAGAGAGATGGGGAGTGACATGCGGCAAAGGTCGTCCGGATCGGGAATCGAACCGGCGATGCCGCGGCAACCATGCCTATGTGGCGGTGTCTATGTGGTATGCGCCTTGACCAGTAGGCCACCGGACGCCCCAAGTGGAAGTAGATTTACCACAATATGAACACATGCTGTTAGTAGAAGGTCATGTACGGTATAAACAATTGGGTAAAAAAAGTACATCAAGTTTGAACCTGCTTCCGGTGCAAACCGGATCCGCTACTTTTTGAGCAGATCGGCACCAACATAATCTTCGATTAAATGACATAAAACAAATATCTCGGGAAATTCGGGCGTGGCAATTTAATAGGTCAGCTATAACCCTGGGAAACTCGGGCCAAGGCAGTCAATGAGTTTTTAATATGGAAGGTTGGATAAAGTAAGAGGTATAGGATGGGCGTCCGGAAATGGGAGTAAATTTACTATATATTTTTTTTCCTGAGGAATAAGACAAATACAAATAAATATTACTGAACTCAAATCTCCATGACGAGAGTAATCAATAGAAAAAAGTCATTTTGGGGGTACTCCTTTAATGTTTATTGCAAGCACAACTGACAGAGCAGAATTAGAACAGCTTTTTATTTTTCAGCAGGGAAATACATTTGCAGGAACACCGCACTGTGAAAAAAATCACACCCGTGTGAACTGAGCGGTGGTTCCCCCCTTCCCCCCTGTGTGTGTGTGTGTGTGTGTGCGTGTGTGTGTGTGTGTGTGCCTGGTCTGGCCTGGCCTGAACAACAGCGCCCCTCCCTTAACATGTGTGGTCAGAAAAGGTTACTGCAGGCTACAGACAGACAGACAGACAGACAGACAGACAGACAGGCACGCAGACAGACAGACAGACAGACAGACAGACAGACAGACCCACACACACGGCCACGTATAGGAGCGTTGTGACCACCGCTCAAAAAGACAACTTCTGGGAGAATTCACACGGCGGAAGTCCCACCTTTCTAAGCACTCTGTCTCATATCGTGACCAGGCTTTTCTCTTCGCAGATATGCAAGTTTACCTTTAACTCAGGGGTCTTCAACGTTTTCAAGCCAAGGACCCCTTCGTTGAGAGAGAGATGAAGCTATACCACTACCTTATCATAGATTCCATATAGTTTAATTATTTGGCAGCACAATCGTCAGTGTATTTTGTATTCATGTCAATTTGTGTTTTCAGATATTTAATCACTTCCGTCATAATAAACTCAATCTGGCCCATCGTCTAAGAAAGGGAACGCCCACTCGGTTTGTCCCTCTTCCTTTCAGAAGCGTAAGCTATCAGACTCTGTCTCAAGAGAATGTAATACACTTGACCTTTCACTCTGTACTTAGTCTGCTCTTTTCCCCCAATACACCAAAGCTCTTTGCCAAAAATAGCCGATCTACAAGCAGCGTGAGGCGTTGTGAGCTTGTAGATCTGCTATTTTTGGATAAAGTTCTCAGAATATGGACACTAATGTAACAGTATTAACTATAAGTGTGTATAATTACACAAAATATTACATAAGTAAGTGCATATACCTGACGATTCTCCATTGTGTACTGTATATAGTGTATTAGTGGTCACAGCTCCTTTAAGTGCCCTCCATGTATAAATGTCCTGCCACACCTCCACCTCTTCATTCTATATTTCCGCATTAAAAGAGGTGGGTGGCTTTTGTTATCTTTTGTGCAAAACACATTAATATTTGAAGTTAAAAATTACTTATACAGTGTTTGTTTGACGTTCTAGAGAAAGGAGCTCTTGTGCATGAAAAACCACTCACTTGGAGACGTGTGTGTTTCTGTCTTTTGTCAGGTATGTTGTGTGTTATATGTATTGGTACCTGCTTCTGTATTTCGGCATTAAAAGAGAGAAAGGAGCTCTTGTGCATGAAAAACCACTCACTTGGAGGCGTGTGTGTTTCTGTCTTTTGTCAGAATTAAACGGAGGTTGTCTCCAATTCACACAACGCAGAGAGATAAAGTTACACCGGTTACACTAGGGTTCAAGCAATCTGGCTAGCCATCGTCAAAGAAAAGGGAACGCCCCATTCTCTCGAGACTGTCTCGAGACAATGGGGTTCAAGTGTTTAAAAAAAAAAAAAAAAAAAGTTTCTATCACTCAGAAAGATTTGGAGGACCCCATGTAGTAACTCTGAGGACCCCCTAGGGGTCCCGGACCCCCTGTTGAAGACCTATGCTTTAACTAATCTTAGCCCACATATCTCCACCCAGCACAACAGTGGTCCCCAGGTTGATTCCCTGGTTCACAACCAGTTGAAAACCTGTGCTCTCTGCACAAAATGGTGTTTTTTTTTTCCTTCCCCAGTTGCAAACTCATTAATTATATTTTGAATTTGAATACATTATTATAATTTCAGTGTTCTTTTATGCCCCTCAATGCTTTATAACAGGAGTACCACACCGGTCAAGGTCACGTGACCAAATTAACATTTCTACCACTAATTATTGGAAGATTTATCCCATGTCTCTCTTGAAAATAAATGTAAAAGAAAAAAGAAAAACTTTCAAAAGTTGCATAATATAAACAATAAAAGACAGCTACGGTTTGAAAACACAAACAGCATGGTAATGTTGAACCCTCCATAAATAGAAGGTAACCTCTCTGAGTAGAAACACTTTTTGTTCTGAACGAATGTCCTCCCTTCTCTAATTGTGTTCCACTTATTTTGGGAACTTTGCATTTATGGAAATTATATTATTCTGGTGAATGGTGCTGTTTAAACTTTTAAAGAGCATGACAAAGAAAGGCTGGTTAATTGCTGACTGCCAAATGCTAGGGTTACAGTAAGTATTGCGTGTGCGTGTGCGTGTGTGTGTGTGTGTGTGTGTGTGTGTGTGTGTGTGTGCGCGTGCGCGTGCGTGTGTTTTTAGAGGAACTGCATTTTGTCTTGGATAGTGTAAATTAACTTCAGAGACTTTTTGAAAATGCAGGTTTGCAGAGGTCAACTTTGAGTCATTCCTCAGGTCATCACAAACCACTTGGAAATTTACATCTTTACTGGAAAAGATAGAAGTTGTGAAGGTCGACCAATTCACTCGGGTCCAAATTTAATTGAATTACTTTTATTTTCAACTTAAACGAGGGGTTTTTATTATTTTAATGCTGTTTTTCAGTTTTATGACTGTATATTTAACTTTTGCACTAAACCGTTTGCTTGTTGGCCTGTGCAGCACTTTGTAAATGTTTTAAAGTTATTTTCTACTCACTTTTATACTTTTCTCTCTTTGGATTGTATGCAGTGGGTGTGCAGAGCGGTGGATTCAGAACAATAGGAACGGCCCCCCACTGTTTACATTAGGAGCCTGCTTCATGACCCGAGAGAAGTCAACACTCTGCTCATCAATTATTTACCGACAGGTGCGGCCGTTGTTCTGGGGTCCGACTGATAGGGTCAGTGCTGTCGGACTTTTGACCAGCTGCGCATTTAAATAAATTGAAAACAAACACAGTGGTGCTTCCTTTAGCTGTAACAGAACTAATGTGTTCTGGGTCTGGATCGAGAGGCACACGAAGAGCCTTTACTGCACAGTTAGATTATAATTGCATTGGTTTTTGAGAGGTGTTTTCTGCACTGACAAGAGTGAATCCATTTGGGCACTTAGAGTACTTTTGCTTCAACTTTCCTACAGCAATAAGCATGGCAGGTCAAGGCAGGATCCTGATAAAGGGTGGAAGAGTTGTCAATGAGGACTGCTCCGTAATCAGCGACGTCTATATCGAAGATGGGAAGATTCTTGAAGTGGGATTGAATCTTCAAATCCCGACGGGAGCCAGAGTTATCGATGCTACCGATAAACTGGTGATACCTGGCGGCATTGACACCCACACCCACATGGAGCTGGCGTTCATGGGAACTAAAGCGGTGGATGACTTCCATATCGGCACAAAGGTAACGGAATGAAGGAGAAACACACATATTCCAGGGGATTCAATAGGAAATAATCAGTCCAGGGTATCCTTTGTAATGGAATTGTAGGCACCAGTCAATTTTTATTTATGATTAAATGTAACATTTTCTGATTTCGACTGTTTGCAAATCAAGCATTCCCTGCTCCGGCCCTCATGGTCCCTGATCAATACTTCGTCTTGTACATTTTGATATACTGTACTCTCTCTCTCTCTCTGTGTGTGTGTGTGTGTGTGTGTGTGTGTGTGTGTGTGTGTGTGTGTGTGTGTGTGTGTGTGTGTGTGTGTGTGTGTGTGTGTGTGTGTGTGTGTGTGTGTGTGTGCGTGCGTGCGTGCGTGCGTGCGTGCGTGCGTGCGTGCGTGCGTGCGTGCGTGCGTGCGTGCGTGCGTGCGTGCGTGCGTGCGTGCGTGCGTGCGTGCGTGCGTGCGTGCGTGCATGCGTGTGTGTGTGCGTGCGTATGTGCGCGTATGTGCGTGTGTGTGTGTGTGTGCGTGCGCTCGCGTGTGTGCATGTTTAGGCTGCTCTGGCAGGGGGTACTACTATGATCATGGACTTTGTCATCCCCCAAAAGGGCACTTCTCTCCTGGAGGCCTACGAGCGCTGGCGGAGCACAGCTGACCCCAAAGTGTGCTGTGACTATGGCTTGCATGTGGCTGTCACCTGGTGGAGTGAGAAGGTACAGGGGAGTGGAGCATTCAACAGACAACCACATGGGTTCCGTTATGTACAGTAGTCAGGGGATATTAATGCAATCTGGGAATAAATTCCTTACCGAGATATTTCTTCACCAATGTGTCTGTAAAGGTGTCTAGTAACACATCTAACAAAGTTTGAAATTCAATTTCCCTAGGGGAATTTTTGACTTTGTTAGATGTGTTAACTTACTAGACACCTTTACAAACACATTGGTGAAGATATTTCTTGGTAAGGAATTTATTCCCAGATTTGACATTATTCTGATAATATTCCCTGACTAATGGTCGGTAAGTTTGACCTTACAATTTGTAAAGCCAGAGCGGCTTACAATAAGCAAGGACAGCACAACGTAATACATCAAACGCATAGAAATAGTCATCTTCAGAGGCTTTGCTTTGTTACCAACCAAGTTTTTACATCTCATATAAAAAATATTATAAAAGCCCTTCATGGTTTTTGGAGCTGTGTGCAGCTCCCTATACGTGGCTGTGTGGGTCTGTGTGTCTGTGTGTGTGTGTGTCTGTCTGTGTGTCTGTATGTAGCCTGACTTCGGCGCGTAACTAGTGCCGCACCATTTACGCCACTCGCGCAATATATACATCAAAATGTGCGGCTCGGCCGGGAATGGTGTTCTATTACCTTTCGTTCCGATCCGCCTTACCATGCCGACGTAATCGGCAAAAAACGACGCTTAATTGTCCCCATTGACTTATAATGGGACAATGCAAGAAATCACTTTCAAGTATTTTTCTCTCGTAAACCATAGGAGCTACAGTTTCAAACCTCGGAGAGGAGATTCATAATGATTTTAAGAATGAATCGAAAAATAATTACATCACTCGGCCTCATGGTGGCGCTATAACGGCCCACTTTACGTTTTGCCCTGTAACTCTTGAACCGTAGATCGGAAAATTAAAATTCTTTTTTCCCTGGATTCCTTGGGTCAAGACGCATCTCCCCATATAGGCCACGCCCATGGCGCCAGGATAGATTTTCCGCCATCTTGAATTTTCTCCAAAACACACTTTTTGCTCCTTTTCCTACATATTTTCTTCAAATGTCACAAAAATCGGTACACATGATCTACACACACACACACACACACACACACACACACACACACACACACACACACACACACACACACACACACACACACACACAGCTCCACTTCACACGGGTGTGATTTTTAATGAATGAATGAATGAATGACCTTTATTTATAGCTCCCTTCACAGCACAAATGCACAGAGTGCTTTACAGATACACACTAAAATAGTAAGCTCTACAAGTTGCAGAGTTACAGAGAGACACAATAAAAAAATAAAATGTAAGCTCTACAGTTGCAGAGTTACAGAGAGACACAATAAAAAAATAAAATGTAAGCTCTACAGTTGCAGAGAGGACACCAATCAATAAAAGAGAATACATTAAAAACACCCAACAGTAACAGAGAATACACAAGAACAAAAGAACAGTAAAATCAGGGATGCCTATAAGTGTCCAAAGGCCTGTCTGAACATGTATGTTTTCAGATGCCTCTTAAAAGAAGCCTCTGAGGGGTCCGTTTTTAGGTCCAGGGGGAGGGCGTTCCAGAGCTTTGGGGCTATCGCCTCAAAGGCTCGGTCGCCCTATAGTTACTAAATTGGTCCAAGGGACCTCAAGGAGGTGCTTATCTGCGGATCTGAGTGAGCGAGTGGTAGGGTTGGGACGGATAATTTCTGTGATGTAGATAGGGGCTTGGCCATGAATTGCCCTAAATGTAAATGATGATATATATAACATACCGGTACATAATATTGTCTCTGTTATGCAGAAAAACGTGTATGTTCTGTAGGCTACTGTATGTACTAAATACAAATATTATAAAACCAACAGACAGAAGGAACCACTTTCACTTTGCACGACATTCATGTACGACAAAGTAGGTAGTTTGTTTACGAGGAGAGAAAAAAACATTAAATGTTGAAATGGGGAGATAGAAGGATCTGTCTGACAGCAATGACAAAATGTTCTCTTTCTCTTTGTGTGACTACAAAATGAGGGATAGATTCATTAGAGCAGTGGTTCTCAACCTGTGGATTGGGGTGGGTCCCCAAATTATTTTGGGGGGGGTCCCCAGACGATTAACTTAATGTGAAACAAAGTGTAAGTGTATAGAGGGTATCTGCACATTTCTAAAGTGACAATTTAAGGACTTTTCAATAGCTCTAAAATGACAAATTAAACATTGGCCAAATGGTCAAATATTAGAGGCAGAAATTGTAGCCGATCTACATGCTCACGACGCCTTGCGTTGCAAGGCGTTGTGAGCATGTAGATCTGCTATTTTCATAGCGTGTGGTACAAAATGTAATGCCTCAACTCTTAGTGCTCGTCAGGGTGGGGGGGTCCCCAGTTAAAATATGATTTTCTACCACTTTTTGTGGTCACATGTTCCGATACTGGATTCTGATTGGCTTAAAACAGTGGTAAATCAGTCAACAACCTTGAATTGGCTCATGGACCCCGCCCACTGTTGTGTTGCAGTTGTATAACTAAATAATCTTGCAAGTTACAACTGTGTTTTCTTTCATTTATATGGTAGAAGTGGTAGAAAAGCAATTTACCATTCGAGGGTCGTGGGTTGTTTCACAACCCTGAAACAGTGGTAAATCAGCCAACAACCCACTCCCTCTCATTGTAAATGACTTACATTTTGGGGGTCTCTGCCTGAAAAGGTTGAGAACCACTGCATTAGAGATACCTTTCCCCATGCAACACTCCATCTCAGACTGACCTTTGTAGTGCGTTCTGCTCCCTCTCCCTCTCCTTATAGGTTAAGGAGGAGATGGAGACGTTGGCCAAAGAGAAAGGTGTCAACTCCTTCAAGATGTTTATGGCCTATAAGGAAGTGTTTATGCTACAGGACCATGAGCTGTATGCTGCGTTCTCCCAGTGTCAGCGCATTGGAGCCATAGCTCAGGTGCATGCTGAGAACGGAGACCTTATTGCAGAGGTTTGTATGGAGCCAAAAAATACTGATGATCAAAATGTTTGGTTTACCCACATTGAACACTGGCATCCAGATTCTGGGTATGGCATTATAGGTCATAATGAGGACAAAATATAGCAGAGCTATAATGTCCAGCTTGTAGATTGTAGATTGGCGATTTTCTGCAGATGTCCAAAACTGTTGCTTTTTAGGATTCAAACTCAATTTCCTTTTTCATTATTATTTTAAACATTACTATTATTTTAAGACAGTGAAATTAGCCGATCTACAAGATCTTACTGCTTACTGAGCTGTATTAGTTGAAAACATTTAACATCCTTTTTTTCCCCCAATGTGTTTCTTACTAAGTAAGCATACCGGTGTCATGGAGTGAGTGCAAATAATGGCATAGCAGGTTAGGAAGTGTATAGTGTAGATTCATCTTGTAAGATTTGAATCTTTCCCTTTTCAATTATATTTGTATAAGCAGTAAGACACATATTGTTGGTAAATATCTTATTTTGAACACTGAAATGTGGCAAAGAAAATGTCATTTAATGTCAGTTCAGCTCAATAAAAAACATCTAACAATCTAATATCAAAGAGACAGATGTAACGCTGTTCGATGAAGGATGGCAAAGTAAGCGATGGCAAAGTAAACAAAGGCCACATTGCTCTTGTGTAAAAATAGTATACCAGTGGTGAATCTGGTGAATGTTTAAACCTGATTTTAGTCACTGCTCAGTCTGTGTGCATCCTCTGCACTATAGCACTGTGTTGCCAGAAACAAGGTCTATGAAAACGACCCCAAAAACACTTTAACCATAGACTGTAGAAAATAGACTTTAACCCTATATACTCTACATGGGCTATTTGAAAACAGCCGATCTCCAAGCTCACAACTCGTCGTGAACGACTGGTTCAAACAACATAAGGACCAAGTCCAAATAAGCAACTATATTTTAGAAACAAGCCCAAAAAGCCGCACCCCACAACTACCAATATTTGCAGGCGACTTCTCACAATGTATTGAAAATCCCCATGCCTCATAGCAGTGGTTCTATTTGGCCACAGACCCCCATCTGGAAGACATTGTGCCAGGGACCCATAAGACAAGATCTGTGAAGATCTTCCAAATTATTTCTAAATGTTGCCTTTTTTCTCCCATGATAAAAAAGATAAAAAAAATAACAGATCTACAAGATCTACATGAAGCTCACAACGCTTCACATTGCAACGCATTGTGAGCTTGTAGATCGGTTAATTTTGAACAGTTGAATTATAAAATAGGTTTAAAGTGTTAAACTGATGGTGGTGCTACATTAACACATTTTGCTAAACCCCCCTCAAGGACCCCTGGGGGTCCCTGGACCCTACTTTGAGAACCATTGCCTCACAGAGGTCATAATTCAGAGAATCCTCCTTTGTTAACATTACTGAAGACAGAATGACAAAGCTATTGAATTACACATTCAGGAATGTGCAGTTATCACATAACCACATGAACCGAGGAGAACTGCTATCCTCAGTTCACCTCAGCATTTCTTTTTCTTTTATCAGCCAGGCAGAACAAAGACAAAAACAAAGCTCTTCTCTGGGTTCACTGGGTTGTCCTGTCATTATGTTATAACACTAGCCTGACACCTGTAGGCCTATGTGTGTTTATTAGCTACCACGTTTTGATGTAATACAACGAAAAGTAACCTATTCTAATAGAGTAAAACATATTTGAGAATAACCCATGATGGAGTAGATCCTAGGTTATATATTCATCAACATAAACATACCTGAAGTATTGTCTTATAACTAAAGAATGTTCAAATTGCAATATAATATCAGCATAAATAATCAAAAACCAATGAGCCAGTTCTCATTTCTATTTCCAGCCAGCCTTTTCCTGTTTATCTCAATAGTCAAGGCAGCAAATCACCACTAGAGGGTGATAAATGCAAGATATAAAGCACATTCAAATGGTGTCAGGCAGCAATGTGTGAACTCCAAGGACAGTACAGGGAAGTGATGTTAGTTCATTAAGTCAGTGGTTCTCAAAGTAGGGTCCAGGGACCCCCAGGGGTCCTTGAGGGGGCTCCTGGGGTGAGTTAATATAGCATCAATGTTGGAGCATCAGTTTTATTACTATAACCCAATTACATGCTTCAGCTAAATCAGCTAAATAGACTACCTAGTACCTACACCAGGGTGGGCAACTTTGATGATGGAGAGGGCCACTACATGTTCACACTCACTCCAGAGGGCCACAATGCATATACATAGCAAAAATAACCGATTTACAAGCTCAAAACGCGTCGCAGTGCCATGCGTTTTGAGCTTGTAGATCTGCAATTTTTGCTTTTACAATTGGAATCCTGAAAAGTAACTTTATTTTTATTTTTTATTTCACATGCATTTATATGTTCTTATATTAACTTTATGAACTTAAATATAAATATATACAATGACATTTTAATACTAATCATTAAGCTTAACTCTTTCTGTGCCAAATGCCAAAATGGCTCCAAGGTAGCTGTGCCACGATTTTTAGATTTTTTTTTGAAATTTTTTGAAATTAAAAAAAAAAGAAAAAAAGAAATTCTATACAAAAAACACAAAAACCGTCAAAACCGTCATTGGCACCCAGGGCTTTTGAAAAAACGTCAAAAACCGTCATTGGCACAGAATGAGTTTTTAACTAATATAGACTAAAGTTATTAAAGCGGGTCATTTTCCCATGTTTGGAATTGTAACAGCTGAATTCAATAATATATCAAATCAGTGACCTACACGATCTGCAATTTTTTTAATATCTTTGAAAAATCTTGAAAACATTGAAAATGTGTGCAATGATTAACCACTGCCCTCCTCTCTGCCACTGTGCCCAGGGGTGTCACGCCAAATTCTGGGCCCTGGGTACAAGGATTCACTGCGGGCCCCCATGAATGTTCTTCATAGGGAGAGGAGGGGGTTTAACCCATTTAGACTGGGAACGCATTATTACGCATTATTTTGTGCTTTAACTATTGAAAAATAGCAGATATACAAAGCTCATAGCTGCGAGCTTGTAGATCTGCTATTTTTGAAGTTTTTTAAAAAAACCTATGTTTCAGTGGTGCTCAAACTTTTTCATGTCAAGGACCCCCAAAATTATATGTATTTGGCCACGGACCCCCAACTCAAAATATTTAGTTTCAGGGACCCCCCAGAAGCTAAATTTGAGTTACAAATGTTCGCTTAAAAAAAGACATATATTCAAAGATTTGCGCACATTCTCACAACTTTTCAAAAATAGCAGATCTACAAGCTCGCAGCTTGCTTGAGCTTATATATATATGCTATTTTTCAATGGCTAAAGTATGAAATAATGAAGGCCCCTCCACCTTGGGGCCCTAGTAACTCAGTCCCACTCCCCCCCCCCCCCCCCCCCCCCTTGTGACGCCCCTGACTGTGCCACCACTAGGGGGCCAAGAAGATGCTGTCCCTGGGCATCACAGGGCCGGAGGGCCACGAGCTGTGTCGTCCTGAGGAGGTGGAGGCCGAGGCCACCCAGAGAGCCGTCACCATCGCCCACGCCGTCAACTGTCCCCTGTATGTGGTCCACGTCATGAGCAAGTCTGCTGCCAAGGTGGTAGCCAACGCACGCAGAGAGGGTGAGCTGGCACACATACACAGTATGCACGCACTCTTACACACACACACACACACACACTGCCACCTGCTGGGAGGAAGATGAAAAGATGGATCTTGTGTGTACTTTACTGTCTGTACTGTAAGTATACTGCATGTATATCATCTCTGTCTGGGTGGAATCCATGTCCAAAACTGTTACCTTTCAGCAGCAAAAGTAGCAGATCGACAAGCTTTAAACGTGTCGCTTCGCGGAGGGTTTCGAGCTTGGGGAAGTTGCGGATCTGCAACTTTTGATGCTTTTGTGTGATGCTGTAGTATGATCAAGTAATTTATAAAAAAAAAAAAAAAAAAAAGATGATATGGGTGCCTGCGTGTGCGCGCCTGCATGTGTGTGCTGGGACTGGTTATGTTTTGTGATTCTCTCTCCAGGGCGTGTGGTGTTTGGGGAGCCCATCGCAGCAGGTCTGGGTACAGATGGAAGCCACTACTGGAATAAGGACTGGGCCCACGCTGCCAGCTTTGTCATGGGTCCTCCTTTAAGACCTGACCCCAGCACCCCTGGCTACCTCATGGACCTGCTGGCCAAGTATGTGGAGCTAAAAGTACACTAAAGTCAGTGTTTCTAAAACCTTTTAATGTCAAGCACCCCCAAATTGATATGCATTTGGCCGCGGACCCCCATCTGAAAAGGTTTTGTGCCAGGGACCAACCAGAAGCAGGCACGTGCACACTTACAGTAGACATCAAAGGGGGCTTGAGCCCCTGCCCTTTTATCCGTCTCTAAAAAGTGCCCTCTCCAGACCATGAATGCAGTTTTCACTATGGTGAAATAAATGCAAATGCCCTCTTTCCATGCCTTACCTGAAGGCAGCATTCAAGAGAATTGCCTTGTCTAAACTCTCCTGAACTTGAATGCAGCATCTTGTGTTGAAACAATTGCCCTCTCTGTGTAGAAATCCATGCCGTTACGCCACATCTCCAGTATTGACTTGATTATGCTTGGTTCAGTGTGGTATCAAGCACCGAAAACAGCAGACCTCCAAGCTCACAACGTGTCGCAGCGCGACGCGTTGTGAGCTTGGAGGTCGGCTATTTTCGATATTTCCACCAAAAGGCCCTTTTAGAAATGTCAGCCCCTGCCTCTCTAAGATTCTCTTCACGTCCCTGACCAGAAGAGAAAAAGAAGCTTGTAGATCTTCGCTCTGCGAGCTTGTAGATCTGCTATTTTTGAATACCCATGTATTACCCAGTATATAAATTGATAATTATTCAAGATACATATCTGTACTGTACACAAAGACAGACACACAGTCAGGCAGTAACAACAACAAAGAAGCTTTTGTTAGTCACACAATCTAATTGTTTCATGTGTGCATGTATCTTTGCCAGTGATGACCTCAGTGTAACGGGCACAGACAACTGCACCTTCTCTGTGTGCCAAAAGGCCCTGGGCAAGGACGACTTCACCAAGATCCCTAACGGAGTGAACGGTGTGGAGGACAGGATGTCCGTCATCTGGGAGAAGGGAGTGGTATGTCCTGTTACTGTGCTTCTGTTATTTTGTTAAATATTACTGTATGTTTATTTTACACTGGTGGTTTTTGACTGTTACTGTACATCAGGGGTGCCCAAAAAATACATCGCGATCTACCAGTAGATCACAAAGGCTGTGCAGGTAGACCCGGGAGAGGGGAGGGGGGGGATATGTTCATTATCATACCTTCAGGATGACCCCCCTATGGGACAACGCCGTCTCGCGTTGCAACAGAGTAAACTCATGCACTCCCGTACGACGATTCGTCGGTAGGGCTGTCACTCAAATCGGGGGCACCGCCCCGAGTGTATAAAAGCCAGCCCATGTAACATGGCGTCCTCTTTTTGCTTCTCTCATCGCGACAGAACGAACTCAGCCATTCCGGTTAAAATTCTACAATCTACAGCCTTCGGCGGCGTCTAGGAAGACGCCCACGGGTATTATCGGAAAGTTTCCCGTACGTCTAACTTCACAGTTTGTTTCCAGTTCCAGTTCGATGGGGTTTACGTACCTTTCTTCGAAAGTTCTTCGCTCCACCGATCCCTCAGGCCTTCATCGTCCGTGAGTTGTTTGTAGCGCTAGCTGTTAGCCTCTTAGCTCTCCACCACGATGTCTGCTAACGAACGCCCTTCTCTTAGCAAGCTGCTAGCTAGCGTTCCCAAGTCCTGTGGGGTCCGTGAATGTAACAACATTATCGCAGGCGACGACCGTCACCCCTTCTGTATTGCCTGCTTGGGTGTGGCGCACGCTATCGGTGCCCTGGCTCCGCCGTCCCGGGCCCCGGGTGTCTCTTGTCCGGCCTGCCTGACCTACGACGCGGCCACGCTGAGAGGCCGCTTCGACCTGGCTTCGGCTAGCGCTGGTTCCTTCTCGGCGCTATCCGGCGGCGCCCAACCAGATCGTCCTGCTCCGGGGCCTAGCGGCACTGGACGCCCCCACGCTGTTCCCCGGCCCGGGGTGCAGCCTGCAGCCGTTCCGCCTGGCGGCGACACCAACGGTCCTGGTGCTCGCCCCACTGCCACTGCTCCAGGTAACCAGGCCCCGGCTCCCACTCTCTCGCCCACGGGTTCGGCTGCCGCCGTTCCACGTAAGAGAGCCTGTTTTCCCACCACAGCTGCTCCCATGCCGGGAGTGGCTGGCTCTTTGGTGGCTAGATCCCTGTCCTTCGATGACCTTCAACAGGGCGGTTCTCCTCTCCTCCACTCGGCGGAGGCTACAGCTTCCTCCGGGCGGGCGAATTCCGAGCGTTCTTACCACGCAAGCGACGGCGAAGCCCACGATGGCGACTCGCTTGAGGAACAGAGGATGAGCGGCGAGGAATTCGACGAGGAGGATGACCAGGAAGAAGGTGAGGATCTCTCCTCCTTCCAACAACCTTCCAGCCAGACGGAGGATACAGTTATGGTGAGCCCTCAAGCCGAGGGCACAACCCCCTCCCCCGCTGTAAACGCCTCCCTTCCCTCCACCATGCCGGCGGAGGGTGAGAGTGGGGCGGCCCCTAGTGGTGAATCTTTCAACTTTGATGAGCTGACTATCTTTGAGCGTGCTGCTGTGAGATGTGCCATCGAGGTGCCCATCGCTGCCAATCCTGTCGGGCAGGAGGGGGAGATTAGGGTCCTTGGCCAGGACCCCACTCCCGCCCCCCCCCCCACGCATGTCCAAACTACCTGTGGTTCCGGGCTTCCAGAGTGCCCTCCACTCAACATGGACCGACCACAAGGATCCTAAAAAGTTGGACTTTCTGATCGACTGTGTCGATGCAGAGAAGATTGGCATCCCTTTATGCCCCAACATGGATGGCCTGCTGGCCCAATCATTCATGGGCAGCATCAAGCCTGATCTCCGCAAGAGTGGGCCCAACGGCAGACCCCCTTTCAACCTGGGCACTGTTAAAAAGCCCCCGGGATTTGCCATCTCGGAGGACGAAGCCCACTCTGCCAAAACTAGGAATTCATACAGGTGCGCTGCACTCGCCGCACGCGACCTGAATGCGAACCAGATGCTCCTCACTTCCGCCAAGCTCCTCGTCGAAGGCCTCGACGGGGTGCCCGCTGAGACAGCTGCGGAGCTGCAAAAGACCTTTAAGATGATGATTGACGTGAACGTCCACGCCATCAAATGGATGGGTCACGGGATGGACTACGCCATCCAGTCAGAGCGAGCTAGGTGGCTCGATAAAGTGGAGCTAGTTGGCTCCGCCGAGGGTGAAACCAACAAGGTCATGCAGGCCTTGCCTGGGCACCCCACCACCCTCATGGGTGGCGGGTTGGAGCTCCTCAAGGGTACAGTGGAGTCTAGGAAGACCACCCGGGAAATCCTAGAGGCCACAACGGAGCCCAAACAGGAAAAGGAGGACCGTGGGCGTGCCTCCCGCGGCCGCCAGCCTGACAGAGGCCGTTCTACCTCGGCCAGGGCCAAGACCTACAACCCCCCCCCTCCCAGAGCCCCCTCCTACTCAGGCGGGTCTAAACCCCGCAGTAAGGTGGTAGTGCCCAACCGGGAGGACAGCCGCCCTCCCCACAAGGACACCAGGCCCCCTCCTTCCTCCTCCTTCAGGGCCCGTGGGAAGGGGAAGCGCAAATGACATTGGACTGTTTCAGGGGTCTCTGACTGCACAGAGCCCCCCTCCCCCCAAGCGCACTTGTTTAAATCCTTTAACCCAAGCAGGGAAAGTGAATATGTTGCCGCTTTTGTGTCCAATGTGTGGAATAAAGAATTGTGTGAAGAAACAATGTGTGTTCCTTCCTCCTCCTCTTACACTAGCACAGACGACGCCATTTTGCATGCAGCCAGTCAGTGTAATGACACCCATGCAGGGTTCTCTAGTCACTCACAATACAGTAGATTTTCCAGTCTGGCAGACAGGTTACAATCAAGAAGTGTTTCTGACATGCAAAAGGTTCCCACCAATGTTAACGGTCAATTACAGTGGTCAGGTTTCTCCTCTGTGCAATATCTCTCTGTCTCCACTGAGCGGCACTACCGTGCCAGGTTTAGTTCAGGACAGGAGTTTTATGTCAACCCACGTGAAGGAGACAGCGTCGGGCACGGTGAGTTTGGGTTTGAGTCGGCCTCGTTTTCCGCGCAGGAAACTAATAAAGGCCTCAGAACAGGGAGTGAGCGTAGATCTTTTTCCCCGCACCGGGAAAAGTGTATGTTTTGTAACGAGCCATGCCTCACAGGCTGCACGTTCTGTTCTTCCTGTTCACCCACCGATCGACGTGTTGACGTCACGCCCGTCGGCGCGGCCGTCACCGGATACGGAAGTGCGCTTCCCGGATACGGATGCGCTAATCCCCGACGTGTCTTCTCCCCCGCACAACCGACGGGTTTCTCCCCCGTTCCAAAACACGTTGGCACGCTGTTTGGAACAATGGAGACTATGCAATCCAAATCACTGGGTGCTACGTACGGTGACAAGGGGCTACAGACTGCAATTCGCGGACCAACCCCCGCTATCCAGCAGAGTAGTTTACACTCGAGCCCGCGGCTTGAAAGCAGATGCTCTGAGGGAGGAAATAAGCTCGTTATTGCGCAAGGGCGCGATAGTGGAGCTCTCACGGGACCAGAGCCGTTTGGGCTTTTGGAGCCGTTATTTCCTGGTTCAAAAGAAAGGGGGCGGCCTGCGTCCTATTCTGGACTTGAGGTGTCTGAACGTTCACCTAAAAAAGTTCAAATTCAAAATGCTGACGTCACAGGCTCTGTTGAATTCAATGAGACAGGAGGATTTCCACTGCTCTGTGGACCTGAGGGATGCTTATCAGCACATTCAGATTTATCCTCCTCACAGGAAGTTCCTGCGGTTCGCTTTCGAGGGTCGCCTGTACGAATACACGGTGCTCCCATTCGGTCTGTCTCTGAGCCCTCGGGTTTTTGTGAAAGTGACCGAAGCGGCCATTGCTCCACTGAGGCAGCGGGGAATCAGACTCGCAAACTACATCGACGATTGGTTAATTTCGTCGGGGTCCAGCCTGGAGGCGTCGCTCCACACCCAGACAGTGTTAGCTCATCTGACGGCGCTGGGCTTCAACATCAATTTCGAAAAAAGTATGTTGATTCCGGCCCAACAAATTTCCTTTATAGGGATTTTGTTGGACTCGACCGATCTGTCCGCCCGTCTCTCTCAGGAGAGGGTGGACAGGTTTTTGGCGTGCCTGAACTCCTTCCAGTTGGACCAGGTGGTCCTATACAGGGAGTGTATGAAGTTATCAGGTCTGATGGCATCAGCTGTTCAACTTCTACGTTTAGGCAGGTTTCATATGAGACCTTTTCAGCGCTGGGCGCTTTCTCTCAGGATTCCTTCTCGTCAAGCGTACAAGAAGGTGGTGGTCTCCCAGACCTGCATGGACACGCTGGTCCCGTGGCGGGACATAGCGTTCCTGACGAGCGGGGTTACGATGGGCGGGGTGGTGTCACACAAGGTGGTCACGACCGACGCTAGTCGTTTAGGATGGGGAGCCGTCCACGAGGGTCGCTCGGCGCGGGGTCTTTGGACCCCGGCGATGCTCAAGCATCATATCAATTTCTTGGAATTAATGGCGGTCTTCTTGGCGCTCAAGAAGTTCGAGCCCCTGATTCTGGGTTGCCATGGTCAGAACGGACAACACGACGGCCTTGTATTATATCAACAAACAAGGCGGTCTGTCATCGCGTCCACTAGATCAGCTGGCTCGCAGGATGACTCTCTGGTGCGAGCGGCGCCTGAGGTCCATCAGGGCTTCCCACGTCCCAGGTCTCCAGAACGGCGGCGCCGATCTGTTATCCAGGAGGGAGCCTCGTTACGAAGACTGGTCCCTGCACCCGTCGGTGGTGAGACAGATCTTCGGCAGGTTCGGTCAACCGATGGTCGACCTGTTTGCGTCCCAGGAGAACGCGAAGTGCCCTCTTTACTTTGCAGTGAAGGGGCCCTCCCCTTTGGGAGTGGACGCGTTCGCGAACGTTTGGCCGAAGGGCCTGCTTTATGCGTTTCCACCTCTGGAATTGATTCTTCCCACGTTGGAGAGGGTCAGGAGGTTCGGCCTGGAGGTGCTTCTGATAGCACCGTTCAGGGGAACATGGAGGTCCTTGATCACCCCGCTCCTCTACAAACCAGCGTGGCAGCTCCCTCAGCTCAGGGATCTGCTCCGCCAGGCAGGGGACGAGATCTTCCATCCCGACCCCCAAGGTCTAAATCTTTGGGTTTGGCCCGTGAGAGGGAGAATCTGCTAGCTGCTGGGTTTTCTCCAGCAGTGGTGGCTACGATTCAGAGTGCTAAGGCGCCCTCTACAAGGGCGTCTTATGAGGGGAAATGGAATGCATTTGAGGACTGGTGTGGACTTCGGGACCCACCTTTGGTAGCTCATGTAGCGTCTGTTCAAGACATTACTGAGTTCTTACAAGACCGCTTGGACCGTGGTCTGGCGTTCTCGACATTAAGGGGTTATTTGGCGGCTATTGATGCCTGTCACCTGGGGGTGTCTGGCAAAGGCCCGTCTAAAGTCCCTGAGGTCATTAAGTTCATGCACGGTGTGGACCGTTTAAGACCTGTGACTAGATCTTTGTTCCCTGCGTGGGACCTGCAGGTGGTTTTGGAGGGCCTGTGTCGGGCTCCATTTGAACCTCTGGAGAAGGTTTCTTTGTCACATTTAAGTCTCAAGACTGCTCTTTTGCTTGCCTTGTCTACGGCAAAAAGGGTGAGCGACCTTCAGGCTCTCTCGGTGAGTCCTGAATGTATGAGGTTCCTTAATGAGGATTCTAAGGTTCTTCTTAAACCGCATTTGCAGTTTATTCCCAAGAACCAGGTGGTTCCTAAGGAGCCGGTTGTCTTAACGGCTTTTCACCCTCCTCCGTTTGCCTCGGAGGAGGACAGACGTCTCCACTGTCTTTGTCCGGTTAGGGCCTTGAAGGCCTACTGTGACAGGACTGCGGGCTGCAGGTCTACGTCCCAGCTTTTCGTGGTTATGGGCAACGCCCGTCAACGAAAAGCGGTGTCCAAACCCACCTTGTCTAGGTGGATTGTGGACGCTATCAGGTTGGCTTATACTAGTGCGGGTTCGGTAGTGCCGGAGGCACTCAAGGCCCATAGCACTAGGGGTGTGTCGACCTCTTGGGCTTTGACCAAAGGTGTCTCCATTATGGAGATTTGTACGGCGGCGAATTGGTCTTCGCCTTCTACCTTTGCGGCTTACTACCACCTGGAGGTGGCGCCATCTGCGTTGGCGCATTCAGTGCTAGGTGCGGCTGCCCCTTCTACGGTGTGAAGGGGTGGTTTTTTCTTCCTCCCCTGGGTTCAGCATGCCGCTGCCATGGGGGTATTGGGGGACCCTGGATTCCCTTATATTTACTGTGTTCTTATAAGGCAGACCTTTTGTCTGTTATTAGTGAATAAGGCAGATTTCGGTCTGTCAGGGTCTCTCTCTTTCTCTCTCTCTGACACCCAGGCCCGGTGGGTCTGGGACCTCCCGGTGGGGAGGGGTCACGTCCGTTGCGGACGGTGTCCCCTCGCTGCTGGGGGGTGGGTTGGAGATAGAGTGTCGGTTTATGGCATCTCGGGGAGTTTATGTGTCCCATAGGGGGGTCATCCTGAAGGTATGATAATGAACGGTTAGGTTCCGTACGGAACCCTTGTTCATTTAATACCGGAGGGATGACCCCCCGGCTTAGGCCCCTCTGTTCGTATGTCGCGATCAGAGAAGCGGTTTTAGAGGACGCCATGTTACATGGGCTGGCTTTTATACACTCGGGGCGGTGCCCCCGATTTGAGTGACAGCCCTACCGACGAATCGTCGTACGGGAGTGCATGAGTTTACTCTGTTGCAACGCGAGACGGCGTTGTCCCATAGGGGGGTCATCCCTCCGGTATTAAATGAACAAGGGTTCCGTACGGAACCTAACCGTTTCACCCAATTGTGATGAAACATAATATAGAACAAATAAATAAAATATATACTAGTAAGACGCCTCAGGGCGACATGCAACCTCATGCCAACAGTGCCTGTTGAGATTGGCAGAACATGCCCATATATGGGCATTACGAAAATATGTGCATTCCCAGATATGCCCTTAATATTGATGACATCGGGACAGGGATCTCCATATATAGGCATAGAACGGACAAGGACATAATTCATTTGCAAGTGTGATCTGGGAATGCCCATATATGGGCATGTCAGAATGCCCTTATATGGGCATTCCCAGATATGCCCTTAATATTGATGACACTAGGACAGGGATCTCCATATATGGGCATAAAACGGACAAGGATATAATTAATTTGCCAGTGTGATCTGGGAATGCCCATATATGGGCATGTTCTGACATCACATTGTCGACTATATATGGGCATAAAATATATGGGCATTAAAGGGACATGAAGCCAGAGTGTGATGTCAGAGCAGCAAACCCATTCTGTTAAGAGTGGTTCTCCTGAACAGTGACATCAGAGCATGATGTCAGTCAGAGTGATGTCACTGTGACAAGGGAACCAATAGACTGTAACAATGTGTACTTACTGACTGACTGACTGACTGACTGACTGACTGACTGACTGACTGACTGACTGACTGACTGACACAGACAGACAGACAGACAGACAGACAGACAGACAGACAGACAGACGGAGACAAGCTGCGACATTTCGCATGGTATACTGCGACCTTCGGTCGCAATAAATATGTGAAAGATAATTGACTGACTTCTATGTAAACCAGACAGTTTGTTCTGCATGTCACTATGCTGGAAAGTATCTTCGTCATCACAAAACAACCCAAAGACTAAAATCATATAATGATTGCAGATGTAAAATTAGAGACATTCTGGATGAAAATAACTGTAATATAAAAGTTATGCATTATCATGCCATGGATGCTGATGCTGAACTGGTTTTAACCAGTTATACAAAGCGAGGCAAGTTTGAATACTTTAGCAAACCAAGTTTTTTTTTATACATTCTTGTAATTCTGTGTCACTTTTACATACATTTCTATTGCCACTATATTGAGAGCTAAGATTGTCAGGGAGACATTTTGAACTGCATTGACTTAGAGAACATTTTGTTAGCATGTACTGCAGGGACTGCA
Source organism: Nannobrachium achirus (assembly GCF_963921795.1). Classification (NCBI taxonomy): domain Eukaryota; kingdom Metazoa; phylum Chordata; class Actinopteri; order Myctophiformes; family Myctophidae; genus Nannobrachium; species Nannobrachium achirus. The sequence goes on from NC_137811.1 coordinate 53,682,799, forward strand.
GTGGACACTGTGAATTGGAAACAAGTCAATTGGGGCAGAAAATGGAGAAAAACCAAAGAAAGGAAAGTTTGAGTCAAAGCGTCTTTCCCCTTGTGTGGAGCTTATTTAAGCCCAGTAAGTGACCACAAGGCCTTTAGAAGAACGTACAGTACTGTGCTAGCAATAGTGGAAGAAGTACCGAAAAAAAAGCTCAAAAGTACCAAAGTATTGGCTTCAATACAAAGTAAAAGTACTCAAATTGCGACACACTGTGAGCTTGTAGATCGGCTATTTTTGAAGTATAAATACGCTGATAACGAAAATCTACAAATTAACTTCTTGTAGCTATAGATTTTTTTAATGGACATTTAAAAGATAGACATTGGACATCAATTGTAATAATAATAATAATAATAATACAAATTTTAATAACTATTTATATAGCACTTTTCTAAACAGAAGTCACTAGGTGCTGCACAGAAAGATTACACAATAAAGAAGAAGAAAAGAAAATGAATTCGATGGGTAAAAGCTGATAAAATAATTTGACATGAAAAGAGGGCTATTAGCCTATATACAGTACAGTAAGAAAGGAAAATGGAGGTTATATAACATGGATGGGTGCATTAGAAGTGATTTAAAGGATAGTATCAGCTCGCTGAATAGACTCGGGTAGGACATTCCAGCGTTTAGGAACTTGAACGTAAAAGGTTCGATCACCCTTGGTTACACTGTGAGGTTTGAGGACCTTTAACCCAAATCAGAAATTAGCCTACAAAAACAAATATGTTTCTATATACTGTACATGTACTGTAAGCCCCTCCCATACACTAAAATGTGTACCCGGCCTGAATGGGTTAAGAGAGTCCCACCTAAGTACAGTAGGCCACTTAAGTAAATGTACCTAGTTACTTTCCACCACTGTGCGCCAGTGCTTACAAATAGCATATCGTTGCTGTCGGGCATGAAACTTCTTATATCCATATTTTTACTTTTTGTGTTTTTTTTGTTTTTTATTTTGTAAATTAATGCCCTACTATAGCGTCATGCAAAAGCATCAAACGTAGCTAGAGCTTGTAGATCTGCTACTTGTTCATTTGAATCCTGAAAAGTAACAGTTTTGGACATACTGTATGAGGTTTCCACCCGACAGAGCCGATATTTTCGACACTGTGGGCAGAAACTTGATTCGCTTGCAATCACAATATTGACCTCTCGGTTGAAGCGTGTATTTTGTTGTCACTCACTCACCGTGGCACCACAGTGAAAGTTGACGTTTCTGTGAACGTTTCTCTCTCCTCAGCACAGTGGCAAAATGGACGAGAATCGATTTGTGGCCGTCACGAGCAGCAACGCGGCGAAAATCTTCAACTTCTACCCCCAGAAAGGCCGCATCGCCAAGGGCTCCGACGCTGACGTGGTTATATGGGACCCCAAGTCGACAAGGTCAGGACCTGGGGCTCGGGTCACTTTCAGCAAAACTCACAGATACCCTTTGAAATATAGAGTTTTATGTGTACTGTACACAGGGGCGTCAGGGGCGCCAAATTCTGGGCCCCGGGTACAAGGATCCACTGCGGGCCCCCCATGAATGTTAACTATTGAAAAATAGCAGATATACAAGCTCACAGCGCGGCACCGAGTGCCGCGCTGCGAGCTTGTAGATCTGCTATTTTTGAGAAATTGTGAAAATGTGTGCAAGAAACCCATGTTTCCATGTCAGTCATGCTCAAACTTTTTCATGTGAAGGACTCCCAAAATTATATGAATTTGGCCACGGACCGCCATCTCAAAATATTTAGTTCCAGGGACCCCCCCCCCCCCCCCCGAAAGCAAAATTTATGAGTTACAAATGTTCGCTTAAAAAAAAATACATATTCAAAGATTTGCACACATTTTCACGACTTTTCAAAAATAGCAGATCTACAAGCTCGCAGCGCGCGCACTCGGTGCCGCGCTGTGAGCTTGTATATCTGCTATTTTTCAATAGCTAAAGTTACTAGGGCCCCTCCACCTTGGGCCCTGGTAACTCAGTCCCACTTTCCTACCCCTTGTGACGCCCCTGACTATACTGCATCGTCTCTCAACGTTGGGTCCAGGGCCGACCAGGGGTCCAACGGGACTGTAACTCTGAGAATGTACGGATGGAACCTCACCTCAGTTAAATGAACACTGGGCGTGTAGGTTGGGGTTCCATTGTGCTGTAGTTTGATTCAGTGGTTATCAACCCTTTTCATTTCAAGGATCCCCCGACCCCATGTTCCCCATCTTGAAAAATCTTGAAAGTGTTTGGTACTTTTAACTGAGTGTTTCTACGTTGTGGTATTGCTGAAGTCGGAAGTACTTCTTCCACCACGGGCCAGAATAGTTATGTTAGGGTTCATGTGGATAAATAGCAATCATAGCCTGGTCACTTATAATGCTGCTATCAGCGCACTCACCTGCAGATGGTGCTGTTGACACACTGAGCAACCATGAAAGCCTGTCTTCCAGGAAGGAAACATTAGAATAGAATAGAATAGAATAGAATAGAATAGAATAGAATAGAATAGAATAGAATAAATTCAGGCACCAGAGGCAGCACAGCAGTTAAGTTACAGCAGTCAAGTACTGTGAGGTACGGTCATAGGAAAACATCACTGCAATCACAGTGTTGTTACAGAATCCCACCCTAAGCTGAGATAAATACATGAGCAAAGTTACTCTCAAGTAAATCTGGGAATCCATTCAATTAAAAACATGTCTCTCTGGGGGCGCCACCTCCTGTGTAGAAACAGGAACTGGGTTTGGCACATCACTCAGTACGGCACGAAGCAATCTGGCTAGCCATCGTCAAAAAAAGTTCCTTTTCCCTTTTCTCATCAGAGAGTTTGTTCTTGAGAGATTAGGCACGAAGTAATCTGAGTTCCCAGAAGTTCTTTTTAAGCACAAAGTGACGCGCTGCGAGCTTGTAGATCTGCTATTTTTTAATAGCCAACATTGATAAGGTGGTTAAAATGATTGATGCAATGTTAACTACTTTTGCTGGGACTATAAACTGTGTCTTTGTTTCCTCTTTACTGCAGTTCTGCTATGAGCTATGACAACTGAATTAGCTGTGTGTGTGTGTGTGTGTGTGTGTGTGTGTGTGTGTGTGTGTGTGTGTGTGTGTGTGTGTGTGTGTGTGTGTGTGTGTGTGTGTGTGTGTGTGTGTGTGTGTGACTGACTGTGTGTGTGTGTGTGTGTGTGTGACTGACTGTGTGTGTGTGTGACTGACTGTGTGTGTGTGTGTGTGTGACTGACTGACTGTGTGTGTGTGTGTGTGTGTGTGTGTGTGTGTGTGTGTGTGTGTGTGTGTGTGTGTGTGTGTGTGTGTGTGTGTGTGTATGTGTGTTTGCTCTTTCTTTCTCAATGTCTCTGTCCCTCTCTCTGTCTGTCTGTCTGTCTGTCTGTCTGTCTGTCTGTCTGTCTGTCTGTCTGTCTGTCTGTCTGTCTGTCTGTCTGTCTGTCTGTCTGTCTGTCTGTCTGTCTGTCTGTCTGTCTGTCTGTCTTTCTGACTACCTATCTATAACACACACACACACACACACACACACACACACACACACACACACACACACACACACACACACACACACACACACACACACACACACACACACACACACACACACACACACACACACACACACAATATGCATTGCTGCTGCACAGTGGTGCATACTGTCTGCACATCAGTGCAGACAGTATCAGTCTGCACATCAGTCCTAATAAGGGAGTTTGCATTCTATAGCAGCCAGGCTTATATAACCACACGCACTGTTCTCTTTCCTGTGTAGAATCTAGGTTAAATCCTTCCATGCAAATCAGTAACGGTTGACGTGAACTACGGGGGTGAACATGAAGTGGTGTAATTGGCTTTAGATTAATTCAGTGGTAAAACTAAAGAAAGCTTGTGCTGAGAACCTACTGAATTATACAACAGCAGTGGATAGAAGGAGGCTAAAACGATATAATTTTGTTTAACTCTCAGACCTTTTACCCGTGGTGGCAGGCAGTACTTTTACTTGAGTACTGTACGCGATAATGGAATCCGTAGGAGACTGGGTTGAATAAATTAGAAGGCGTGGTTTGTGATTGGCTGGAGCAGAGGTCTGGAGCGCTCGGCTGTGGTCACTTGGACCGCGCAGGTGAATGTTAACCAATAACCTCTATGCATAGACCTAACCCTAACCTCAGTAAAACTATGCCTAAAGCTAACCCTAACCATAAACCTAACCTCAGTATCCCTGACGCTGGTGAGTAGCTATAACATACCAACGCTGGTGAAGGGAAAAGAAGCGCTCCTTCCCCCACCGTCTCCTACGGATTCAACAATAGCGTACTGTACTTAAAGAGCCCGTAAACAGGAAATGCCCTGTTTTGGGCATTTCCAGCTGAGAGAAGTTTTTCTGGGCTGGGCTTAACAACACCTCACCTGATGACACACTTCTCAGCGGAGTCACTGATGGTATTCCAACAGGTTCTCACCCCTATTGCGTCATACAACTGACGCGATCTTAAATACCGAATGCTTCTCACCATAGACGCGGACGGATTGCCTAATGTCTCAAGGGACAGACGCATTGGGTGGTCTAAGAAGAAAGAAAAAAAAGTAGTTCCTGATGCGGGATTCGATACCGCTCTGAAGGCTTCTTGGTTTACCAGCCACCCGTCGCTACCGTTCACGCCACTATAAACGACGGAGCGGCGCCGTCTCAGGCGGCGATGACCCCCGTGAGTCGCCACCGAGGCGAGCGATAGCGAGCCGAGTTGCCGCGACGAGCGGTGGGAACGCCGCATGAGCCGACTCAGCCGCGTTACCGAATTACGTGCCGTTATGGACAGAATAGTAAATCTTGACCAGGGGACTGCTTCCGCCTCCGAATGTGGCTCAAAGAAGGGACTACGTTATCATTTCACGTTTTGTCAAAGATAAAAGCACAAAAAAAAAGGTACTTCCCAGTCACTCTCGTTAGCTCAGTCGGTAGAGCATTGAGATACAAATCCAGAGACTGGGGTTCGATTCCCCGTGACGGCCGTCAGTGAAAAATCTTCCAGTAAACACATGTCGGCGCATGCGTACTAAGACTCTGTCTCGTCCAAAAACTCTCCGTCTCCGTCGCACCCTAGACGCAATAGTCACTCCCAAAACTTCACAGGGGTGAAGCAAAGGAAAGAAAGACACGGCGTCGGGAGGGTGAAGCAAAGGGGGTGAGAATGGGTTGGGTATTCCTAACTACACCAGTCTTCTGCCCATGGGGTACAATTTTGTGGACCCCAGCATTAGCAGAAAAACTACAGATTATTTCTCATGATTTTCAAACCAATTTTGATATGCTTTTTATTTATGTTTTACAAAAACTTACTTGTAGTTGTGTAATATTTGACCAGGAGTATCTGTACTTTTGACTCAAGTACTGTGATTGAATACATTGTCCACCAGTGTTTGTTTGAACTCTCTCAAGGGCCTTTTGCCCTTGGTGGCAAAAACAAGGCACACTCTAGTCTAGTGCAGTGGTTCTCAACCTGTGGGTCAGGGACCCCCAGGGTGGTCCCCAAATTATTGTGGGGGGCCCCCAGATGATTAACTTAATGTGCAACATTATTTTCTCACTCAACAGTCAACAAACCAACATAAGGTTTATGTGTATAGAGGGTATCTACACATTTCTAAAGTGACAATTTAAGGACTTTTTGATACCTCTAAAATGACAAATTAAACATTGGTCAAATTGTCAAATATTAGAGCCAGAAATTGTGAAAATAGACGATCTACATGCTCACAACGCCTCGCAACGCGAGGCTCTGCGAGCTTGAAGATCAGCTATTTTCACAAGAGAACCGTGTCATACAAAATGTAATGCCTCAACTCTTAGCGCTCGTCAGGGTGGGGGGGGCCCAGTTAAAATATGATTATTAGGGTGTGTGTGTGTGTGTGTGTGTGTGTGTGTGTGTGTGTGTGTGTGTGTGTGTGTGTGTGTGTGTGTGTGTGTGTGTGTGTGTGTGTGTGTGTGTGCGCGCGCGCGCGCGCACGTGCATGTGCATGTGGTGTTTGGGGTGCATCTGCCAAGAGCATTTGTGTGCTATTGGTCACATATCTTATTAGTCGCTGTTGGGCAGAAACCTTGTATCTCAATATTTCAACTTTTTATGTTTATCAAATGAATACCCTACTTTGAGTATACATGAGTGTGTGTGTGTACACAAAATCAGTGAAAATAGCAGATCTACGAGCTCACAACGTATCTGTGACATGTTGTGAGCTTGTAAATCAGCTATTTTCATTATTTAAAAAATGTAAAAAGGAACTGTTTTGTACAAAAAAATGTTTCCGCCGGTCACCGAAGACGAATGTCATGCCTGCATGTAAGCCTATAGTGCACTACATGTTTGCTGACATTCTAATGTGTTTTTGCAAGCTCGGGAGCACTTCATGTTTGATTGTTGAGGCTGTGAAGTCATTTGTGAAAGAGCATAATTAATTGACCTAACGATTGCATCACTCAGCATCTGGGGCCTGAGGCCATAAAACTGTGATTACATAACTATACAACGTAACAAACCTCTGCCGCTAGTGTCCTGTTTCATATTTAGGCGACGCGGTAGTACAGCTGTTTGTTTGTTTATATATTTTTTTGTTTGCCTAATGTTTATTTTTTGTTTTCTTACGACCCCAGTCCCTCCAAATAGCCAATTTACAAGCCCACACCACGTCTCAACATAATAGTAGTTATGCATGTACAGTATCAACAGTAAAGAGGATCAATAAGTGAATTCAAGATTTTCTTTATTTGTCATTTCCGTCCGCAAGCATAAGAAAAACTAAATTGTGAAGCAATGACCAGGGCGAAACTCAGTATCTCAATCTGAATAAATAAAACGAAATAAATTCAAGCATAACCAGAAAAGAAATGTATGTACTGTAGGTATGTAGTTAAATACACAAATAGAAATATAGATACAGGTAAATGTCATTTTTTGCATGTTTGCCTATTTTCATAGGCTAAAGTTCATAAAGGTAGACTCTCTTCGTATAATATAAGCTATTGTTTTGACAGTACATACAAGTCTTTAACACCATATTATAATATACCTTTATTTAATGTATTTTTGCGTAACTTCGGTTAATTTATTTTGTCATTGTAGGGCAGTAGAGAAAGAGCAGAGCAAAGGATAGAGGAGATAGATGACCTGCAGAGGAATCCAACCAACGATATAGGACATTATAGGAAAGGTGAGAAGTTCCTCCCTTAGTCCATGAAAGATGGTTGCCTTCAAATTCAAACCCAGGTCAAAACTAAGTAATTTAAGTGCCTTTTACCCTAGAATACCATAACACTGCTGGGGAAAAAAATAAAAATAAATGATTAACATAATGGTTAAGTACCATCACATGACTTTTCTTACTAGGGCTGTGTTAAATCTGTTATTTTAACCTTGTAATTAAAAGATCTGATAGTCAGAGTTATTTTTGAAAAGTAAAAGACGCGAAGTTACTCCCCTCAAAGGGGAGAAAGAGAGACATCAAAGAAAAGGGTCCTGTGTATCTTGTACCTGTACCTGGGTAGCACAATGTTGCATAATATGATCTCATCTCAAGTTGATGAACACAGTTCAGGTTTAAGGTCATACTGACACAAATAATATAATGAGCTATCTTTAATGGCAAGACAAATGTACACACTTTAAACATACAAATGATTAAACTAAAAGCACATTATAGAATTCCCTTTAACAGGCTGGGCAATAAAATAGAAGAGTCTGTCTGTCTGTCTGTCTGTCTGTCTGTCTGTCTGTCTGTCTGTCTGTCTGTCTGTCTGTCTGTCTGTCTGTCTGTCTGCCTGCCTGCCTGCCTGCCTGCCTGCCTGCCTGCCTGCCTGTCTGTCTGTCTGTCTGTCTGTCTGTCTGTCTGTCTGTCTGTCTGTCTGTCTGCCTGCCTGCCTGCCTGCCTGCCTGTCTTTGTGTCTATCTGTGTGTGTGTGTGTGTGTGTGTGTGTGTGTGTGTGTGTGTGTGTGTGTGTGTGTGTGTGTGTGTGTGTGTGTGTGTGTGCGTGCGTGCGTGCGTGCGTGCGTGCGTGCGTGCGTGTGTGCGTGCGTGCGTGCGTGTGTCTCTCTCTCTCTCTCTCTCTCTCTCTCTCTCTCTCTCTCTCTCTCTCTCTCTCTCTCTATGCATGCACACAACATACTGAAAGCAGTTACTACTACTACTACTTGGCAACTGGCAATGCAGTTGGATACTAAATACATGTGAGAATATCTATTTTTCAGATCATCTCATAGTTATGCCAACATTGCTCTTATGAAACGTCTTGTTCATTGAGCTTTTGCTTCGGCAGCTTCACTGCACACCACGCACAGAATCTCTCTCTCTCTCTCTCTCTCTCTCTCTCTCTCTCTCTCTCTCTCTCTCTCTCTCTCTCCCATTATATATCCCATGCTCTCTCGACCCAGTACGCACACACAGCCTGAGCTAAATGTCGACTTGCATTGTAGTTTATTCTCCATTCAAGACAAGATGATAAAATATGTATTTGGGACAAACAGAAACAATAACATCCATCTGCAGCCTCACAGTCCACTTCATTAACTCTGCTTCTCTCTCTCTCTCTCTCTCTCTCTCTCTCTCTCTCTCTCTCTCTCTCTCTCTCTCTCTCTCTCTCTCTCTCTCTCTCTCTTTCTCTCTCTCTCCCCCCTCTCTCTCTCTCTCTCCCTCTACGCCTCTTTCTCTCTCTCACACTCACACTCTCTCTTTCTCTCCCCCTCTTTCTCTCTCTCTCTCCCTCCTCTCTCTCACTCTCTCTCTCTCACGACTCACACACACACACACACACACACACACACACACACACACACACACACACACACACACACACACGCAAAGAGCCCCATGCATGTAAAAAAAAAAAATCACACAACATTGGGGCAACAGCTGACTCAGGAGGTAGAGCAGCTGCTTGGGAATTAAGATTCCAGGTTCGATCCCTGGTTACTGTTGAAGTGTCCTTGAGCAAGACACTAAGGGCTCTATTATGATCCAGGTCTTATGCCTTATGCCTTAACTTCTTTGCCTTTGTTTTACTATTTTGAAAAACATTTTTAAATACTTCAAATGCTGATCTACATCTGCACGTTGTGAGCTTGCAGATCAGCAATTTTAAATATTTTTAAAAACTTGTATATATCAGTGATGTTACTAGGTTTTCAATGTAATGGGTCCCGACTCCCGAGACCCACAGGTTGTCATTCAAATGGGTCCCAGAAAGGTTTTATGAGTCCTCAATACAATGTTTTTGAGCGCTGTGAGCTTGTAGATCGGCTATTTTCAAAATGTTTGCCTATTTCTTATATTTATTTTACAATTTGGCTAATGTTTGAACTTAGAACTAGGATTTCTAAATACACTAGGCTACAGACACCCATTTAATTATATATATCACTGGGACCCCAATTTATATTAAATGTTAAAATACTAGAGTACAAATGGAACAGGTCCATTTGGTTCCATTTGTTCACCGAGTTAAAGACCCATAAAGTTCTATTTGGTTCCTAACTATCATTTATCTGGGGACCCCCTGGAACTCCCTCAAGGACCCAGGACCCCACTTTGGGAACCACTAGTGAAAATAGTTTTTAGCTGTTCCAGGTTTAACTGATAATAAATCTTTACAGTGTTTATCTTACACAATACATAAAAAAAAGAATTAAACTATCTAAACTAATATAGCAACTTAAGTAGAAGAAGTAAATTATTTTAACATGGACTCCAATGGAGGCGCATCCCCGGGACCCCAGGACCATGACATGAATGAGTCCCTGGGCGACTTGAATGAGTTTTTGATGCGGGATGCGCACGTAATGACATCACTGATATATAGTAAAAAAAGGCAAAGAAGTTAAGGCATAAGGCATAAGACCTGGATCATAATAGAGCCCTAAACCCCTAGCTGCTAACTTGAGCAAGACACTGAACCCCTAACTGCTAACTTGAGCAAGACACTGAACCCCTAACTGCTCCCGATGAGCAGGTTGGTGCCTTGCATGGTTTCCTCTGCTCTTTAATTTCAAGGATCCACATAACTCAGTGTACAAATGGAACCAAATTTGGACACATAATTGTTCCATTGGTACACTCCTCAGATACAGACTGTAAGGACCCTGAGGGTCCATGGACACCACCTATTCCATTAGACAGTTTTACTGTAGTGGAGCACAAAATATGCTTTCTGCATGTGTTCTTTTAGCTTGACTTTCTTAAATTGCAGCATATTCCAAGAAGTAGATGAAACATAGTAAATGACACCGTTGCCTTTCCTCTAGAAGCAGCCTAAGGCCAAAATATCCATGGTCATGGCCACACTGGGCATGCCCAATGTATGGTTATGGCCACATGAAGTTCATATGGGACGGATCAGTGGTTCTGGACCTCCATAATTGCCTGTATATGGACATAATCGTCAGGCATCGTAGGGCATGTCCAGTCCATACACTGTCAGCCACAGACACAGAAACAACTTGAACTTCATGTAGTACATGACATTACTTTGTGGAAATTTAACTTTAAAAAAAATGTAAATCCTTATTCACATTTTGTTTATCAGAATAGTATGACATTCTTGTAAAATAGTATTTTTCTTTATTTGTATATGTTATACTATATGTTTTATATGTTTTATTATTACAAGTTACTCTTTTAGTCTAAGACTATTTACAGTGAAACTTATCTTTTTCAAACGTCTTTCTTTGAAAAACTGTCATCTTTTCATTCAAACTCATTTATATTCAGCAGCACAGTCCAGCCTCATACGGCTGTGTTTTATTAGACTGAGTCGTGATATTGTTTTATTGTGCTTATGCAGCATTTCTAAGATAGATGCCACAACAATAATCCAATAAACCACTGTAAAAATATATAATAAGTGGCATTTTATTAACTGACAGAAGGTTACAGTATGTGCTTTGCAAGCTTTTTAGACTAGAGCACTTGAGCTGTGGTGGAAAGTGCAGTACTTGAGTACTTTACTTTACTTTAATTTAGTATTTCCATTTTTTGGATACTTGATACTTCAGCCTCTACTCCACTATAATTCAGTCAGATAATGACAATACCTTTGTACTTTTACTCACGTAATATGTTGAAAACAGGCCTTTTACTTTTAACAGAGTGTTACTATAATGCGGTATTGCTACATTTCCTTAAATTAATCTGAGTTAATCACAGTACTTCTTGGCGTCTGCCCCTGCCCTGTGCCCTTCCCATTGTGCGTTGTGCCATGTGGTGACTTTGCCCAGTTAGTTCTGTTCTGTTACGTTAGAGTGATGTTTAGTGTTTTAGCTTGGTGTCCAGTGTGCTTGTGAGCTTGTATTGTATTTGCAGTATTAGAAATCCTCCTTGGTTTCCTCCGTTTCTCTGAGTCCTGCGTTTCTGCATTAGGGTAAAGAAAAATGGCACCTTTCTGTGACACCTACTGTGCAGTATTAGACATACCGGTACATACATGCATTTATTAATTTTCCCATGTAAATGCAGTACATGCCAATGTTGCCTGAATTCAGACTCATGAACATGTGTGTGTGTGTGTGTGTGTGTGTGTGTGTGTGTGTGTGTGTGTGTGTGTGTGTGTGTGTGTGTGTGTGTGTGTGTGTGTGTGTGTGTGTGTGTGTGTGTGTGCCGTCCGTGCGTGCGTGCGTGCGTGCGTGCGTGCGTGCAGGAAGATCTCAGCCCAGACCCACCACCAGGCTGTGGATTACAACATCTTTGAGGGCATGGAGTGTCATGGTGTCCCTGTGGTCACCATCTCCAGGGGGAAGGTGGTGTATGAGGATGGACAGCTGAAGGCAACAGCAGGCCACGGCAGGTTCATTCACCGACAGCCCTTCTCCCACTTTGTGTATAAAAGAATCAAGCAGCGTGATCAGGTCAGTCCTCCTACAGTAATGTATCACTTCAATATCCTCCATGTTTTAGTCATTAATTGTCATACCAACCCTCTAATGCAGGGGCTCCCAAACAATACAGTCAGGAGCCATTTTTGAGTTGCATGTATTTATTATAAAAAATAATAATACTTATATTTTTAAGACATTTAAAAGAGACATTTTAAACATGTTAAAAATGCAGAAATGTTCAAGAGTAATAGAAACTATTCCACTATTCCACTATCGGGTGTCAAGTGGTTAATTTATAATGTCTTTGTGGATCCTGGGGAGACACCAAATTTATTTTTTGGGTCTCGAGCTGAAAGTTTGGGAAACCTAGTTGTATTAGTTGTAATTAGTTTTAATGCCAAGATGTTTTATTTAGCAGGAAATGCACCAATATGATATCGTTGCTGGCAGACAACATTTTGTGTTTGTTTTTTTTTTTGTAGAAGATTTTTTGAGTAGAAGATCTGCAAGCTCGAAAAAGCAGCTCGAAGCGACGTGTTTTGAGCTTGTCGATCTGCTACTTTTGAAAACAAATGAGGTTCCCACCCGACTGACAATCTAGGCTACAGTAGGACAACATGTAAAAGTAGGCTGGTGGATTATTTTCATTTCACTGATTGTGATTAAGTGATCAGAAATTAGATTTATTCAAGTGAATGTGACTTGAGGGGACGTTGACGTAAATAGCAGCCACTGAAGTAAATGGCCACGTTTACTTTAAAACATCCTTAATTGTTTGTGCTTGTTTTACAGGTGAGGAAACCTACAGCTGTGGACAGAAAGCCATATGAAGGAAAGGTCATATCTTTATGAATGAATGGTACTGAACTAAGCTGCTTGTCTACAGTGGGTCCTATATGAAATTACATATTGAGCCTGCGGTAGTTCTTTTATATATGGAAGGCAGAATGTGTTGTTGCCATCTCCCCGGACCCCCTCTTAAATTGTTATCAAGTTAATTCATTCACACTCCCACAGAGCAGTCTGTCACCTCATTTTCATTCTCATTGGCTATACAAGCTAACTCTTACCCACAATGCATCTCAAGCAGTCTATTTAAGCAGCTCCCTGTTCTATGTTCATTCTAGGTGTTTAGCTGTTACTACTGGTTGTGTAGCTGTAAGGGTTAAAAAATCCCTCCACCTCCCAGTCCTCCTTCCTGTAAATGTAGTTACTCATGTTAATGTATTGTTTACAGATTGTTCTGTGTTCTATGGATTATGATATGTGATATCTTAAATCATACAACTTAAAGGAGTAGTTCACCCCCAAAATGACTTTTTTTCTATTGATTACTCACGCCATGGAGCCTTGAGTTCAATAATATTTGTTTGTATTAGTCGCATTCCTGAAACAAAAAAATGATTGTAGTAAATTTACCCCCATTGATTCCGGATGGGGACCCAAATGCATTTGGGTCCCCATCCGGAATCAATGCAGGTACATTTATTGTAATGAAATTATTGTCTTAGCAATGTGACAAAAGACTAAAAATATGATTGAACTCAAGTCTCCATGGCATACATTTTTGGTGTCGCGGACCCCTATAACATGTTACGATGCAACGTGAGCTTGTAGATCTGATTCCAGATCAATGATGGTTAACTTTTAGGAAAATAACTCTGCCATTGAACACATTTGTTTAATTTTATTATGTAATTTGATTCAATGTGAATGGTGTACTGTTAAGAGTAAAGATGATGCGATGAACGAATGTAATGGCATTTTAGTCTATTCTTTTGTGTTAACTGAATTGTAAAATAAAATAAATAATACAACTAATAAAAAAGTACTTCTACAGTAAATATACTGCAACGTTTTTTTGTTTTGTCATAAATACAGTATATCAAACATTGTTTAAAAGTTTTTAAAATACAGTGTCATCCTTGAACAGTTATGCAATATTTATTCAGCGATGACCTAAGCTGACTCTTATTTGCATATTGAGTACTAACACGCGTAACGATACTGCCCATATAAGGTCAACTTCCTTGCTGTGGTTAAAAGGGGGCCAGCATTGCTGTCAGCCAGCATCATGTAGCATGCTGCTTCCTGTTTGCGGTGGCATGCTGGCACGGTACAGTAGTATGACCCGCAGCCCTTTAGACATAATGTGAGTCTATCAGGATGCACCACGGGTCACTGGCACTGTGTGACTCATCCCCAGTGTGCTGCAAGACATTCTTTACTCTAGTAAAAGTAACACTATCACAATATGAAAGTACTCTCCTTAGAAGGAAATGGCCCAGTAAATGGTTTTTGAAATCTAAAAATAAAAGTACAAATGGCGTAAAAATGTAAATCTGCAAAGTAACTAAAGTTTTCTAATAATAGCCCGGCAGCTTAAAACCTCTTGAACCGGTGTTGACCTCTGAAAAGCTGTCAATAAATGTCAATCCATAAATAGAGACATAAATACAGTGGGCCTACAGCATAATAATCAGCTGCCATTGTACTTTTCATCCATACATTACTCATATTACAGTATTATTACACCTTATTGTTACTTGTTTTTATCATTTTTCACCCTATACTTTTACATTACTAATGTTACAGCACTACTCTCACTATAACATCTGTAGAATTTACATAGTTTGGAATATATTCATACATTTTTGCCTATCAATTGATGTCCCCTTGGTGAACAGTTTCTCTATTCACTACATATGTTTTCAATGAGGTCTTGAGGCTCATTCGCTACTCGGAATGCAAAATTTACCATAGGCTTTTTCAATCATCTTTTCCTAGGTAAATGATCACAGCAGGACAATTTGGTAAGAAAAATGTGATCTTTTACACTGCATTTGTGAATTTTCAGGGTTCAGCCGATATTTGGTGGGCCAAGAAGAGTAACCACAATCATTGTAGTTTTGTTTCCACAACTGTTCCAATTTGGGCATACATTTTATTTTTCCCCTGGACCCCCCTGGGGCTTAAGAGGTTGTCAATTCTTTTGTAAGAATCGTTCACTTTGTGATACAAACACCAGTTTCCTCTGGACCTACCTTTTTCAAAAAGCAAGTTAGCCACTCATAAAAATGCAATATGGGCATAATTAAAAAAAAAGTTTGGGGCCCCATTGAATTTACTATAGGCCTACAGAAAAGAAATACAAAAAAAATAAATCTGCTTTAAGTAGCATGTGAGGGGCAAGCGTTTGTTTTTCACAAAAAAACATTCCATGGGGTAGAAAGGCCCCCACAAAGCTATGGCTTTTCACGGTTTTGTGGGGGCCTTTCTAGCCCAAGGAATGTTTTTCATGCAAAACAAATGCTTGCATTGGATTCAGAATCATCAATTTTTTTCCTGTATTCAATTGGGCTCTATATGCTAGCCCCTCTACACTAAATATCCTCTGCAAAAATAGGCGATCTACAGACACAATGTGACATATTGTGAGCTTGTAGATCGAACGTCTGCATAAGAATAGGGATGCTAGGGTTCATGGTGGTGATTTTGCTGAATTGAAAGTAAAAACTCAAAAAAGTAAAATTAACTTTGACTCAAAGAATCTGATTAATGAGGCTGTCAACAACCACACACAGCAGAAAATAGTTAGAAGAAGCGGAAGCAAAAAAGCTGAAGTTTCGGTTACATCATAATTGATCATTCATGCTGACAGGAAATGCATCATCATCATCGTCAAATGTTAAAAGAAAAAACCTGTTCCATCACATTTTCCCTCTTTCAACTTTGAGTTGCAATAATTTAATGTTGTCCATATTTAATCATATCTCTGTCCTGACTGCTACATTTTCAGTCAGCACACAGAGAAAGGTGTGTGAGGACCCGCTTGCACCATTGTGCTGAATAGGGATTATGATGCTCATTCATACTCTGTCGTATGATGAAAATAGCCGATCTACAAGCTCAGACTCAGAGTGCGTGCAACGCGCTATAATAAATGTAAATCAAGTCAAAATGATAAATGAATGATGCTAATGGAGACTGACGGTCGAGGCAGCAGCAGAATGCTGTGCGCTGCACATGGAGGTGGAGACATCTGTCTTTGAATGATGTGAGCAAAACTGTCTCTGTTCGATGGGGAGAAGAGGACAGGCGCAGGTGCAATGCAGTTCTCTGTACTGTTTAGTTGTTCAAATCTATCTAGATGGTATACCTACACAGTTACCATTTGTTTGTTTTTTAGCAATCGCTGGCCTACAAAATGGATCCCTTTACACTGATGATTTGACTGTGTTCTATTAGATCATACATGGGCAACTGGCGGCCCGGGGGCCACATGCGGACCTCACCTTCACTTAATGCGGCCCACAGGTTAATATCAGAATACTGATATATTATTGGTTTCAGCTGTTATAATTCCAAACGTGACCAGCTTTAATTACTTCAGTCTACTGTATATTAGTATCTTCTTGATGACTAGTAGCCTACAACTAGTCTCTTTTTTATGTCCAATGCATTTGTGATTAAGTTCATAAACTAAGAAGTAACATAAGTAACAAAGAACCTTTACATGCATTTGAAATTAAATGAAAAAGTACTTTTCAGGATACCAATTAAAAACTAGCAAAAATAGCAGATCTACAAGCTCAAACGCGTCGCACTGCGACACGTTTTGAGCTTGTAGATCTGCTTTTTTTGCTATTTTTGCTAGTTTTGACTGTATATGCATTGTGGCCCTCTGGAGTGTGTGTGAAAATATAGTGGCCCTCTCCAGCATCAAAGTTGCCCACCCCTGTATTAGATCATAGAATAATTGTGCTCTGATCTGAAATTAACCTGTTACATAATGAGCATAATGATGCTCTTTTGCCTTTGAAAATTAAGATTTAATTTCATATTGGCAATGTTTTTACTTGAGCAAAAGTAGCAATACCACAATTTAGAAATACCATACGCTGTTTCAAACAAGTATGGCAAAGTACAATATTACACAAACAATATGGTGTGCGTTATTGTGATTATTGGCACGACAGTAATGCGGTCAGGAACTCAGGTGGAGCTGAGTTCTGCATGCATCACTGGAGTCTGATCAGCACAGCTTTGATGGGTTTCATTTGAGAACAGTAACAATCAGATTGGTTGGAAGTACCTGTTGTATAATCATTTTTAATACTGTAGGCAGTATGGGAACTTATGTAATGTGACAACAACTATATATAAATTGCCATCATATTATTCAGAATTATGTACAGTTAATGGGGGGCTGTGTTTGGAGTACTGTACTTTGTGTTCAGCTTTTCTTGTACAGTGAGTCTGCACTTGGCTGCAGCATTTTAAATGAGTTGGAGCCTTTGCTACAGTACTGTCTTTTTGGAGAAGGAGGCCAACAGCTAAAAAATGCAATGACCTAAAAAGGCATGATGTACAATCAGCATTGTTTCTTTCTTTATTTTACTGGTTTTCCTTCTGCTTTTTCCTTCTGCTTTGTTGCTTGCCTCCAAGAAGATGACAGAGAAATGAGTAATACCCTCCTAAGTGGAAGCCGTAAATAGCCCTTTGTAAAAGACTACGTTGACAAGCTATTGCAATTTACTGATGTTAAGAGTCAGAGGATGATATGGTGAGATATTATCACTATTACTGTAACTACATGAACGGTCCTACTCTGGACATGTCATAGCGTAACATTCTGCGAATGTGTGTGTGTGTGTGTGTGTGTGTGTGTGTGTGTGTGTGTGTGTGCGTGTGTGCGTGTGTGTGTGTGTGTGTGTGTGTGTGTGTGTGTGCGTGTGTGCGTGTGTGTGTGTGTGTGTGTGTGTGTGTGTGTGTGTGCGTGCGTGCGTGTGTGAGATTGTGATTGTGATATACAGGTATCATTATTGCCCAACTGAGGAGCTGAGGAACTGGGAGCTGGGGTCTTGCTACAGATTTTTTGTAAAGTCCAGCTGGAACGTCCAACTAAAAATACAAAAACCTAAAACCTAAAAACTTGTTATTATTTTGGTTTTACTTCTGCTTTGTGGTAAATGTTTAAGTGCCGCCTCCTCCAAGAAGGTGACTGGAAATGAGTAATACCCGAGGTTTGAGTATAATATACAGACTTGTTTTAACACTGTTTAAGGAGAAGCACCGCACAACACAGGATCGGCACAACTCAACATATAGATTTAGGGTTTGTACTTTATGACTCTGATGTGCTCTGTATTGATTATATGAAGTGGAATCTTTCAACCTGGACTTTATTTCTTTTTTTCTTGTACATTAAGTTCCCCTTTCTTTCCACTGTCACTGTGTGACTTCTGCTCTACAGGGATTTGGAGTGTTCTTTCAGAGGCTGTTTGTACACGTGCTGCCATTCTTTCACATGTATCTCCCAGCAGCAATACTGTGCTTCAGGGATGTCGGAGCCCTGGCCTTGGAGGTTTATGTAACTGGCACCAGGGACAGCTGGAGGTCGACCATGCTGCTCCTCCTCACCTGCCTGCTGTTCAGCCTCCTGTTCAGCTCCCTGCTCCTCCTCTACCTCCTGTACTATGTGCACTACGGAGCGGAGGTGGCTGTGGGCACCGCAGTCTCTGTGGGAGCACTACTGGCGGTCGCTCTCTTTCTCTCAAAGAAGGTACGCTGCGCTGGCATTCTGTTTCTGCTCTCCTGCTTTATGAAGCAGAGTCGCAAGCTGCTCCTGACCACTTGGATCACCTTTGTGGTGCTCAGGAACGTCCAGAACATTGTAGACAACCTCACAGGCCTCATCGGGAGTATGATATGCAACTTGCAAGCAAAGAAGGACTATATCACTGTGCCACTGGGAAAATACAAAGAGATGCTGCACTGGGTCGGTGACGTACTCAAGAATTTCCCAGATATTAGTGTATTAGATTTTTACTCCAAACTTGATATTTCACCCAAGATATACGATAGTGAATTCAAGGATAAACTTGTGGCTGCCAGGCAGAATCTGAGCGAAACAGCCATGTATGTCCAGTCTGTTTTGAGCACAGTGTCCTCGGTGAGTCACAGAATGTTCCCTGCACTCAGCTTCCTCCTGCTCATGATGTTTATAGCGCTGCACGTGAAGAAGTATTGCAACAACTTGAAATATCAAAACAAGTTCATAAGCAGCAGATTCATCTCCTTTGATGAGAAGCAGAGGGCGGAAGGGAGGCCTCACATCCTGCCCCTCACACCTGACGAGGCAAAGCTCTATGTCTCCATACCGTCCACTCGCCCCACCTCCAGAGAAGGGAAAGCTATGCTGAAGTTTGGAATCCCAATTTTCACCCATTTTGTAGCCTGGGTGGCAGTTGTTTGTGTGGATGCATTAATATACCATTTTGTAAGAATTGTAACTGAGCGGCAGGCAGAGCTGAAACCATTCCAAGTCCCCTTAATAATGAACCTCCAGGTATGTAGCCTATATTTGTAAAACTACAAAGAGACCTATAATTAGAGCTTGGCAATATGGACAAAATTAAATATCTAATACGCTTTTTTACCAAATATCTCGATATCGATATTGTGACATATTTTGACAAAATCATAAAATAAATTGAAAATCTACGATCTTGATTATAGGGACTATAGTCCCTATAATCAATGATAAATAATCACAATTTGGTTTCTGATAGCATAATCATAAATCCACAAAATGAGTGTTGATAATCATCTCATGCATTCATCTTTCCAGAATATTCCTATATTCAGTTTCCTAGGGAGGGAGGACTGCAACAAAGACTTCTCCTACAATGTGACCCTGTTTGAGGAGAAATGCCGTTATGAACCAAAGCTGCTGTTCTCTATCTCCGTGGCCCCCATGGCTGTCATCCTCACTGCACTGCTGATCATGGCCCTGATGGCTGCCAAGCTCAAACAACTGAGACTGATCCTGTGCGAGCGCTTCTTCTCCGCCCCTGCAGAGGAGAGGGTCGAGTACCTCCACGCCAAAATCCTGCGGAAAAGATCAAAGGGGTCGGGGGCGGATTCGGATGAGAGTAGTTTGAGGACTCTTGTTTTCAAGGTTTGGGAAAAAAAGAAGAAAGGAAAAAAAAAAAAGACTGAGACTTATTGATTTGTTTGTTCCATGACCCCAATTAGACGTTTAAACTGATCTATTTGTTTTGTTTTGTTTGTTTTCTCTCATCAGGCACATTTCTGGTTTCCATTGTTCTTCAGACCGAAGGAGGATGACGGTTCTATGGTGTGAATAATAATATACCTGTTACAGTCATTCACCCCATTGTACAGTAATAAGTCATTTGTATGCTGAGTGAAATTCGATATTCGAATTAGATAGCATACTGTTTTAGGGGTTATTGTGTTTTACATAATATGTACTGTATATATTTTAAATAAAAGTCCTGAATCCATCTCTGGCCTACTAATCAATCAGACCTCTTAGATCATCAGACACTGATGTGTTACACCATTAATGTAGAATTAAATCTGAATCTGGTGCATTTAGACACTACTCACCCTTGGGTTTGTTAACAGTACAGGTAGTACTTATACGTATAGCATTTGATAATATCAGACACAGTGTTTTGCCATTGCATGGGAGGCACACTTAATAAGTATGGCGGTTTTGCCATTGCATGGCAGGCACACTTAACTAACTAACTAAGTATGGCGGATTAGAATAAGTGTTTTGCCATTGTAGATGAGAAGAAAGAATGTGCTGTACGTAGGCCCTGAGATACACTGAAGAAGGCTGATAGCCGAAACGTTTGTTTCTCATCCATGTAATAATAAAGAAAAACAACTCTTGCCACTGTGTGCGATCCATCCTCCAATGAATAACTGTCAGTAGGCCCTAACATCAATTCTGATTGGCCGCTTCTTTCTTCCATTCCTCCATTCCTCCTTGGTGGAATTTCCACCGAGGAGGAATGGATGGATTCTTTCTGATGTATCGATAACTTGTCTTTTGTGTTTGTGTTGTTCTGTATTGTATTGTATTGTCTATTTTGTATTGTCTTGTATGTCATGACTTTTGAATAAAGTTTTATTAAAATAAATAACTTGACCAAGCTGAAAAAATCCACCAAATCTTTCTCCTCTGAGGAAATGGCACAGCGCAGAGGCTTTCCACCTATGCTTTCCACCAAGGAGGAAAGCGGTGGAAAGCATAGGTGGAAAGCCTATGCGCTGTGTCATTTCCTAAGAGGAGGAACATTTGGTGGATTTTTTTCAACTTGGTCAAGTTTTTTTTATATATATTCTTTTTAAATAAATCTTTATTCAAAAGTCATAACATACAAGACAATACAAAACAGACAGTGAAAGACAGGAAATACTTTTCACTAGTCTTGAACCACCAACCTTTGGATCTCTGGGAAAAGTTCTTTCCTCTGTGCTATAGAGCCATAGTAAGTCTACAGGGGACAACAAAGTTATTAATCTCATAGGATTCAGAAGCCTAAGCTTTTTTTCATAATTTAAACGTTTTTTTCCATTTAGGTGGACAGTGAAAGACAGAAAATGTTCATAAAGGTGTCAAAGGACATTCATTTTTGCCCCTGTAGACTTACTATGGCTCTATAGCACAGAGGAAAGAGCTTATAGAGAATCAAAGGTTGGTGGTTCAAGACCAGTGAAAAGCATTTTCTGTCTTTAACTGTCTGTTTTGTATTGTCTTGTATGTCATGACTTTTGAATAAAGAGTTATTAAAAAATAAAAAATAAAATAAAAAAAATGTCCAAGTTGAAAAAATCCACAAAATGTTCCTCCTCCGAGGAAATGGCAAAGCGCAGAGGCTTTCCACCTATGTTTTCCACAAGGTGGAAGTCCCCCATTCTAAGTCAATGGGGTTTTTGGGCGTAGTTTTTTGCGAATTATGTCGCTATGGTAACGGAAATCGGAAAGAAAAGTAATTCACACCATTCCTGGCCGAGCCGCACGTTTTGATGTATATATTGTGGGGGTGGCGTAAATTGTGCGGCAGTTATTACGTGCCAAAATTTGCAAGAACATTAATGACTGACTTACTTAAGTATGGCGGATTACAATAAGTGTTTTGCCATTGCATGGCAGGCACACTTAATTATTGTGATACTGTATACGCAGGGAGTCGAGATCTTCAATGTATTTTGGTAGATCATTCCATATTTTGGTGACAGCCTAGTAGAATGCATTTCCCCCATGTCTGTGCCAAATTTAGGGGGAACAAGGTAAAATGAGCTCCTTCTGGTGTTATGCTCACAGGCATCAAAACGATGCCAATTTTAGCCAATGACGGAATATGAAAAATCCGTCTTGATCACATGACATAATATGTCCCGAATTAGTGGACTCTGTATTATTGGTAGTAGTTCTTGTTTTGAGCGACCTGCCAGCACATGCCTGTTGGCAGGTTGCATGATGTTTAGACAAAATCTATAGGAGTAATATAAAAAATGGTGGCGCTATAACAGGCGGATGTGAAAAGATTTGAGGCAGAGGTTTTGCTCTGGCCTCCAGGGAGTGTACCGTATGTTTCATACCCATCGGTCCAGCGGTGCTCACAGACAGAAAGACACACACACACACACACACACACACACACACACACACACACACACACACACACACACACACACACACACACACACACACACACACACACACACACACACACACACACACACACACACACACACACAATGACACAATCATGTGGGTGAAAACTGTCTCTGCAAAAATCTCAAACTAGGTGGCTGACACATCATGGAATAAACACACTATCTGTCCATGTATTTGATGACCAGCTGGCCATACTTTGATGGAGTTAATAATCAGTGGATTATTCTTAACTAGCCCTTACCCGTTCAAAGATATGAGCTCTGAAATGATGTGCAGTGTGTGGGTTATGGGGTGTGCACTGTGCACACAGTATATGAGGGATGGAAAGTAACTTTAACTGGTGCTTACATGATAATATGTAGGAGCATCAATGTAAGAAATACCCGTTTCGTTTAATGGCTACAGAGATACTGTGTACCGATCTGCAGGATTTTTGGACAACATCTATAACGGGGCCAGACAACCCCCCCACCCGCGTGTGCGCGCGCACACACACACACACACACACACACACACACACACACACACACACACACACGCACACACACAGCTGGTTAAACATGTTGCCTCATGCTAGATGCAGAATAGATAAGCCTCATGCTAGATGCAGAATAGATAGTAGATACACCATAAAAATGCTAATATACAGCATATGATTTGTGAAAGTGACAAACGGGCTTCACAGTTATGTCAGGTGTGTTCATATGCTTATGGTGATGCGATTTCAGATCAATTGCTCCAGCCATTGAGGAGAAACGCTGTGACAGACACTCAGACACTCAGACAGACACTCACTCAGACATTCCGAAAATTATATGTTAGATGTGTACTTTAATATTTCCAGATCTGTCACCAAGATAAAGCAGGTGTGACAAGCCTGGTTATATAAAAAAAAAAAAAAAAAAAAAAATAATAATATATATATATATATATATATATATATATATATATATATATATATATATATATATATATATATAAAGATTTGGTACTGTGAGTCCACCCCTGTGTCTAGGGAACTGCAAAGAGCAGTCCTCCATCTCTGCATTTTGCAATAAACTTGGAGAAGGATCTCTCCAAACGCTTAATAGTTTTCTTGGAGATGCACAGAGGCAGCATCTGTAGAGGATAAAAAAGTCAGGGAAGCACATTCATCTTTATAGGGCTGATCCGGCCAACCAGAGAAAGTGGAAGGTCATGCCAACGACGAGTCAGGTCATGTTTCACTGCAGTTACCGTAATGTAAACGAAGTTTAACTTCCATTAAGTCCCTATTATCTGAAAGAGAAGTTTGTCGATACTCTAACATCACTAGAGGCTGCCCAAGGGCATAACCTCAGATGTACTGAAGTTGGTCTTATAGCCTGTAAAGGAGCAGTGCTCATTTATTATTGCAAGGATTGGAGGAACAAAAAATTGAGGAGGAGAAGTAATGTACTGGAGAATGCCGTCAGCATATAAGCATTCTTTTGGTATGGTACCTTTGACAACTATTAGCCCTATTCACGACCCGCCCACTCAGCATCCCCCAGGTGCTGAAGTCCCGTTTTGAAGGGGTAAATCCTACTACTATAGCCAATAGAGTTAGCACAGAAATCGCAAATTTAATGCAATTTCCGAATAGTAAAGTATAAAATACGGCTAGCATGATCAAGAACACAAGATAGTAAACGGCACAAAGCATTATAATTTACTTTACCGTTAGAAATAACGATTTGTTGGCTTTAAGTCCAGTATAGTTTCCCCTTCTAAATTGAAGTCAGCACCCGGGGAAAACTGAGAAACGGAAGTAGGTGGGCGGGCCGTGAATAGGGCTAATTCTCCTCACATCCTTAATGCTGTTTGATAGTTTCAAGAGTGGAACTTCCAAAAGGAGTGGCCTCGAAGGGCATCCCTTGCACAGGGAGCTTGTAGAGAAGGGGTCTGATCACAAACCTTTTTATGAAACTTAAAAAAAAAGTAAAAAGAAATACATTTTAAAAATAGCTAAAACAGGCAATCTACAAGCTCACAATTGCATCTCATTCTCCACGTGTTGCGAGCTTGTAGGCACACCGGTAGGCAGGTATCTGAACTGTTCTGCAGTAGTCACCTCTGAGACACAGATTAAGTAGACAGAAATGGTATTATAATGTCATGCCCAGGACACTGGGCACACAGGCACGCACACACACACGCACGCACGCACGCGTACACACACACACACACACACACACACACACACACACACACACACACACACACACACACACACACACACACACACACACACACAAACACAGTGAATAATAATGGGGCAGCAAAATAGGGGCAGCAGTGCTCATTTATAATGCTTGTTGTGTGTTGTAGCCTACTTAACCACATCCTCATGACTACACACCATGGTTCTTCTGCATGGCAGGTGTGTGTCACAACACACACAGGAATCAAAAGGAATGAATTAGCGAGGCCACCTACTACTAACCTCCTGACCTAGTTACCCACAGCTGGGTAAGGCTTTCCCCTGGTGCTGATGGTCAGGTGACCTCAGCCAGCTCTCACACACTCTCACATGCTTCTCTCCTTTGTGGTGATGATTATTATGGATGGCTATGACCTGCATTCAATCTTTATGCTGATTGCATGTGTTGTAGGCTGTGTCTTGTCCTTGTCTATACTGGATGATGCCAAAAGTGAAACGTCATGAGTTTCTGGTAAAGAAGGATATACAGCATGTGACTCTTCATATTTGTGTCCATATAGTTAAATACTGTATTAAAGTGACAAGATTAGAAACAAGTTATTTGCATACTTTTTGAGGACCTAGTGCAAAGGTTGTTTGACAAATATCCGATGGACCTTTACCGCCACTCACACCCAATTAAAATGTAACCTTTATTTTTATTGTGTATTGTGTTGCTTATACAGTAACATTTCGAAAACATCTTATCGATTTCCTTATATCAGATACATTTTACATTAAACTGGACTGTTATTACATAGTAATTATTAGTCTAGTTCCTTGGGCTGCCATGGCCTGGTCACAGGCCCTGTCATGTTACTATGGTTGGGACCATGTTACCAACCCTGTCACAGGGATGTCTGCCATGTGACAGGGCGGTCACAGTCACAGCCAACATAACATCACTGACATAACACTGACTATGATATGAGCATGATATTGACATACTGACGGTGATACTGACGTGATACTGACATACTGTCATGATACTGACCATGATACTTCAAAGAAAAATCACACTCGTGTGAACTGAGCGGTGGTGTGTGTGTGTGTGTGTGTGTGTGTGTGTGTGTGTGTGTGTGTGTGTGTGTGTGTGTGTGTGTGTGTGTGTGTGTGTGTGTGTGTGTGTGTGTGTGTGTGCAACAGCGCCCCTCCCTTAACATGTGTGGTCAGAAAAGGTTACTGCAGGCTACAGACAGACAGACAGACACGGAGACACAGAGACAGACAGACAGACAGACAGACAGACAGACCCACACACACGGCCACGTATAGGAGCGTTGTGACCACCGCTCAAAAATAACGTCCGCAAGGATCATGCTCCAAACTCTTAAAGTTTAATTATTTTGGTTTATTTAGGTTCCTTTACAGTTTACAGGCTCATTCCCACTGGGGAATGGATAACATCCATTCAAGTGGATGGTAGATACAGATAAAAAACTAGACCAGGTCAACCTGGTTGTGCCAGACCCCCTGTCTGTCATCATCATTTATGACATCATGCCTTTTGTAGGCATGTCATCATCATGTCATCATCATATATACCCTTTATATAGAAAACCCGGACCGACATTTGCTTATGTAGGCCTACCCATTTCATGGGTCTGGCAAATATATATCTGTCACAGATAAAAGAAATATCTGTGACAGATATTTTTTTTATCTGTATCTAGCATCCACTTGAATACAAAAATATCTGGAGAAAGAGATTTTTGTATCTGTTATCTGGCCTAGTGGGAATGGGCCTTACACAATGGACGTGATGTTGTGTCCATGGTGTAAGGAAACTAAATAAACTTTAAGTGTTTGGAGCATGATCCAGTGTGCAGACCTTATTTTTCTTTATGGACCTCAGCCCGGCACCTGGTTTTTAATGAGTGGATGTGCATGCTTTATTGTTATTTTCACTGACATGATACTGACCATGATACTGACCATGATACTGACATGCTACTGACCATGATACTGACGTGATAGTGATACTGACATGATACTGACCATGATACTGACATGATACTGACCATGATACTGACATGATACTGACCATGATACTGACATGATACTGACCATGATACTGACATGATACTGACCATGATACTGACATGATACTGACCATGATACTGACATGATACTGACCATGATACTGACATGATACTGACCATTATACTGACATGATACGACAATGATACTGACCATGATACTGACATGATACTGACCATGATACTGACATGATACTGACCATGATACTGACATGATACTGACCATGATACTGACCATGATACTGACATGATACTGACCATGATACTGACATGATTCTGACCAGCTGACGCAGATGGCCCTGTCAGCTGTTGTTGTTATTGCAGTGGATCCTCCGAGCTTAAGAGACAAATAAAGTGAATCTGAATCTAATCACTTATTTCAACTATACTGTTTTTGTTGTGCAATATAAGGGACTCACTGTATGTTGTTTATTGCGACCGAAGTTTGCAGTTTACTATGAGAAATAGCACATCATGTCTGTGTCTGTCTGTCAGTCCGTGTATGATTTTTTCCGGTCTATGGGTTTGCCGCTCTGCCATCATCTTGCTGACTCCCACGCTCTGACATCATGCTCTGACATCACTGTGATGTCAGGGGAACCAAATCTCTTTTATACCCATATATGGAGATCCCTGTGATGCCAGGGGAACCAAATCCTTTTATCTCATATATGGAGATATGGAGATATGGATATGGAGATCCCTGATGTCATCAATATTAACTCTTTTTTAGACAAAGCCGAACTAGTTCGGTAGTTAAAAACCGGGTGGTATTGTGCCGATCCCGAACAAGTCCGGGCTATATATACTGTATATAAAGTAACCTTATTAAGCCTTACCGTAACTTCAGGGCCGTCCATGGATGGCGGCCGTTGGCCGCGGTTTGAGAAATGCTGGCAATGTACGATGGTGCCTTGCGCTATCTAGTGGCACAAAATGGGTTAAGCCCATATCTGTGAATATCTACAGTATGGGTACCAGGGGTCTCCATATATGGGTAACTGGTCCGATATACTAGACATGGCACGACCTCGCCCTTCGTCTTACTGGTAGTATGCTACTGTTTGTGTGTATGAGTGACTGTTTATCATATCATTACGCCAATACTCAGCATCAGTGTAATATCCATTTTTTTATTTTTAATTTGAAAAATAACTTACATAAATCTCTGTACTCAACCATACTTTACCAAGACATAGCCTTGGCATTAACACATTGCACAAAAAAAAAAGAAAATGAAAAGGCATTCAAAAGGATAAATAACATGTCTTTGTCATCGTGTGAGGCATTATTCCTATCCCAAAAGATTCTATCAGTCTATTCATGTTAGCTTGTTTATTAAATTGTGACATCTAACGGTATGTACAATGAAAATAAAAATGGAAATATATAGCTTCTTACAGCAACCAGGCCTTCAATGGACATTAAATGAATTACCTTAGTGTGGAAAAGGAATAGTGCCTCAGTTCAATTTCATTCAGACATACTGCAACTATAAGATTCATATACTTCCCAGTCTTGAGAAGCATTTATAATTACTAAAATAGAAAATAAAAAATAAACTGGTCTTGGCTTTGAAATAAACTAACAAAAATATAGTAAATGAATTTCATTTTCATTAAACAAGAAAAAAAAAAAGCATTTCGTGTGGCAATATCCCTTTGTTGTTTGACCTTGTGGTTTAGCTCATCTCCGTTATTCAGTGCCTGTAAAATTGAACTTTCAGCAACACACAACCTTTTGCATGTTGACCGCCTCTTGATTGGGTAATAGACCTCTTCCTGTACCAATACAGATTATTTTTGCATGTTAGTCAACAATACTGAAATACACTTGCAATCACAACTGTTTTGTCAACCTCCATTAATTATAAAATAGTTTCCATGTCACTCTTTTTTATTTTTATTTTTTTCCTCAAAAATAAAGAAAATCATGATTTTTGGGGGGTGGGGTGGAATCTTTTTTTCTTCTCTTTTCTTGTCAAAACTTGAATAATCGGTCATAAAAGACCAATAACTAATTTGCTGTAGAATTCAATTTAAGGTGCGGGAGGAAAGTAATGAAGTTGATCATGCACTGTACAAGAAACTGCAAAAACTCCAAATATCATCTTTATCAAAACATGCTGAGTTTACTGTAAGGTGTGCCCAAGCCATGTTGCAGAAAAATCCCTTTTCAACATGCTTGTTAAACAAATCAACTCCAAAATAAAATACATACCGAAACAATACAGAACTGTAAAATAACGAACAGTCCTAAAATCTGGACAATATCAGGGGATTGAACAATGGTAGCAATGAATAATACAATGAATAGTACCCTGGAACAAGGGGAAAAAAGAGAAACATGTACAATTTGCACATAATGTTTATCTTTATAAGGCTTGTGCCTTTTACAATGAAATAAATAATTTACATTTATTTTCATTACTTTTTGTCACATAAACATTTCTTTTTGTTAAAAGAAATCCAAAAGTTTCCTTTAAGTTTCCCTTATCTGCATGTCTGTAAAACACAGACTCATGAATGGTCTAAAGAATGATAAACAATGTGTCTTTTAATCACGCTGTTGCATTCACTCCCCTTGAAAACCATGCACTAGTGAAATTTATTTAAAAATAATATAAATTGTTGAAAATGGCTGATCTGTTTTGTTTGTTTTTCTTCATATTTTTTTTTTGCAAGTTGCAGCCTCAAGAAAATAATTATCTTTTTCCTTTTCTTTTTAATTCAGCTAAATTCTTTTGTCCATGCAAAATAAAATCAAAATTAAAAAAACTTCCTCATTTTTAAATTTCATACAATATATCAACAGAGAAAGAATGGTTGTTAGATCATACGAGTTCATCTTTTTTCTTCATTTTTTCCTTTTTTGTGGGGTTCTCTGATCGTTTACTGGATGTTCTGGAGCATCGAAGGTAGTCACTGCAGTATTGCCTTTGATTAACTTAAAGTCTCTCTGGGTGATCTACCTGTGTGGTTGGATACGGCACATAAACGTATCCATATCTGGGGCTTACGGTATCTCTGGAAGTGTTTGTTTTTTGTAATTTTTTGGGGAGGGTGGGGGGATTGTGTGCACAAGCTGAGACGCACCTCTCATAAAAGTAAAAGGTCTCCATGGCTCCGTCTACACTGCTAGGTCTGTTGGCGTGGCGTGACCAAGCTTCTGGTATAGGAACACTGTCAACCCCTTCAGGTACAAAGTACAATAAGTACACTGACATCAAAGAAAAAACGTTCAAATTAAATAAAAACCTCAAAAAAATAAATAAATAAAAATGAACATTTATTTTTCATTCGAAAAAAAAAATTAAGAAAAAAAAAAAAAAGGGCTTCTGTAGAACTCATGAAGCAGTTCCCAGTACATGACCCCCATGGCTTGGAATTGGATGAAACACCCGGAACTGACCGATTCCTCGTGCTAAGGAGTTCATTCGTTCCAGCTTCCTCCAACAACAACAATAACAACGCCTGGCATTTTTCCCCAGGCCTGCCAGGCGTACACGCGCCGACAACGCGCAAACGTGTGCAACGTTTTTCTTTTTTTTTTTTGCTCAAAAAAACCACAGGATCACTTTTCAGCACCCCTAGAAACAGGCTCAGAAGACACAACATCAAGCATGCAGTGTAACCGGGGGGCCGTGACCTGTATCGCAACACTGGCTGCTACAACAATGCTACCAGTCCCACACGCTGCTATGATCGAGAGAAACTGTCCAGTGAGGATTGGGAAGCTCTTCTTGTCAGGGGGGCCAGGGTGGGGTCCACCAACGAGGAGGGAGGAAAGAGCTTGAACCAGCCAATCACCATGTTGGACAGGTCCAGATCGTCCAAGAGTATCTGAACTGCTCCCATAAATGATTTATGGTCCATGCGTCCGTAGTCCCCCCATACAATGATCTGTGTGGGGAAAAAGTTGAAAATAAGTTACTTTTCTATTGTATGCCAGTGGATTTGCTGTGAAGTATGAATTAGCCTTAAACCCTCAAGCCCTATTATTAACTTTTTTTAAATGTTCAAATTATTCTTTTGAAAATCCACAAGCGAGTCATATTTTCACTAATTTTCTAAAAAACCTTGCTATGGTAATAAACCCATCAGTGAGAATGGTAATTATATGAGGACATAAATATCTAAAGTAGTGATTCTGAATGTGGGGTCCAGGGACCCTTACAGGTGGTCTGTAACTCTGAGAGCAATGGGGGTCCTTTACATTTGAGAACCAATGATCTAAAGGCAAGGTAAGATCATGAAATGCTTAACCACCATGCATGTTTTCCCATTTACCTGTAAAACCTTCCCTCCTGGACTCTCCTCAAACGGCAGTTGCTGCTGGTAAAGAGGATCCAAGGTTTTCCTTGCTACTTTTGTTTTCTTTTTGGCTATGCAGGCTCCATTTTCCAAAAGATAGACCTTTACATATGGTGCTGAGAGGAGAGGGGGGAGAGGAGAGATTATTATTGATCTTTAGCAGCTCAGTCAGAGACATTATTACATTTGGCAAATGAATATTCATTTCACAAATACATTATTCATGACATATCCAGCTCAACAAAGTACATTTAAAATGACTTTCTGGCAGCCGGGTCGGGTGGCAGTCTGGCAGACTCACCTGGCAGTGCCTTGGAACCTGGTTTTCCCACAAGGCCACGGGCTCTGATGACCTCCACCTCTAGTGCTCCTTTCTTGTCCACCATGCCGATCTGGATGTCACCTGAACAACACCATGACACGCAGGACACCATCAGCACTGGATCAAAGTTATCCGTTTTTAATGTTCATGTGACCAATAGCTAATAGATCTGATGCAAAAGCTCACAACATGTTGTATCTGCTCTTTGTGATATAATTTACGGTGGAGGAAGAATCCAAAAATTAAGCGTACGTTACATTTTCACCTATAATGACATCATGTCACAAACTAGAAATACGGTTCCTACGAAACAGTGTGGGCTCGCTGCTCCCTCATTGGCTACAGGCCCTGGCTTTGTACTGTCGCTCATTTCTTTGAGGAGAATAAACTTGACCTATAAAGTTTTGATATAACATACTGGTCTCGCCTTTCAGCGAGCCCAAAGATTTCATGTGGGTGTTGTTGTTATTTATATCAGGTCGCACTTGTCGGTGGTGATGTCACCAAGAACGCTGCTCCTCATTGGCTAAGGGCCTTTGTACTGTCTGTAATTTTTTTGAGGAGAATAAACTTGACTTATGAAGTTTTGGTATAACATACTGGTCTCGTCCTTCAGACAAGCCCACAATTAGGGACACCAGGATGACATAGTTTAACAATAGCACAATAGCAGTCTTTTCTTTTTTTCTTTTTTCTCACCCATAGGCGGAGTAGCCAACGTCTGACGTCCGACCAGCTGGGCGGGTCCGAGACCGTCCAGGAAGTCGCTGAACTGGGCGTCCGAGGAGAGCCTCACCCCAGGGAAGATGAGACTGGTGACACACATTGAGGACAACCACAACCGGTTACCATGACGACAAAGACAATTTCCGCTATTTCTGGAAAATTATTTTTGTAAATTAATAATACGTTTTTCAACATTTTTGTGAATATTTTCACCTAAAATGGCATGCCTAAAAATAAGGACGACATGTTGAAAGTGGTTACTGAATAATCTTTGCCGGGCTTGACCGTGTTATTCATGATAGATAGATCTGTTCTTTTTAATAGGCCTAGCTTGTAGATCTGCTATTTTTGAAAAAGTCGTGAAAATGTGTGCAAATCTTTGAATATATGTATTTTCAAAGCGAACATTTGTAACTCAAATTTTGCTTCTGGGGGGTCCCTGGAACTAAATATTTTGAGATGGGGGTCCGTGGCCAAATAAATATCATTTTGGGGGTCCTTGACATGAAAAGGTTTGAGAAACACTGACATAGTAGTCTCTCAAGAACAGATTAACTGAGCTCCAGTTAAGTGAAAAGGACCCTTTCTTTGATGATGGCTGGCCAGATTGCTGACATAGAAACATGGGTTTTTCAAAAAATCTGACACTCATAGAATTGGGTCAAAATTCAAATTTTCATGATTTTTCAAAAATAGCAGATCTACAAGCTCGCAGCGCGGCACTCGGTGCCGCGCTGTGAGCTTGTATATCTGCTATTTTTCAATAGTTAAAGCATAAAATAATGATACACAATAATGTGTACCCGTTCTGAATGGGTTAAAAGACGTTCGCCTATAATCGCAAAATTTGTGAAAGTAAATACAAAATAACTCCTTTCATGAAATGAAAAGAGTTGAGGAGGTGTCCTTACTTTCCCTCTGAGCTGTAGCTGTTCATGCTGCCGTCAGTGGACTCCCGGCTGGCCTGCCGGGTCATCCTGCTCCTCATCTCCACCGCCAGGCCCGTCTCCGTGCTCCTCTGGATGGTGCTGCGTAGCTTCTTTCCTCCTGCTTCTACAGGGAGGAGGGCCAGGAGAGAGAGAGAGAGAGAGAGAGAGAGAGAGAGAGAGAGAGGGAGAGAGGAGAGGGAAGCAGAGATTGTCAACGCTGCAGCATGACCACAAATCACCGATCACCGCGATCACATGACCACAAATCACTGGCTCACGCCGCACCAATTGACCTTCAACTGCAGATTTATCGTTGACATGTTTCTTTCGTCTGACAGAAAGAAAACCACCGACTCTAATTGTGTATTTATCAAGGTTGTCCTGAATTGACCTTCGCCGGGGATTTATTGTTTTGACGTTTCTATTGTCTGACGACAGAAAAGCACAAAGCTAACACAGCTGACTCTAATAGTATTATTCTTTTGGTGGAAAGTTTGTCCTTCTATTTGAACGATCACACTATATACTTAATTTCACCATGACATCTGTTGGATGTCACCCATCCAACAGATGCTAATAGAATCATTTCTCCCTCTTTCCTTTCATCTGTGTGTCATTTAAGTGTGTCAACCCATTTCCTACAGTATGCATGGAGAGATAGCTAGATAGACTTGCAGTGATCCGCAGCACAGCAGTTAAAGTACAGACACTGTAGTACTGTAAGATACAGCAAGGGTAGCGACACAAAACTAGGAGTCAAAAGAAGAATATAATCTCAAGAACACCATCAACGACCAAGGATAGTATACAGTATACCACAGTGCCCTGCTCTACGCAGATACAAAATACACACCATCACAGTGTCATAACCCTAACCCTATGCATAAGCAAACACACACACACACACACAATGAGCAAGAGCGAGCCTCCTCCTGTATTATGTGCTGCAGCCTGGCTGCCTGCAGGGGCCTCTGGGATATGGAGTCCTGGCTGCTACCTATGACCATCCACTGATCCAAGGTGACAGCTGACGCCATCCATTAGCCCTGCTGCTGCTCATCTGCACCCAGCCTTTATCTGACAGCCTCTGTGTGCAGCCACGTGGCACACGCTCACACGCTCACAAACACACGCACGCACGCACGCACGCACGCACGCACGCACGCACGCACGCACGCACGCACGCACGCACACACACACACACACACACACACACACACACACACACACACACACACACACACACACACACACACACACACACACACACACACACACACACAGGGCGATCCAGATATTCCACACTTGCAGCTATCCAATGCAGAATCAATGCACGGTCAATCAATGGCCGTTTCTAAAAACGCCTTCTAAATTTTATAAATTTCAAAATGTTCTGAAAAACACATTTTGTATTAAAAATGCAACAACGTACACAAATGCATGTGCACACACACGCACGCATGACACACACGCATGTGCACACACACACATACACGCACGCACGCACGTACGCACACACGCGCACACACACACACACACACACACACACACACACACACACACACACACACACACACACACACACACACACACACACACACACACACACACACACACACACACCGTACTGTACACACTTCTTTCAGAATCAAGCAAACCTGAAATTGTGTAAAGGCAGAGATGACGCATACGCACGGCACTACCATGACTCGGCAGGCACATACTGCACATACAGTACTACACACACGTCCATAAACCATGTTTAGAACGTCCCATTAAACAAGAGTTTACCTTGAATCAACCAGCAGGTCTGTATCAACAGTGCTCTTGATAACATACATACTGTAAAAGTAAAGTGACCACTGAAGTTACATATAAAACAAATCAGATGTTTACGTTACATGAACATGAGAGCATTACAGCCGGGTTTACTACAGGTATGTTTGTATAAAAGGCCTGTAGTGGAATTAAAGCATGGCGCCGTGTTTATACCCGAGATGACATTCATCTCTCTTGCAGAATATTGCATAAGTGATGCTGTAACCAGACGCTGGTACTGTACATCACACCAATTGATCAGTACTTTGAACAGTGGTGGAAGTACTCAACCCCATCACCTGAGTCAAAGTATAGATACTCCAGGTCAAATATTACTAACCCACAAGTGAAGGTTGCTCTGTCAAATTTGTACTTGAGTTACAGAACAATGTATTAAATCAGGGGTCTTCAACAGGGGGTCCGGGACCCCTAGGGGGTCATCAGAGTTACTACAGGGGGGCCGCCAAATCCTTGTGTGATAGGATCTTTATTTTAAACTCAACCCTCGCATCCCTATACTCTGAGGAGAACTTTAGCCAAAAATAGCAGATCTACAAGCTCTCAACGCCTCACAGCAGCTATTTTTGTCAAATAGTTTTGGTGTAGAGGTAAAAAAAGAGCAGACCAAGTATACAGAGTGAAAGTTCAAGTTTGCTAAGTATCGACGATTTAAGATTTTAAGTGTCAAATAAGTCTATGAATCTATCTATGAAATCGATGAGAATCTCCATCACACATGTATACATGATGTAGAGGGGGCCCTGCTTCATCTTTATGATCAATGTACAGTAGTCAAGTAAATGTATCTTGTTACTCCACTACTGGCTTTGACAGTAATATACGTGCATGTGAATGTCATGGCTGGAGTGCAATTGATACTTATAGATGAGCCTCTGTGCAATGTGCACACACCATTGCATTTCTCTTAGGTTGGAGTTCTGCAGAGAAATTCAATGACTTGACTTGATCTTTGGTTTACAGTTTTCCCTCCCAGAATGGAATGTAAAAACTCTCATTCATATTGCATCACCTCAGTCCAACCTCCACTTCCCAGTTTCAGCGCTCTAGCATTCTGAGACAGTCAAGTATGTCCTTCAACTGAAGAGAAGTGAAATGTAAGCCTAACATTATCGCAGAGAGACAGGGAGGGAGAGGGAGATAATAACGTCTCTGTCTCGGGAAACCTCATATGTCCAAAACGGCTACTCTTTTCAGGATGCAAATTCAAAAATAGCAAAAACAGCAGATCGACAAACCCAAAACGAGCTTGTGGATCTGCTACTTGTCATGCTTTTCTGTGACGCAGTCGTATGACCAAGTGGGGTGTCAATTTACGAGAAACGAAAGTTAAAATATTGCGATGAGAGGTTTCTGCCCGACAGCAACGACATGCACCTGTCACATTATATCAGAGAGAGAGAGAGAGAGAGAGAGAGAGAGAGAGAGAGAGAGTGAGAGAGAGAGAGAGAAATGCACCTGTGACATACTGTATCTCAGAGAGAGAGAGGAAGAGAGAGAGAGAAATGCACCTTTGACATACTGTATCTCAGAGAGACAGAGAGAGAGAGGCTGTGTCCTAGTAATCTCAGCTCGTTTTCTCACTGCTTACAAAGGAAGAGGCCAACAGTGACGTCTGTAGTGACCTGCAGCTGTGTGTGGTAAACAGCCGTAAATCCAAAACACTATCAGTGGACACATACTGCACTGCTCAGCCTCGCAGAGCAACAACATCCACATTCTACTCTGTAGTGCAGCACCGTACAGACACCAGCTGACATTTAAATAATCATTATACAACCCAGGGAGATACATCAATATCGTTCAATATTATGTTACTGCATTGCCTATTTCTCGCCGCAAATGTTTGCCAAATCATTAGTGTGCTGTCTAAGCTGTAATTGTGTGTTTGTTTACATGGCTGCCTTGTTGAATAAGGCAAAAACAAAGCGCTGCAGACTGATTAATGAATTGCTTGATTGATTCAGGTGCGCCGTCTCCACGGGTCTGTTATTGATAGCAGTGGTCATTACTGAAGAATAACAGGACGCTGAGTTCAGTGACTGCCTGGACCAATCAGAATCAAGCATTCAACCAAGCCATGTAACATTTCCAGCCCTATCAATGCGTGGTGCCTATTGTAACATGACTCACATCCTATCGATGCATGGTCCATATTGTCTGCAAACCCTGACTCAAAACATGACCGTCAGTGCAACTATAACTACTGTATGAATGCATGGCTGAACCCTCTGTTGATGAATAATTGTGACGCTCCATTTCCTTTTAAGCGGCGTGTATAATTGCCTCGCTTTGGCGTAACTTCCTCCCCCTCCACACTGGCAGATGGGGGGGGCAATGTGTGGATGAGGGGAGAGCACAATCCTGATTGGATGGCTGAAATTGGGGTCAAATGCTTGGTTGATGTAACTGCACCTATGAACCCAGGTAGACACAGCAGTTTTATGACAGTGTTACGTGTTCAGTTATTGGGCCCCAGTTTGCAAAAAGTACAGGAGTACAGTTATACAATAATGCTTTTGGCAAGCTTGAAGACTTGTCTAGGTCCAGTTGCAAATTGCAGGTGTATTGTACCGTATTGTATGTATTTTGTATTACTGATGAATTTAGTACACATGGATGGACCACAATGGAAACAAGGCCCTTATGGCATGTGTTGT
This sequence comes from Nannobrachium achirus, assembly GCF_963921795.1. Taxonomy (NCBI): domain Eukaryota; kingdom Metazoa; phylum Chordata; class Actinopteri; order Myctophiformes; family Myctophidae; genus Nannobrachium; species Nannobrachium achirus. Next base: position 53,720,235 of record NC_137811.1, read on the forward strand.
GCTTTTAGCATAACCATGTACTGTACTGTAAACAATCATGTTAATAAAAAAGTATTAAAAGTATTTAATCAATCAATCAAAACCTTGAAATCAGTCTCATTGACAAATTCTCTCTTATTAACCAAACTATTTTCAAAGGGGATCATTATTTGAAAATACCGGTAATAGTAATAAAATACCTTGACTGGATTTCTTGTCATAATGTAGATTTGAACCACAACAAGTCACATGGAAATGCATAGCATAACATGTCTTATGTTGGAAGTGTAACCTCAGGACTTTACATACGCACTTCATTGCTATTTTATTTACAGACCCATTTTTTCCCCTTATTCGTAGTGTTATTTATACAATAAAAATAGCCTTTCTTCACAGGTTAATTTCAAAACACTCCATTGCACACATTTCACATGACTATAATGGGAGGCCATTAATACAACATTTTAGGAAAGAAGCCGTGGGCCATATCAAATCTGTCCTCAAGCCACCTTTGGCTCCCGGTCCGGACATGGCTAATGTCCGCTACAGAACTACACCTCCCCTATACTCTACTTCCTCTGCCAACCAGGCTGCTGCTGTGCCAAACACCACATCTTACCTCCATCATCTTCATCAAAGGAGTTCATGCATGGGAAGTAGACCGCCAGAGCCTCAAACGAGGCCGAGAGGCTCATCTTGCTCTGGGAGCGCTGCATACCCTTCCCTGGAGCCGGAGCGGCCGCGTTGTGCCCCTGCCTGCCCATCGCTGTCGCCGGTCGCTGTCCCCTCTCAACCAGATGAATCAAACGCAACTAACTATCGCTTCACTTCCAAGGATTTATCACAAAATAAAAGATCTAATGTTAACCTGATTAGAAGGTAAAATGCCTATTTAGTGCAACGCTGTGCTGTTAATGTTACTGTAATCCGGGTGCTCTGCAGACTGCGGCTTGGGAGAGCTTCTCTGGAAGGCTGTTTCAGTAGCAGTGTTTTCAGAGATGTCTGCTCTGTGCGCTTGATGTCTCTGCTCTCCTCCTCTCCTGCTCTAACATCACACGAGGGGGGGGGGGGGGGAATGGGGGGGATGGGGGAGGGCGAGCTGCATCCCTCTCCACCAATCAGAGAAGCTTGCTTGCTTGAGGCGTACAGTACAGCACCTCGGCTGGCTCTCGGGGCAGAGGAGCTTTACCCAGTGATACATCGCCCATTAGCCCTCTCTTCTCTCTTCACTGGTGCCAGGGGTGGCGCACCAAATTCTGGGCCCTGGCGTACTTTAACTATGGAAAAATAGCAGATATACAAGCTCACAGCGCGGCACCGAGTGCCGCGCTGCGAGCTTGTAGATCTGCAATTTTTTTTTTTTTTTTTTAAATCGTGAAAATGTGTGCAAGCCTTTGAATATTTCAAATCCTTCTCAGGTTTTTATTGAAAAACCTATGTTTCTATGTCAGTGGTGCTCAAACCTTTTCATGTGAAGGACCCCCAAAATGATATGTATTTGGCCACGGACCCCCATCTCAAAATATTTTGTTCCAGGGTCCCCCCAGAAGCTAGATTTGAGTTACAAATGTTCGCTTAATTTTTTTTAAATAACAATAATTTATATTCAAAGATTTGCACACATTTTCACGACTTTTCCGCGCTGTGAGCTTGTATATCTGCTATTTTTCAAAATAATTAAGGCCCCTCCAACTTGGGCCCTAGTAACTCAGTCCCACTCCCCCCTCCCCCCCCTTGTGACGCCCCTGACTGGTGCTATCGCCTCGCTGTGGCACCATGATTTATTTTCCTCTTATCTGTCTCGCACGTGCTCTGGCACTTTCCCTCTTAAGTCTACTGTACACATTTTTTTTTCTTTTTACAATTATCAGTTGAAAATCAGTTATTAGGGATTAAAGCAAAAACGAATGATCACATTTCCGAGTGAAAACTTTTGTTAGGCAGTCCCCAATCTGTGATTTGTGAAAAGGAGTGAAAGGAGTCCTCCACACTAGTGCTGTTTCCTAAACAATGAACACAATATGTATTGTATTGTGTTGTGTACCCTATGATGTTAGGGTATTATTACCATTCTAAACTGTTGGTCTTGCTGTTTTACAGTACAACACATACACACAACCTGTTGAAGAAATGTAAGACTGAGGCTTTAGCTAACTGCTTCTGAACATCAATTAACGGTTTACAATTTAAGCAATAGAACATGTATTCTATTACTAGTTTTCCAATACTCTATAATCTTATACAAAATGACTGAAATCAGTCATGGCGACTTGAATCCACAAGTTATTATTGTCTAGCGAGCAACCGGGTCATAAGACAACGTATAAAGTCCCTTTCTCTTCATCGCTGTCTCTTCCTCCTTTCCAACTTTCCCTCTCTGCCACCTATCTTGTCTTATCTGTGTGTAAAAACAAGCTGTCATCTGGTCTGCCAACTGCTCTGCTTCTCTACTGTTATTCCACAGAGAGAGAGAGAGAGAGAGAGAGAGAGAGAGGGGTACTGTAGGTCCCGGCATATGTTGGTCACACATAGTTCACGTGCTGTAGTGTACCCCACGTCCACAATAGAGTCACGTGCCCAACTTCCAGCCACACCAACCTACACATGAACCCTGCATTATTACACTCCTTTTCTGCAGCAGCAGCAATTTCAACATCTTTAGCTCTTTATCATTATACTAGGTACAGTAGATAGATAGATAGATAGATATACCTTTATTGATCCCGTGGGGGAAATTTAGTTGCCAGAGGCGGCACAGCAGTTAAAGTACAGACACAGGGAGAAGTACTGAAAAGATGCAGCAACGGTAGCATTACAAACAATGCAACATCACAAAAAACATGATCAACAATGGAGGATATTACCCTGGACAGAAACCTGCACTATGTAGAAACGAAATACACAAGCTCAGTGTCTGTGCATAGCAAATAAACACAATCCCAGTGTCATTACGACATTGCAAGATACACTGATGTTAATACACACAATCACAATGTCGTTATGACATCAATAGAAAAGAGAAAGTTGAAGCCAGCTACTGTAAACAGTCAGGAGCACAGACAGTAGAAGACAGTCAAGTTGATCAGAAGGTTCATCAAGACATGAACTCACACAGTCATGGTGGTCTTGGTCCTTGAAATGTTGTTTCATGTTCCGTAATATTTGGTTATTTTAACGGTGTGCGTGCGAGCGAGCAAGCGAGCGAGTGTGTGCGCACGTGTGCATCACTTTAAAGCCAATTTGTGACTTTTAAACTAAATCAAACATTCTGGAAAGTGTCAGTTCAGCTACTTGGGAAGGAAAAGCTGATCTAAATTGTGCTGCTTTGACATCTGAGAGATGCATGTCATTAAAATGTAGACATTTCCCCCCAAAATTAAAGAAATCTAGAAATGTTCAAATATGTGATGTGTCGTGAGCTCGTAGATCTGCAAAAAAGAGTCCACATATCCCTCCTATGAGACACGGACCGAGTAGAAGATACTGGTACCACTTTATCATGAGCATTAGTGAGCACCAATTACATGAAGATATAGGTAGAAAATAGGTGAAGTCTTTCCTTAAGTGCGGTACTCAAATAAATGTACTTTGTTACTGTCCACCACCGCACTCTCAGAGAGAGAGCCATCTCTGCAGTGGTTTGGTTTGGCAGAATAGGCACAGGAGCAGGTCAGATATGGACGGTGTGTGCTATCATAAATATAGCTGTCTCCCTAGTGCTATCTGTCTGCTTAAAACTGTTCTCCGAGAGACAGTTGCAACCTACTTCCACGAAGAAGCCACTGAATACACCGTGTCTGTCTGTCTGTCCCGCAGACTTTCATCTGGGTCAACGCTGATAAAGGCAAGACTTCAAATTTGCGAGAAAGAGAGAAATGAGAAAAGTGAACAAAAACATCCGCAGCATGGCACCAATTATTAGGTCATCATTTTAATGGGTCACCTACGCGGATGTATGCTTTAGAATAGGATAATGGCTGTTAGATTAGCCAAGATGGTCCAACAATAAGATCGTCAAAAGAGTATGATTTTAACACATCCCTGCAGAAATCAGATTGTGTCCTTTTGTCGTGATTTCTTTTTGCACAGGGATTTAACCAAAGGTGGTTTCATATCATTCTGTCGTTCATTTTGAGAGAAACAAAAAACAAAGTACACCCATAATGTAGCAATGTAACATTTACAGTAAAATCTTCCACTTTCTTCAATTGTGTTGCATGTCTTTTTCTGCTCTTAGCTTCTTGTAGTAAATGTAAATGTTTTCAATTATTCTATTTTTACACTTTACACAGAATGCATGGAAATAATTTGAACTGAATTATTTTCAAAAGCACTTCCTGGAACAAACATTACAGGAGGAAATATACTCCAAGAAGCTCAACTACTGTATACAGATACAGCAGAACACTTTGAATGAACAACCTTCATCTCTACTGGAGGGAGAAGAATATTTCCCAGTTCTATAGTAGCCTACTGGGTGTATCATTTTCCGTTTCTGACAGCGCTCTGTCACTAGAGACCCAATGTACCGTTATTCCAATGACAATCGATCATTGGAAGCAAAGCGGGGAATGCATTATAGGACACGTGCTGAAAGTACCTGGCACGTGTTGCACCCTCACCCTTCCTGCCACAACAGCGCTAAAGACAGAAAGATGATGCTAGATGATGCCAGGGGGGCATGGCTACAAACAATTACAGTTGCTAAGGAACTTAATATGGCAAATTACTTAATGATATATACGGTATACTTGATACACGTGATTTCAAATTAGAACAGGCTAAGGCTATTATGAATGTAAGGGATAATGGGATAAAGGGCTGACGGTTTGATCATACTTTAGCAGTCTAAACCCTCACAAAGCCCATGGGCCAGACGGCATCAGCTGTGTAGGGCACAAGGGTCGCGTGCGGCTCAGCTGAGGCAGAGGCTGTTCCAGCTGTCACTGGACACCGGGTCCCCTCCTGTGGGAAGGCTCTGTGATTGAGCTGGTGCCCGGAACCAAAACAGACACAGGGAAATTAACCATGTGAACCCTGGAGGCCTTGGGGTGCTCAGGTGGCACAGGTTTTAAGTACCTGCCCACCTTCGTGGAGTTCGGATCCACCTGCGGTGCATCGGGTTTGGCCACCACTTTGAAAATGGCCTATCGTCACTGTCAGGCAGAAACCTTGTTTCTCCAAGTGTCTAATTTGTACTTTTTTTCGTAAAGTAAAGCCCCGCTTCATCATACAAGACCGTCGCACAAAAGTCGTGAAAACAGCAGATCTACAAGCAGATCTACAAGCACACAATGCCGCGCACCGTGCTTGTAGATCTGCTGTTTTTAATACTTTTGTTTGAATCATTTTTAAAATAAATACAAAACGAACGGTTTTGGACCTTCAAGGTTTCCACCCGACAACAACGCTATATGTCTACAAGCTCACAACGCATCGCATCACAACACACATAGTGACCGCTGTGTTGCTCTTTCTTTGAATGACATTTTCCAAAAATGGAAATTATTTTCCAAAAATAAAAAAATATTTATTTTAGCCTATAATGACCAAAATTGGGCTGCTAGGGTTAAAGTGGTTAATGCACCAATATGAAGTTGAAAACATTATTGGTCTCATACCAGAAGCAGGTGTCTACTGCAGTTTTACTTTGGGGGGCAATGATATGACAAGGTCTTTTTTTCCCCTGTTATGGAGAATCTTCATTTCGGGCCAGACGACTAGACTCAACAACAAAAGGACGACGTCATGTCCTCAGGGCATCATGTGCTGGAATGCTCAACGTACAGAGGGTACTTTTCCACAGTTTATCTGGTCTGGATCAATAACACAGCCCCTCACACTTACCAAAACAATGAGCAAACGGAGCGGGCAGAGTAGCTTTCCAGAGGGTATCGGGTAGTTTTCCACAGTTTAACTAAATCAACAAAAAAAAAAAAAACTATCGAATGGGGGTCTGTGGCCTAATGCATATCAAACTGGAGGGGGTACTTGAAAAAAAGGAGTTTGAGAACCTCAATCTACACTGTAAAATCATCCGTGTTCATTTAACCTAATGGACCAGTAACCTGGGTGGTCCCACAAACGTGACATTGAGAGCCGGGGTACTAAATGATATCTTGATCTGGCCCCTCACACTTACCAAAAGTGTAAGTGACCAAATGACTGGGAAACCATAGGACCTCACACAGCAGGAATGTGAAGAATGCTGCTCATTCTGAAGCAACAACCAGGAGACAGCATCGTATTCCCAGAAGCTGGAAGTGCTGTCTTTCTGGCGGGCAGGCGGGGCAGCACAAATCCCATGCAGGACGCGTTGGAACCGTGCCTGATTGATGAGATGAGGTGAGGTCCAAGCATCACTGAGCGACTCTGCTTCGACTAACTCTAAACACAGCCTAATGGAGGCGGGCCCCTCACTCTGGCACACAATACACACGCACGCACGCACACACACACACACACACACACACACACACACACACCACTACAGTACAATGTGAAGGAAGCCAGTGGACAAAGTACTCAACCCCAGTACTTCAAAAGTCAAAAAGTATACAGTAGATACTCCTGGTCAAATATTACTAAACAAAGGGTCAAAGTTGGTTTGTCAATAATGTACTTGAGTTACTGGAATATTTGCTTTTAAATATACTAAGTATACAAAAAGTACAAATTAGAAAGTAGCGTTTTCTTTTTCTTGTCAGTACATTGCTGTATAATTCAACTTATTTTCAAATATCCAATGCATAATAGGTTTAAACTAAGTGCTCATGTGGCCTAGTCGCTTCTTTTGGGCTTGTTTTCATTGGGCTTATTTCACTCACAAAATCTGCCAACACTGTCTGTGTTTACATTCCCTGCCACCTGTCTTGATGCACAACAGTGCAGTAAGTCTGGAAGTACAGCTTCCTTGCAGGACAGGACTCCTGCCATCCTCCATTGTGACCAAAGTGAACCACTTCAATGGACATGTTATTGTTGGATGGACCCAAGGCAGAGCTCATACTGTTACACGTTTCACAACATCCCTATTCTGGGAATGTCACAATAGGCGAACATTTGAAAAAAACAGAACATTTGGCAGAAGTAAAATAATATTCGGTGAACCTGCTGCGAAAATAGAGGAACGTTCAGCAGGAATAGAACATTCAACAGAAATAGACAAATCTGCAGGTGGTGCAATGTGACAAGTGTGAGTTTGTAGATCGTTTTTTGTATGTGACTTACAACAAAAAGTACAGTATATATAGAAACTGCATTCACATGGTGAAAAAATACTTACACACATGGTGTGCACTTCACACCTCAATGCAGGTGTGAGTTAAGAGTTGCACGTGTGAAACGTGAAGAGGCTTAATTAACTGAGGGAACTCTGTGTGCCTTGGCCATGACAACCTCCTCCTTGAGGTACAGTATGTGAATCCTCTAAAACAGCGGTTCTCAAACTATGGGTCGCGACCCAAAGCAGGTGACAGTGGGGTCGCCTATTGGCAACCAAAAAAAAAGTGCGGTCGTCTCCACCAACCATAGACTTAAAGCGACCAACATGAAGAGGCGGCCATTTGACTACACACTCCGCCTCCAACACCGAAGCAGAAGTAGAACACAAGAGACACACAAGCCCTTGCAGAGGCTGAGAATGTACCATTATGTTCAATATGAGGAGTTTGCTAATAATATGGGGTCGTGACAACAAAAAGTTTGATAGCCCCTGTTCCAAAAAACTGACAGATGGAGCAGAGAGAGAGGTGGGGAGGGTTGAGGGCTGGCAGGGTCTCAATGTTACCCAATGTTGCTAAAACGTGACAGCTGTACTGAGCATAGATCATTTGTAGTACATAACTATTAACCATGTTGCGGTGCAACGTGTTGTGAGCTGGTAGATCAGCTATGTATGTGTCTCTCCGGAGCTTATCTTGCAAACATCTCTGGACCAATCAGTGGCACATTTCTTGTGCACGGGAGATAGCGACCGTCAGGTCGCATACACAAACTTTAGAAGGCAATGATAGCCAATCAGGATGGGATATGGGAAACGGGACAGATCCATGTTGATGACATGACTGTAGAGATACTGTGTAGCGCTTTGCTTGATTTTAGGGCAAAATCTGTAGGAGCAGTGTCCATAATGTGTTTTGCATGAATCGGCCTCATGGTGGCGCTAGAAGAGGACCATGTGAGAAATGAGGGGTGGGGCAAAAGTGTGACGTGACGTGACGTGACGTGACGTGACGTGACGTGACGGACTGACTGACTGACTGACTGACAGACGGTGGAGGTTTTGATAGTAACTGCGACCTGATGGTTGCAATAGTTTAGAATCCCACTTTTTTGTTCACATACTGTATGTTCTACACTTTTTCAGGTATTAAACTTTATCTCTCTCTGTATAATGGAGGTCCACGTGATTGGAACCAGTATTGTTTCAATATTACGGTACAGTCAAAAGAAACTGTGACATGCAAAAACATTGTTCCTGTGCTTGTGAAAAACTAAAACACAAATACCACGCCATGGTCACTGTACTGACCATGGCGTGATTATTTCTCATGTCAAAAAGAGGAACTGGCCACACATCACGACCATGCGGTAAAATAATCACACAGCCAGAGCATGACTCAGCCGACCAAAGACAAGCCTTTTCACATCACGTCTCTCTGCTCTCTATCACCACTCACTCACTCACGAGTGGAATTGTCACAGTACAAAGACAACAATCAGAGGAAGAAGGACATACAGTATATCTAGGAGCTTTGTGAACATAAAATAGCGTGAGAGACCTGTGGTAAATGGTGCATTTATAAAGCGCATTGCTTTTATCCAAAGCTCCTTACAATGCGCTTTACAATGTGCATTACATTCAACCATTCATGTGTATTCAATGCCAGGCACCAACCTGCTCATCGGGAGCAGTTAGGGGTTCAGTTATTGCTCAAGGACAATTCAGCAACACATAGGGAACCAGGGATCGAAACAATTTCCTGAAAAGTCATGGTTTCGGAAATACACGGACAGTTACGATATGTCACATGTCAGGCTAGCAGTAGTGGAAGAAGAACTAAGATTAGTTGCAATACAATGCAAAAACACTCTATTGCAAGTAAACGGCTTGTCTACTTGAGTAAAAGTAAAAAAGTATTGGCATCAAAAATATAACTTAACTCACTGAACGCCATAAACGTCTTATACGTCTTTGGACCTCGGTGCCATAAACGTCTTTTACGTCTTTTTAATTAATCAAAAGTTTTATCATTTTTTCATAATTGTAATTTCAAAAAAATCGCTCTAGAAGTTGGCCATATGCCTCCGTGACCTGAGCGATACGGCCGATTTGACTGTAGCACCAGTGTAACACAGTCCGGCGGAAAATCGGTATAGCCGAAGATTGGTTCCGGCCGTTTAAATGTTATCTAAAACGTTCGTTTATACACTTTCCCGTGCATCCCTGACGAACTATAAGTACTCAAAAAACGCAGAAAATTCTCAGGATTCCAGCGGTGCCATCCATTCTTCTCTACCTATCCTTGATCGCGATCGCCAGGGTTCCGAAGTTTTGTAGCATGCTAGCTAAAAGGCCTGGCCAAAATGTAAACAACAGGCCCAAACCAAAAAAAAGATGGACGTCTTCTTCCTTCTTCTGTTAGTTGATCAGATAGTAGGAGACCACCCTCTGGTGGTTTTCAAATGGTATTGCACTCCAGATTGCACACAGGGCCCATCACAGCACACACATATGATGATGATCAAGACATCTTACACATGTTCTATTGAAGCCCAAATCTAATGATAGGATATATATATATAAATATACATGTTTTCCTTTGTAAGAGGGGTAGTGTGGCTTTCGATAGAAGCATAGATTTATATATGTAATTTAAGTACAAAATATGATTTTGGCCCCCATAAAAAGGCAAAATTAAGCAAAATGGCTGGCACCAGTTTTGTAGATTTTGAATAAAGGGTGGCATTCACTGAGTTAAGTACCAAAGTAAAAGTAAAAAATATGATATGTCTTTCGAAAACAGCATGTCTACAATCTGAGAGCTTGTAGAGCGTCTATTTTCGAATAGTCGATGTATGAAACAGGTTTTATTTGATAAATGTATGTTTGGTAATAATAATCTGAAAATGAAAAGCAACAAAAGTTTTCAAATAACTGTAGTGGAGTAAAAAGTACATTTGCCTCTGAGATGTACTGTAGCGGTGTTAAAGTATAAAGTATTGAAAAATGGAATTAAAGTGTAATTTAATTATACCTAAGTTCAGCACTTGAGTAAATGTAGTTGCAAAAATAGCTAATAGCCAATTTACACACTGACAAGTTTGCTACTTTTGTGTGACACTACTGTATAAGTTTCATTTATGGGAAAAAAACATGAAAAGTTGAAATATTCAGATACTGTATGAGGTTTCTGCCAGACAGTAACGATAGCAAATTGGAATCACACACACACACACACACACACACACACACACACACACACACACACACACACACACACACACACACACACACACACACACACACACACACACACACACACACACACACACACTACTCTCACAGTGGGGAAATGGGAGCAAGAGTAACTTCAGCATTATGCAGAGCAGAGCTCTGCACTGACTCCTGCAGGTTATGTAAATGGAGATGAAATTATTGAAAGTTTCCATGCTCTACTTTAGGAAAGTTAAACAAAGACCTAACCTACTTCAGTGATGACATGAGTGAGCACATATGAATACATAGTTAGTAACAGAGATTGCGTCTGATTAGGTCTTTGACAAACGATACGAAGTGCTGTAGTAGTACACATGCAAACCCGTCTTGCAGACCAGAAAAAAAGACAATAACTACAAAAGCGCAGGTCTTCGGCCTGCTTACTCAGGCCTGCAGACTTTGGAAGTCAGTCATAGCCACATGGAATGGTCCACACACGGTAGCTCCCAGTGCGATGTATTTGGGCATCGGCATCCACGTTTAATGCATTGTGATGAGGAGGCTTACTGTAGATGTAAATGTCACTTGTCGACGGTAAATTGCACTTAAGGGAGCTACAAGTGTGTGTTTTCCTTCACGTTTTATTGATGGGCTTATTGACTCCTCGACACCTTGTGACACTGATGAGTCAATCACATGTTATAGGATTCTGAGGCAGCACCCGATAATGACAACATCAACAACATATTGGTTGGACAGCTTATTGCCAAGTTAGGCATAGTGTCAGTCCTGAAAAATAAACAATAAATAATAACAAATGCTTAACATAATGAACTGTAGCTGTAACAATACTTTCATTTGTAAACTACAGCTTTCAATGCATTCTGGGAATTCTCTAGGAGACTGGAAGAAATGAAGCATAGCGTTAGTTTACTCAGGACACATGAGTCTCGTCTTCCTCAGCTGTCGGTCTGATCCTTGTCCTATTCCTCATTCTCAGATGTGCTGATATTTACATCACACTGTCATAATCCAATCAGAGCTCTCACTCAGTAAGGGAGACTCCTTTAAATACGGCTTGCATTCACTATAGCTGTGCTTGTCTTTGATCCGAAGCCTTGGATCTGCTGCTGCTTAGCTGCCTCCTCCACCCCAGCCTCTACCCTTTGATCAGAGTCTGGCATAGGCTCAAATATATTACATGTGATTTTGTGTCTGCTGATTCAAGCTAATATGCCAATGTATTGCTATTGTACTACTAGTGTATGCCTATGGGGGGTTTTGCTTAAAGTTCCCTGATTTTGCATAACAAGCAAGCATGAACAAAATTCAGGGAACATCTCAGAACTTTAGGGCCAAGTTTGACTGTATTCCATCGTGGCAATAAATGTTTTTTACAACTTTTCTTTTTGTTGTAATTAATACTTTTTATTGCTTTTCAGATTTTAAGATACACTTTTAAAGAAATAGTGAACAGACCTATACAAATCTTTTGTAGTAGCAATATTTTGTACAGAAAAACAAGAACAAAGAAACAAACTTTGAGTGTTCCTGACTAAATGAAGGAAGTTTCTGTCCCCCATGACAGTACTCTGCCAGGGAGAGGTTTGAGACACAGCCAGACTGAACACAATGGATAATGCACTTAATGTAAATAAACTGCCCAGAAGTACCTAAATGCTACTGTAACATACTAATACAAGAGGCAACCAATGAGCTACATATCCTCTCTTTTCCATCACAACAACATGAAGTGCTGCCAAAACTGAGAAAGGCAGGTTGCAGCAGGTGAGGCGTGGCCGGCATCAACCAATCAGCCGAGTCATTGTTCAGCCACTCACAGCTCACATGTCGTGCAGCCCGGGTCAACGTGTTTATCTAGAGTTGCCATGGCTACAGTGCAATTACACCGATTTTCACAGAAATCGAAAACCTAAACGTCCTCTCGCACTTTTATTGTGACAGAGAGGGAAGAGGGCCCATCAAAACAAGAACATTAGTTTCTTTTTTTTTTCAGTTTGTTCTAGGTACAGTGTCTGCCAGGGAGCACATTTCAAGTACTGAGCTGCTTCGAAAAAGCATTCATTTAATTTGGGAATTCACTCATGAACTTTCTCTGATGAACCCTTACATGACTCATCATTATCATAATTGCTCACCCAATCGAGTAAGATGCATGTACGAGTTACAACATAAGTTCCCATCATCTTTGCAGGCTTGTATGCAACAAGAGAAGTAACTGTGTATGTACTCTATCAAACTAGGAAAGAGACATTCTGTGTACTTGGTGATTATTATTTTTTTGCCTTGTTGTCTTGTCCTCAAAAGCCACCAGAACCACAACCCGCCTGGACACACAATTGACAAAATGTGTCCTGAAACGACTTGCTACAGCAAGTGTAAAGCCCCATGCAGTGTAAAATCACCATGCATTCCGTAAAGATTAACTGGTAGATGAAATCAAAATGCTGCAAGTCCATGCAAATGTGTTGTTTACTGCAGAGTTGACTGATCATATAAAACAGGGAGAGAGAGAGATGGGGAGAGAGATCGTCGGGAACGCAACTGGAACCTGCGATGCACTGCCAGGCTAGTGCACTGCCAGGCTACATTGGAGACTGGCAATGTAATGCGTTGTTAAAGGGGAAAACCACCCATTTACAATATTGAACTATGTCATTAATATACCTTAGAGGAGTTGTGTGGAAATAAAAAAAAAAAAGTTCCTCCCCTTCTGTGTTGCCTCGACCAGGAGGATTGATTTGGGGGTTTGTAAATTGTAAATCACACCGGTGTGATGTCATCACAGTGTACTTTGCAATACAAACCCCAAAATCAATCTTCCAGTTCTAGGCAACAAAGAAGGGGAGGAACTTCCACACAACTCCTCTAAGGTATATTAATGACATAGTTCAATATTGAAAATGGGTGGTTTTCCCCTTTAACTTATAGATTGGCTATTTTTGCTTGAATCAGGCCTAAGTGGTCTTTGTTTCCCCTCTGTAGCATTTTATGAAATGATGACTCTGGAAAAGATGCAGGGACAATGAAGAGAGAGAGAGAGAGAGAGAGAGAGAGAGAGAGAGAGAGAGAGAGAGAGAGAGAGAGAGAGAGAGATTGAGGGGTGATGGATGAGGGACGCTGAGATGGTGAGAAGAGAAGGGATATAAACAGATGTGTAGGGAAAGAAAAGGAAAGAGGAGAGTAGAGGGGCCAGGTGACATAAAATAAAAAGAGAGCAGGGGAGGGAAGGGATGGGGGGAGAGTAGGATAGGGTTTTGTATTTTTAATGGGTGTTGGGGGCAGTGTACAGTACCTGGGCTGCTGTGTTACTTTACCTCCATGCATCATCCAGAGAGCAGCGTGTCTGCTGCCGGTCCCCAGGCGATTAATTAGCAGCAGCAGGCGGCTATAGAGGAGAGAGCTGCTGATACAAGGCTACCTAGTTCCTACACACAATGATGGATCACCACGGTGGAAAGCTCAAAGTTCAGCTATTTTACCTCATACAAAGACACTTAGTCTGGGGACAAGAGGCCTGATCTACGTCAGGTGTGCTGTACTGTACATGGACGGATGGGGGAGGAGGCTGTGTAACAACGTTGTACCTACTGTACCGTACACACTGTACTGTTTTGGGAATGGTTAAATGGTTACGTGATCAAACATGAGAAAGCGTTGCAGGTTGTGGTTTGTGTGCGGCGATCTATTTGGGGAGAGTTTACATCGCTTGCTCCTAAACACACATTAAGAGTAAGTGATGTAAAAATTGCATACATACACAGGAGGCACTTGCAAGGGAGACATTGAACTACTTACTGTCGTCTTGCATAGCTAGATGATTGGAAATCTCTGCCTATACCGATACATCTGGTGACCTCTAAATTCAATGTTGACTTTACTGCTGTCTGAACACCCCTTCTGCATAGATTCTTCCAGACAGACGCTGGGATCATTCTACTTTTGCCTACAATGGAGAGGTGTAGATATTTGGTGGCTGGAACTTAAACAAGACCTCCACTGATCTGACGATTCAATCCAGAGACCTTCTCCTGGAAGAAGGTTGAGCCCAAGGGGAAAGGCAATTCTCAGAGGTAGCCTATAGGATGTGCTGTTGCATGGTGGGAGATCGAATCATCCTCCTTGGAGGCAGGGACGTGCTGGGCCCCTGATTCAGCCCGGGAAAAAGAGTTGGAGAGGCCCTCATTTTTTATTTTTTGTTATATTTCGTCGTTGTCGGGTGGAAACCTTATATGTCCAAAACTGTTCGTTTTGTATTTATCATTTAAAAATGATTTAAACTAGTGAAAACAGCCGATCTACAAGCACACAACGCCTCGCACCGCGAGGCGTTGTGTGCTTGTAGATCTGCTGTTTTCACTACTTTTGTGCAACAGCCTTGTATGATGAAGCAGGGCTTTGCTTTGCGAAAAAAATTATAAATTTGAAACTCAGAGATACGAGGTTTCTGCCCGACAATGACGATTTACTTTGTTGGCCGCACAGCCCCCAAAATGGAACAAAGGCCGACATTTTATTTGAATTTTTTTCCTAATGGCCACCCTGGACCGGCTGGGAATGAACCGGCCGTTCGGGAGTTGTCCCGCTTTTCCCAATGGCCAGCACGTCCCTGCTTGGAGGATACAAAGATTATAAAACACCCACTGATGAACTGGACATCTAAGATTTAAGTCCACTGACGACATCATGCAAGCTTGCTGCTATTCAGTGCAGCGTGGAGCAGTCACAACTCCCACATGACATCAGGTGGGAACTGTCATAAACATAGAAAGGTTCACGTGCTCGGTGGAGTGCACATCTCTGCCAGGAAGTGTGGCCAGTTTGGAGAGTCACTCCATAGTTGGTAAATGTTTCAGACGCATGCGACCGTCAAACAGGGATGTCTGGTCAAAATAGAATATTGTGTATTTTCCCTTACAGTCATAATGTCCACTATTAGCCCACTGGTTCTCAACCATTCTCAATCTTTTTAATTTCAGAGAACATTAGGAAAACGAAGAAACAAAATAAATCGGGCGCTCTTGAGCAAAAGGAGAGCAGGGAAAGGTGTGGCTTCAGACATGTCTTTTCAAAACGGTGAAGACTACAAAGGAAAGGAGGGCAAAAGTGAGTGATCTCAGGACACAACTGCAACGGTGGTTGTTCAAACTAGCAGACCGCAGCAATTAGCAGTGCAGAACTGTGAAAATCCAACAACCTCCCAGGAGAGCTGCTGATCGAAGGTATTGAAATGGAGAATTGCAGATGATCGTGAAAGATTTCACCGTCGCAAGCATTCTGATAATGACCAGAGAGAGCTAAAGCGATATACTGTATTTGTCTGGTTGATAGCGTCATCACTTCCAATTTCTCTAGTTTAAGATGTATCCTGCCTGAGTTCTCTATCCTGATTGGATACAATTGGCATTTTTGAAAATCTACTATAATGACATCCTCCAAATAGGGATATCACACTGAAAGTGCTTAATGAAACGTTTACATATTTTACAGTTTTGGATAGAATCAAAACATCTGTAATCGGTGGGGTAGGACTCTCCAAAATCAGGATCAGCAACAGACTGAATAATATATAAGTAAGTATAAAGAAAGTATTGAAAATGTTACATACGCAAGTAAAGAAAGAGTACCTCAAAACTGTACTTTAGCACAGCACTTCAGGAAAATAATGTACTTTCCACCACTGCATGAAGCACATACTTGCTCTTCAAGCAAACAATCACAGTAGGTGTCATTATTGTCTATTGAAGGTGTGCTCTGCCTGTTACCTGTGTTTCCTAGTCCAGTAAACCCTCCCTGCGTGCAGGGTCCTGTGATTGACAGAACTGATTGGCTCTTCCACTTTTTGGTTTCTGCAAAACGCCCACCCAGCGTTTGGGGCCAGACCGGCCTGCAGAAGACACACGATAATGTGATTTCACGCAAACTGGGCTGGTTTACCAGGCTATGCATTTCCTGCACCAAATTAATAATTGAAAGAGACCCAGAATGTGACAAGTGGTGAGCCTCAGCAGTCAGCACTGTACTGCACACCCACAGTCAGACTCAGGACACTCAGCCAGAGAGAATTTTAATGACGAAAATCTCTGTCTAGGACAGCAGTACAAAGTCACAGGCAGGGTTGGATTTATTGTCTTTTTGGGGGGGGGATTCAATGTCTTCACTTTTTGATATCCTTCCTTGGTCATTCATTTTTATTGCTGGTGGTTAAATTGTCGTTGTCGGGTGGAAACCTTTTATGTCCAAAACCGTTTGCATTTATCATTTACAAAAATGTACTAAACTATAGTGAAAACAGACAATCTACAAGCACACAATGCCTCGCACCGCGAGGCGTTGTGTGCTTGTAGATCTGCTGTTTTCACTACTTTTGTGCGACGGCCTTGTCTGATAAAGCAGGGCTTTACTTCGCGAAAAAACGTACAAATTGGCAACTTGGAGATACAAGGTTTCTGCCCGACAGTGACGATATGTTTTATCCCTGTGTCTGACTAGACTGAATTAAATATACATGCTTTTTCTTTTGGGAAAAGTAGACTGATAGATAGACATGTTTGATGATATCACAATTTAACACTTGAATTAATTAAAAATGATGTACAAATAATAGCAGTCCTACAAGCTCTCTCGCTGTTTATCATACAAATACATAATAGCGCTGAAGTGCTCATACTGTCAGTATGAGCAATCCTCCAGCTAAATCCACGACAGGGTGAATGAAAACCTCACAGCCAAGGTTATCATAGTTGAGATAGTTTTCATTAGTTTCTGTTTTAATTTCATTTTGTCTTCACGTTTTTCAATTTCAGTTTATAGCTTTAATTAGTTTTTAACCTGGAATTGCTAATTTAGTTCTTATGGGGAGATACTGGTCTGACTGCGCTCCAGCTGGATGCAAAAGGCTGGTAAAGGCACTGGGAAAATCAATCTTTTAGCATCTCGCACCTACAGTACAGCAGATACACACACATGCCCTGTTTGTGTTTTTGTGTGTGTGTGTGTGTGTGTGTGTGTGTGTGTGTGTGTGTGTGTGTGTGTGTGTGTGTGTGTGTGTGTGTGTGCGTGTGTGTGTGAGTGTGTGTGTGTGTGTGTGTGTGTGTGTGTGTGTGTGTGTGTGTGTGTGTGTGTGTGTGTGTGCGCGTGCGCGCGTGCACTGTGCGTGTGCGTGTGTGTGTGTGTGTGTGTGTGTGGCTATAGAGCGAAATGCTGTAAGTGTAAATATGATTACAATGTACCAACCACACAGCAAAAATGGTGCACTGCTTTGCAATATCTACAATAAAAGACAGCATGTTTGTTTTCAACAGCAGGAAAATAGCGCATATACTGTACTGCAACCTCAGCACATTTAGTTTTATGTCAACTGAATGTCACAGTGAAAATATATAGCGCAAATAACACAAAGCAATCCTCCATGGAAATAACAGGACATTGCACGTCTCGTTTATCATTCACTTTCAGGTTTTATAGATTCAATGAAAATGGCAAGGAATCCATCTGAAGAAAAGCACGGCGTAATGGACAGTGCTGAATTTCCCTGTGGGCTGGCAAGATCTGAGGTGTTACGCTGTCATTTTGGCTGAGTCAGCTAGTGTACGCTAGAAGCAGGTTTTTGGGGGGATGAGGGAATGGGCGAAGTAATACGAATGCCCTCAATTGAGGTCAGAAACAGAACCTAATAATTACTAGCAGTGGTGGAAGAAGTACTCAATACAAATACAAAATACTGTTAAGTAAAAGGTCTGCTGATTTACAAGCTTAATTAAAGCATATTGTAATGTGACGCCCTGTGAGCTTGTAGATCAGCTATGCAAGGGTAATTATTGAGAAATAAACCCAGACCGGGTGATTAGACCCCCACCCATAGCGGAGCGGTCTAATCACCCTGTCAGAGTTTATTTCTCAATAATGATCCACTCCCCATTGATTATCCCGCTTATTACAGGGCTACTTAATGATGAAATTAATACATTGACCAAAAAGTAACAACAAAACAAAGGATTTCATTGCTTATGGTAATGAAAGTAGTCCATTCATTTATGCCAGGTGCGTGTGTCCAGTGCAACACGTTGCTTCAGAAAACAAAAAGTGTTGATAAAATAGAATCAATATTCTTAGTTACTGCATTGTCTATTTCTCATGTCAAATGCTTTCAATACAATTCCAGAGAACAAAGTTTAGCTATAAATGACGTCTTGTGTTTGTTTACTTGGCTGCCATGTTGGACATGGCGCAGAATCAAGCAGTGCATTTGGTATGGGTCTTTGATTAGACAGCGTTCTGTTATTGAGATCAGTGGTCATTATTCAAAAATAACAGACAGATGAATTCAGGGATTGACCAATCAGAATCAAGCGTTCAAGCAAGCTGTGTGTGTAATAATTTCAAATAAGATAGCCTAAGTATAAAATAAGGCTTAAGTGGTAAATGTATGCTTCGTATTAATAATCAGAATCCACAAGTAACTAAAGCTGGCAAATGACTGTACTAGAGTAAAAAAGTACAATTAGTGTTAATGGAGTAGAAGTATAAAAACTGAAATACTTCAAAGTTGTACTCAAATAAAGGTACTTCATTACTGTCCACCGCTGGGAATACGAGTGCCCTCAATTGAGGTCAGAACCTAATTACTAGAGACTTTAGGAGTGCTGAGTGATGACTGAGTGGGACGATCGATCTTCATAAATCAATAGAGTGATCATGAAGACCAGTAGAGCTCTGAGACACTTTGTTTTCGTTCTCGCCATCACCGACAATTCACACACACGCACGCACGCGCGCACAGCCGCACGCGCGCACAGCCGCACACGCACGCACACGCACACACACACACACACACACACACACACACACACACACACACACACACACACACACACACACAAACACCACGTGCAATGACGCACAAGCATGCGTGCACACTGCACACAACCTCAAACAAAGCTGTTAGCCACTGGATCGCTATTGTAAAGTGAGCAAAATTCAACCAAAATACCAGATCTACAAGCTCTTACAGATCAGCTATGGTTTACTTGGTTCATTAAACCAAGCTTTATTGTTGTTGTTTTCCTCATGAATTAAACTTGACATAAAAAGTTAAAAACTTAACTTGCAATAAAATGTCAAACCTGTGTCATCTGGGATCACTGTCATACACGTGCTTGTCATGCTAACACCATAGCCAGACATGGTGACACATTAACTCACAGACTAAGAGCTTTTCAACGGAGACAAAAAGGACACCTGTTCATTAAGGGGGGCTGAGAGGTGAGTAACTGTGTGTGTGCGTGTGCATGCGCGTGCTGCATATGTGCGTGCATGTGTGTGCATGTGATGCAAGTGCACGTTGCGCATTCCGGGAAACAGAAGGTGAACTCGCTCACCCACCTCACAAACCTCTGTATAATGCGGTTTTGGCTGATCAGCATCTCCCCCACCCATCATCCTATCCTCTTGGCAGTGGAGAGGATAAAACAACAACTTAGGGCAGCCATTCCTGAGTAATTCCTTATTTGCGACCGTAGGTCGAGGTTTACTATCAGAACCATCACAGCAGGTAACGCCTGACACTGTGGTTCCCCTGACACATCACAGTGACGTCACAGGTGACATCACAGTGATGTCAGATACTCAGAGCAGGGATCTCCATATATGGGCATAAAAGGGATTCTGTAGGGATCTCCATATATGGGCATTAAAGGGATTGTATCCCAGATGGTGCCCTGTTAGGAGAACCACACTAACAGAATCCATATATGGCCAAGACAGATGGCGCGACCTAGCTTTTCGCCCTTGGGCATCTTACTGGTACTTATTACAAGAAATAATTGCCGGACATTGTAATGATAAGCAGCCCACCCGTCTCAACCACTATCTCAACCGCCTGTTGGCTGCTCGGTTTTTTCAACATTTTACAAGTGGGCACAGTCTGTGACTGTGTGAGGCTGTGGAGAGGCTTCCTCAAAATGAAAACGCGAAAACCGCAAGCAAGATGCGCTATGTTTTTGTTTTATTAACAACAGCGTCACATTTGACACTGTGACTTCCTCCTACAATATAACATACATACCTCATGGAAGCTGAAATATAGTGCAATATAGTGTAAATTGCGCATACAATAATGTACTACCTGCATCTTTCGTTACCCTTATTTTAAATGGAACCATACTTAAAAATAGCTGTTGGGTTTCAAATGTTGCAATCAGACAACTGAAGGGGTCAAACGAGATAAGGAGAAATGTTGATAATCCCCCTCCATACATGTGCTGTCCTTCATTGCTGTTCCACATCAGAAACAGTGTACTGTAGCTTTTCTGTAGAGTGTCTTAAAACTCAAACAGATGGCAATTAATTAATGGAGAGAGATAGCAAACACTCCACTGTCTATCGCCAGAAATGACTAAATGTCCGAGACAAATATGTCAAAGCGCGTCACAGATTGATGGAAAATAAACAGCAGTGACAAATACAATTCCAGAGCCATTGAGATAGTTGCGTCAAGGACGAGTCAGAAATGCCACATTTGTGGGGCGATGGAGAGCGAACGCAGATGGCAAAACTCTCAAATCTCAATGGCTCTGGGAAAATATAATATTAATGTAAACTGTACAATTTCTGGGTTTGTTCTTTAAGTGAAAGTGAAATTGGTAACTAGAAACAAAATAATAACTACGGTACATGATTGGATCCATTTGGAACACAAGAACACAGTTCTTTTTTTTCCATTTCCTGAAAAGCAATGGTTTTGATTATACAAGGATATTCCACCTGGCAGCGTGCCCACGTGAGCCCCCGATCGCCACCCTCCTCATCCTGTCTCACCCTCTCAGTACATCAGTCCCTCCTCATCACCACCTCTCCCATCACTCTCTGTACATCAGTCCCTCATCAGCACCTCTCCCATCACTCTGTCCACATCACCACAGCACAGCACAGCACAGCACAGCCCACTGATGGACACACAGTGATTACTGGCCTCGTTAAGAGAGATCAATCACTACGTCGGGTAGAAACCGTCCACAAGCGTAACTTTTCAGAAAACGGAAAGAAATAAAATAAACTGTGTTCCAAAGGATCCATTGTAACTACATTGGATTGAACGGATAAAAAGCATGAACAAGAAGGTTTCTTTTTTTTTGTCACAAGCTCCTGTTCATGGTTTTCATCGGTGCAATATTTAATCAAAACCAACAGACAAACTTCACCACTTTCGATTTTCTAATTGTATCAAGAATAGCGAAAAATCAACGTGATCTATTATTTAAACCGCTTTTGCATGGCACTCTTGTAGACCAAAGTAGGCCATTCATGTACGAAACAACAAAACAATCTGAAATATTGCCACTGGCGGGCATAAACCTTGTATCTCCAAGTTTCAAATGTGTACGTTTCTTTCGTAAAGTAAAGCCCTGCTTCATCATACAAAACTGTCGCACAAGACTTGTGAAAATAGCAGATCGTCTATTTTCACTAGTTTAAATCATTTTTAAAATGATGAATACAGTTTTGGACATACAAGGTTTCCACCCGACAACAACGATATGGAGATACAAGGTTTCTGCCTGACAGCGACGACAGGCAACATGAACAGGCGCCGGCGGAGTGCCACGTCTGGGGACTTACAGGGGGGTCAGCGGATCCTCTGACCTTCACACAAGTAGAGCAGAACCCAATCTGCCAGCGCGTGTCACCAAGACATGCCACCCGCTGGGCCGCTTTTCACACTAAGTAATGACGCTCAACCCTCCTCCAATAGCTCTTAAACACACGCTGAAAAAAGTGGAGTAGTCGATCGAAAAAGTAAAGCAACAAAACAAAAGCGAATAGCAACCTGGAGTCCCGTTAATCGCCAGAAGTGTTTTGCTTTAAAGCATTTACAGCCAAAATACTATAGAGAAAGGCTAGAGAAAAAGCAGACTGCTCTTCAATACAGGAGACAATTACCCATTCACAGCTTTCCCTTTTTACACACGCACACGACAATTACCCATTCACAGCTTTCCCTTTTTACACACGCACACGCACGCACGCACGCACGCACGCACGCACGCACGCACACACACACACACACACACACACACACAGACAGACAGACAGACAGACAGACATAATGTACTCGAAAATAGTGGGTGTACAGTACACATACAAACACCAAAACACTGCAATAATAGAAACAGCAAGTCTTTTGCTCTTCATTTCCCTTTTCACACGTGTATTTTCACACATTCAGTACATACTGTACACAAAAATAAAATGATGTACAGTACAGCACACACACACGCGCGTCACACGACACATGCTCACGTGCTTTTGAAGTGATATGCCACGTTCTGTATCGGTAAAAATGACATTCTAATCAAGAACTTGACAAATTGCAAACTGCAAGAAAGGGAGAATAAATCAAACTTGTTGCAGGCGAGGGAGGTTAGCAGCGGGGACAGCAAAGCTATTACAGTTACTTACAAGGTGAACTGAAATGACTACAGTATAATATGGGTAATTACATCTCCAGCAGCATGCAGTCACAAAGATACAGCGGAAGTGGTGCCATAACAACAGGGGAAAAAGTTATTTAAAAAAGAGAGAGACATACAGTGTACAGTATCACAGGAACCCTGTTACCTAGGAAAGGAAAGATAAGGAGATAACAGAGCTACATTGTTGTGCACTGTTTTCACCTCCAGGAGAGCACTCTGTAGAGTTCATCGCCCTTGGAGACGTGTTGAACATAGTTAAAAGAAAAACTGTTTTCAGCACCGCGGACAGTGACCTGGTAACCTGCGCAACTGCATTATTGGTTAGACATGTGCATTCATTCATGATATTCATCTTGCCAACATGTTACCACCTCCCCTTTGGCCTTAAACTTTAGACTTGTAAAATGATAGACAATAACAATAATCTTAGCGGCAAAGTAAAGAAGTTGTCTGAGTCCGTGGTATTCACACCAGAACAAGTTGGAAACGGGAGGAAAGTAGAAACTGGGGAGGGAGAAGATGAAGCAGTGTTACAACTCATGATGTTCGGCGGCAGAGAGACAGCCACAGAGACAGCATACAGTACAGTATATAGAGGGACAGAAGAGACCAACAGAAAGACAGACTGTGTGATGGCTTGCTCAGCGCAGTGTTTCCCAACCTGCAGGGTCCAATCACAGGGAGGGAGCATAGGGTATTGAAGGAGAAGTATACTCTGTCGGGCAGAAACTTTGTATCTCCAACTTTCACATTTGTACGTTTTTTCGTAAACTAAAGCCCTGCTTCATCATACAAGACCGTCTCAACAAAACTAGTGAAAATAGCAGATCTACAAGCACACAACGCCTTGCGGTGCAAGGCGGTGTGTGCTTGTAGATCGTCTATTTTCACTATTTTAGATCATTTTTTTAATGATAAATGCAAAACATTTTGGACATACAGTACAAGGTTTCCACCCGACAACAACAATATAGTGCTTAAGTCGTTAACTTGTTTGAAAGACACAAGATTGTGAGCGTGCGTGCGAGCACTTGGGGTGGTGGGAGACTCTCAGCTTGTGTCAGATATGTACCGGTAGGATCCAAGCTAAACGAAAGGCAGAGTGAAAGGTTGGGACCCACTGGGCTCAGCAGGCTGAGGTGAGACCTTACCTGTTTGGCTGAGCTGAGAGGTGCTCCTGCTCTTCCGCGACATGCCAACGATGGCCTGCATTTTGGCACCAATGCTGGAGCGCCTCTTCTTTTCGCCGTCCGCCCCCAACGAGACAACCCCGGTGTCCGACTGGCTGCCGTCCGTCTTCTCCAGGTTGCACATGTCGCCGCTGACACTCGTGCTCTTGGTCATGTTCATCCCGCCGCCGCCCGACGGCCCCGTCTGCCTGTTTTTCATTTTGGATGCAAAGTCACTGTCAGCCACCGCCATTTTGACAGGGAGGCAGGCAAGGACAGAGGGAGAGGGAGAGGGAGAGGGAGAGGGAGAGGGAGAGGAGAGGAGAGGAGAGGAGAGGAGAGGAGAGTAGAGGAGAGGAGTAAAGGATGGAATGAAGGAAAGGGAAATGGATAGAGTTCAGGTACAGGAAGTCATGACTCATGAGCTGTTGGGTTTGGTTTCACAGTGGGGTCTGTGGTTCTAAATCAGTGGTTCTCAAACGTTCCAGGACCCCCATAAATCTGAGAGCAGCACTGCAAATGGGACTTGTGGTTCCATTTGCACCGTTCTCAGAGATACAGACCTGTAAGAGTCCATTTGAACCCTCTCGAGGAACCCTGAGGGACCCCTGGACCCCACTCTGAGAACCACTGTGAAATATTAGTAATACATGCAGCAGATCTCTGTTCCAAAATGGTACATGCAGTGTGTGAGATGATGACGGATTTCACAAGCGCTGTGGACCTTACACATGCCATGGAGACTTGAGTTCAATATCGTATTTGTCGCATTCCTAAGACAAAAATGTGATATTAGTAAATTTACCCCCATTATCCGGAATCGATAGGAGAAGATTTATTGTAATCAAATTGTTGTCTTAGGAATGTGACAAATGCAAAACATATTATTGAACTCAAGTCTCCATGGCATGAGTAATCAATAGAAAAAAGGTCATTTTGGGGTGAACTACTCCTTTAAGTTACCTGAGGAAGATTTGAGGTAGAATTATACCTTAGTTATATTGCCATTATGTTGCTCACCAAAATACCAGATCTACAAGCTCTTACGGATCAGCTATGGTTATGATATGTTCTGACATATTGGATGTTATAAAGAGTCATGATGCCATGACTCATGACAAATGGCATCTATTGTTTAGGGTTCTTCTTGGTCCCATTCCTCTTATCTTATATACTGTAACTAAGCTCTCTCTCTTTCCCCAAAGAACTACCTTACAACACCCTGAAAGTTTAATGTACTTCACCCATGAGAAGTATCTGTTTGCATTAAAAATGTATTGCTGTTGGGCAGAAACCTTGTATGTCCATATTATGACCTTTTGTGTGTGTGTGTGTGTGTGTGTGTGTGTGTGTGTGTGTGTGTGTGTGTGTGTGTGTGTGTGTGTGTGTGTGTGTGTGTGTGTTTCTTTTTTAATGCCTTACTTGATCATACTACAACGTTACAGAAATATATCAAAAGTAGCAGATCTATACAAGCTTGAAACCTTCGAGCTTGTAGATCTGCTACTTCTGCAATCTTTTTATTTGAATTCTGAAAAGTAACATTTTCCACCCGACAGTCCTTCAGGATTCTCCTCACAATCTAGAAAGTAACTAAATACATTTACTCAAGTACTGTAGCCTTTTAATCCACTACAATTATTTGACAAATGTAGTCAAGCTATTTCGTAGATTTAGATTACAAAACATGAATACTTTTCTACTTACTTCAGCTATCTGAAAATAGTCTATCAACAAGCTCACAATGCATCAAATCGTGTTGAGAGCCTGAAGATCTGTTATATGAGTAATGATTCTTCCACCACTGCTGATTCTAACGTGAAAAATCGTCCAGATTACATATAAAATGACAACTCATCATTCGCCTCACAATTCAATTTCTCTCCCTGCAGGAAAGAGAGAAAAACGGGCACGAATGAAGTGTCCGAGCGTGAGCGTGAGTGTGACGTTCAACTTTAAAGGGACAAATTACATCCTATATCACAGACATTCACAGAGTATTATTAAAGGCATGATTACTACGTGTAAAAGATCATCCTCAGGCTATACATTTAATAACGTTGTCTGACCTCAACCACTCGACTGTCCTATAAAGACAACTAATAGAGAAGGACATGCTGATTATAATGGGGGGGGGGGGGGGGGGGTGCACACTATGATGATTAGAGGCCTGCCTCCTTCAATTAGTTCAAATAGGCTCCTCTAAATCCTTCTCATTCAAACTTTAGACATTTGTGATCTATTCCACTGCCTATAGGCCTAATATATCTTTGTCATAACCGATTGTACTTGAGAAGTTCAAAAATGACAACGTTGTTCAGCACACATGAAGAACATACTGTACGTTGCAGTGGTCAGTGGTCCTCATACGGACATGGATGTGAGGCTTCTACCTACAAGACACAGAACCCCTGTCTGCATATTACACGTTCCATACTGTATCTAATAACTGTTAAAACCGTTTAATGCATCCTCATTCTGTTCCATAAACTAGCAAGCTAATTCAGGCGAATAGACTTGGCAAATCAATAAAGTATTGACTGTGACCTGCGTAACCTCAATTAAGCATACGATCAGTGTGTTGCTGGTGTTCAAGCCACAACAGTTGTCACTTGCAATGAACAAAGCTTGTTTGGATGAAATGTAGTGTTGATGTGCTCTGTGAGGCTTTGGAATTAAAGGAGCTATAGTCAACCTTTTCTTTAAAATAAAAATAATGTTTCGAAAATATTGTATAAAAAATAAGCTTCATATATGTGTTTCTATTCAAAAATGACCACAAAAAGCGTAAAATAATGATAAAATAATCATTTGGGCCATTGTCAGACCGACACTTTGTTTACATTCTAGTCTATAGACTAGGATGTAAACAAAGTGTTGGCTCTACAATGAAAAAGTTGACTATAGCTCCTTTAAGTTGAGAAATGTTCATAGGATTGAATAAAATGTAATTTTGTCCAAACTGTGTGGTAGAGGATGTTAATACAATATATAACTTATACAATTATGGTGGTTGTATTTTGTCTCCTTGCTCTTCTATTGAGACATTTAGATAGTGTCAAAGGGCTAGACACACAGGATCAGACACACGTTTTGACCTGACGGTCAAGATTCATGTTATCCCCTGAGCAAGCAGGCAGGCTCTATTAGCTCAATGGTAAAACATGTCATGGCACTTGTGCAGGAAACCGGGTTCAAATCCGATGTAGAAGAGGAAAGTTACATAAAGATCAGTGGCAAAGAGCATAAATAATAAATGAGTGGTCTAGTACATGTAGTGCATATGCTATTTGTACTTTAATTTGTATCGGTACATTTCAGCGTAGTTTGTAAAAGTAGGTAGACTGCGATTTATACGGTAATCAAAAAAGGTTTTAGGTACAATAACAAAGTACTGTAGATCCACTCATTTGTACACGCTCAGAGTTATGAGGGGTCCGTGGCCGAAGATGCATTTCAAACTGGGGGTTCCTTGATATTTAAGGGTTTGAGAACCACTGTTCTATATCAAAATGTGTAAATATTTAATCAAATGTATTTAAACACAGATAAAAGAGATAGATATTCTCCCATTTCAGGGAGGAGAGGGAATCATTTTGTTCAACATGAGAGGGCTGGCCCTGCTGTTGGCACCGCAGTGCTCCAGATGTACTCTAAAACAATGTGCACACCTCATACATCAGCTTCTAAAGCTCACTGTTTATGCCCAGGCCTGCAGCGCCGGTGGGCTCTGCTGTGTATCAGCCCCAACTTTAAAACATAAATATTGAATGCTTATGGAAGGATTAGTGGCATTGATCAGTTAAGGCACCCCAGAAGCTTTGAAGTAGAAATCAAGAGCCTTCTCCGCTGCCGGCAATATCCATGGGCCAGCAGCGTGAAGGTGACATTCTAAAAAGAATGGTCTTTCACTCTGGTGGATACAGAATGATGTGACCATTTAAAACATATATATTTTATTATTATTAAAGAGCAGGAATAACAGGACGTAGGGAATTGTTGCCTTGATGGCTTGCTAAATGTATTTCACACAGGCACACACATACAACCAGGCTGGGATTAACGCTGCGGCCAGACGCACCAAGTTCCGGGTGGCACAAAATCCCTGGCAGCACCAAACAACTATGCCTGCCTCGTGCCTCTCTCCCTCACACTCAAGACTGCCGTTGCGTTATCACGACATCATACTGACACTCCGTGGCATACGTGAGGACCAAACACAAAATCTGGCAACGCTTAATGAGGCTTCAGCGCTCTGTGACACAATTACATGTTTGGAGATGGCGGTTGTGTGCATTTGGAAGCTGTGTGCCTCAACAGCAGCTAATGTACACATCTCTAGAACAAGAAGATGCTCTCTGCGGACATGGACCTTGTTTCAAGAAGGAGCTGAGTCTGAATGATAGAATCAGTAGATTAGCAATGCTGCCTCTATTACTGTATGTCATTGTATTTTAGTTTGTTATTATTACAATTTTAACTTGTATTGACGGCATGCAATGTAGCTGATTTGATTTAATAATAGACCGGATAAATCAAGGAGCTGAAACGCTGTCGAAACCTGGTCGTAGCCCCGGGTAAAAAAAAAAAAGAAGAAAAGAAATGTCTTAATCTGGCCCTGCTACAAAAGCCACAACAGCTTTAAGGCATATGCAAACATATGTATCAAACCATTGTGCTGGCCTAAAGGACAGTACACTTCTGCATTAAATTAGCTTATTTTACGGCTTAACCCATTTAGAACGGGTACACTATAGTGTATTATTATTTTATGCTTTAACTAATGAAAAACAGCAAATATACAAGCTCACAGCTTGCTCCGAGCTTGTAGATCTGCTATTTTTTTTAAATCATGAAAATTAGAATTTTGACCTGATTCTATAAGTGTCTTTTGAATCCTTCTAAGGTTTTTGGAAAAAAAACTTTCTATGTCAGCAATCTGGCTAGCCATCGTCAAAGAAAAGGTCCTTTTCACTTAAATGGAGCTCAGTTAGTCTGTTCTTGAGAGACTACTGTGTCAGTGGTTCTCAGACTTTTTCATGTGAAGGACCCCCAAAATGATATGTATTTGGCCACGGACCCCCCCATCTCAAAATATTTAGTTCCAGGGACCCCCCCAGAAGCAAAATTTGAGTTACAAACGTTCGCTTTAAAAATACATATATTCAAAGATTTGCACACATTTTCACGACTTTTTTCAAATATACAAGCTCACAGCGCGGCACGCGCTGCGAGCTTGTAGATCTGCTATTTTTCACTGGTTAAAGCAGTCAATAATTCTAGGCCAAAATGGGTTAAATTAGCTTATTTTACGGCTTAACACTCCGTCCTCGTCCATGTCCAACTCACACTCCACCTATGGTGGCTGGGCCTTGGCACTCGGGCCTGCCCCCGCAGCACACACACGCCTGCCTGCCTGCCTGCCTGCCTGCCTGCACTGCCTGGAACACTGGGGCTCTCCAGGGATTCCTGGATTCCAACCTCGGCCCAAAGAACACAATGTTCCCCATCATGCACATTGCTCTCTGTGCATTTTCATCTAGGCCATCATGTTCCTAAAAGGCACAACAAACACAAGCCTCATATTTATTTATTTACCTTTGTTGCCCCAGTCATAGTGTTGACAGTTTTGGTTTGGTTAATAACCTGTGTGAAGTCCCTAAGCGGAATGGAGCTACTGAATTAATTCTACACACTCAATCTCTCTTTTTTGTTGTACTACTTAGGAGAACATCTAAATTATTGTGACAGTAGCAGTGAACTTTGATATTCATATTATGTAGTATTATATACTGATGTTTAATGTGAATCCTATTGTTCTATGGGGATGTGAACATTTTGACATAACACTTCCCCACACAGGAAAACCGCAGTTGGTGTTTTCTTTACCTGCACAAAGTGAGCTCTCTACACACAACGTACTGGAAAGTGTTATATCACATTTTCCATACAATATAACGACAGCTTTCAGAGCATGTTTACTTTAATGATCAAGCGACCGATTTGTGTTCCGGCTGGATCAAAGGAACTACTGTAATAGTAAAAAAGGCCGTAAAAGGTCTTATTTGAGATGTTCCTTTTAGGCAGGGTGTTTACCTGTACTTGTACTGTACTACATTTCAGTTGTATTGACTATACTTGTACTGTTCTCCATTTTTGTCTAATAAAATAATCAATCAATCAATCAATAGTATACTTTACACATACGTTTCGGTATCCCAATGAAAACGATTCTTTTCAAGGTTTTTAAAGAAAGAAATACTGTACTATGATATAATTGTGCATTCATCTTTTAATGTTATATTATCATTGAAATCCATTTTTTGGATTTCAATCATGTTTTGCCAATTATTTAGGGAGCACATCATTTTGGGGAATGGCTGAATTAATAACCCTTCCTCGCCAGGTGAATCTCACTGTAACTGCCACAGTAATAACATACAGTAGACTGCATTGACAGCCGAATCACGAATGAAGCACAGAAATGTAAATGCATAAGTCAACCAAGGTGTGTCTTTCTTCTGCCCTTTGAAATCCTCTCTCTCTCTCTCTCTCTCTCTCTCTCTCTCTCTCTCTCTCTCTCTCTCTCTCTCTCTCTCTCTCTACCCCTGTCTCTTATCCTCTCATCTTGTTCGTCTTTTCAGAAGAGCAGTAGGGCAGAAAGATGTGTTTCTATGGTAACTGTGCCCCCGACCAGAGTGATGCTTGCATACGCGACACACGCCAGTCTGCCTACACCGTCTCTATGGTCACACCTGACCAGCAACCTGTGGTGGACAGTAACCAAGTACAGAAACCTCTTATCTCCATATTTTAACTTTTAGTGTTCTTTTAGTAAATTAACTCCCTACCTCATCATGCTATAGTGTCACACAAAAGCATCAACAATAGCAGATCCATAAGCTCAAAAACGCAATGTGAAAGCCGAGTGTTTTGAGCTTGCCGATCTGCTACTCTTGTTACTTTTTGAAAAGTAACAGTTTTGGTCATAATGAGGTTTCCACCCGACAAATTCTTTGAGTATCTGACTTTACTTGAGTACTTGTTGTTTTGGGGGGGATAAACAGTATATGGCTTTCACTCCACTACATTTCAAAGAGAAAAATTGCACTTTTGAACCCACTACATTATCTAGGAAGGGAAAAAGTACAGTAGGAATTAAGCACTTAAGCCCCATTTCAAAGGAAAGGTTTCTCTCAGATCTTCAAACTGCCATCAGAAGGAAGAGAATCTCATTAACCCATTAAAACCAGGAAAGCATCATTGCCGTCATTTTCGATTTTAGCGTTGGCTGCTCAAAAATAGCAGATGTGCAAGCTCACAGCACGTCACGTTGCGATCTTTTGAAATCACTGGCTTTTATTCCTTCATCATTATTGAAGCCAATTAATCTTCATCAGGGTCATGTTGGAAACGTTGGTCCCTCGTTTATTTTGTACCGTGTAAATAGTAAGGCATTTATTTGTCAGTAATCTCAAACAAAGAGGGCGCTGTTTTTCCCTTTTTTTTTTTTTTTTTTTTTTTGACGATGTGTTCCGAGATTGCAGTGTAAATAAAAAAGCATTTATTCGTCAGTGACGCTCCGCTGGCTTTTTTCTTTTGGTAGAGCTCTTTCATCAGCACACATCAACGTATGGATTGGTCCTTCTGTTCAATGGGCTGCTGTTGAACATTGTCACTGTCAGGTAGGAAACCTTGTACGTCCAAAAGCATTACTTTTCAGGAAATGGGGGGGGGAAAAAACTGTGATCCAATGGATTCAGTGTAGTTATTATTTAGTCACAAAGCACTTAATACATTGATTCAATATTTATAAAAACCCACAGACTGATTTAACCAAGATCTACAAGCTCACAATTCTATATCGGCTATTTTTGCTACTTTTGCGTGACGCTGTAGTATGATGAAGCAGTTTAAAAAAAAACATGGGAGACATGAGGTGTCTACCCGACAGAAAGGAAAACGGTGGCGGGACAAAGTCAACATCCCCTGCTGCCTTGCTAATGGACACTTGCTTTCCCTCAAACTAGCGCTCTTTGCTCTTCCTCTCATGCATGAGCAGCAGTTACCCGGGCAACAATGGATGCATGATAGAGACTGAGAAAAAGAGGAGGCAGGGCGGAATTTAAAAGTGCTGATGGAAAGAAAGCTCTTTATATCCTGGATAGCAGTGGGGGGAAAAAGTACTGAAATGTTTTACTTAAGTAAAAGTATCAATACTGCAATATAGAAATACTCTGTTACAAGTAAAAGTCTGGAATTCAAAATCTACGTGAGTAAAAGTACATAATGTAAGTATTAGTATCAAAATGTACTTAAAGCTATACTGTGTAAGTTCAACTAGTGGTCAGTAGCGGTATTGCTTTTTTCGGCCGTTTTTCGGCCGGAGTCGTCACGGACCACCGCCGCGGACCACCGGAGCGGCGCCGCAATCCACCGCGACCGATAGTAATCCGTGGAGGGGTAGAACGCATGGTAGAACGTAATTTTCTGGCCAGGATTTGTGGATTAAGAGGTTAAAATCCTTCACCATGGTAAACACTGTAGCCAAGCGGAGGCGCTTCCTGGAGACCAGAGCAGATAAGCTGTGATTGGCCGGTAGTGTACCATGTGTGCATGATCGGTGATGTGATTGGGCAACGTATACACAACGTATACAGATGACGCAGATTACGTCATTTTGGCGCGAAATCCGGTCCACGGCCAGGATCATAGAAAACATATAAAGAGAAGGCTTCAGAAGCTGAAAATAACGGAGTGGTTGTTCTAAAACTTTAGCGATTTAACAGTTAGGACAATTTTAAGATTTGTTTTATAAAAAAAGTTACATGGTACAACTTTAAAGTATCAAATGTAGAAAGTACTCATTGTGCAGAATGTCCCATTTCACAAGTTTTTTAATCTTTTAAAAATAGCCGATCTACAAGCTCACAATGTGTCACAATGCGACCCATTGTGAGTTTGTAGACCCCAGACATGCTTACTCGGTTACTCGTTATGTGAAAGTCCTATGATGTCTATGACTTCTGACAACATCCAATTTATGCCCATATATAAGATCCCTGTAGAACCAACCGTGTGCTCTGAGACCCCAGATATGTATCCTGTCTCTCAGTCTTTGTCCCCTTTTATGGGCATAAAAGAGATTCTATTAGTGTGGTTGCCCTAACAGGGCATCATCTGGGAATCAGATGTAGAGTTGGAGAGCTAGGTGATGATCCAGTCGTCTCCATATATGGATATCCAGGATTTGACCTTTGATGAGGGGATGTCACGTGATGTCACGTGATGTCACAATGTCAAAATTGAGGCGTTACAGAAGGAAGGACGTATGGACAAGATGTGCCGGTAATATAAGTATTATTGCGACCGTAAATTACCAAAGTAAAAGTACCGGTACTCACATTTTTCAAAATGTGTGCATTCGTTTTCTAAAATAACCTTTTGTGCTTGCAGATCGGCTATGTTATCATAAGTATAGAATAGGACATTTTGCAATACATTTTGCATAATAATCTATTATACAACCGCAACCAACGTGTTGTGATCTTGTAGATCGGCTTTTGTCACTACATTTGTGCGACAACACACTAGTTTGATCACAGTTTTTGACAAAAAAGTTGAAATATGGAGATAAACGTTTTTTTTTTTCCCTGCCTGACTGCAACAATGATGCTAGTATTACACAAGACTAAATGCATGTACAGTAGATGTACTGTACTACTGTACTACTGTACTACTGTACTACTGTACTACTGTGACCTCACATATTAGCTGAGTCAGAGTCAGTGGTGGAAAAAGTACTCAAATGTTTCAAAAGTATCAATACTGGAGTGTAGAGACACTCTGTTACAGTACAAGTAAAAGTCTGGAATTCAAAATGTACTTGAGTGAAAGTACAAAGGTATTGAAATCAAAGTGTACTTAAAAGTACCAAAAGTAAAAAGTACACATTTTGCAAAACGTTCCGTTTCAAGTTTTCAAATGTATACAAATCTTTTGAAAATAGCAGATCTTCAAGCTCACAATGTGCGCATCGCGACGCATTTTGAGCTTGTAGATCGGCTATTTTCAAATGGTCTAAATCACATTGACCTGACTTCATGCCTTTCAATAAAAACACGTTTTTTTTACCATTACGTTTGGTTTCTTGAGGCACTGTGATGATGCCTCTGATATAATAATGTAGCTGACGTTGGGCTGCACACATACAAGTATAGACAGATGTGGGCGCCGCCGTTACATTGCGGTTACATAACTAGCCGTGCGAGTAATGACAGTTTCTGTTTTTTCACCACGCTCCATGAGAATCACGCTAATCGAGTGGAAAATGAAGCTTCGCGTGTCAGGGACCGCATCGACGCTATCGGCCCGGAAAGCTCGCATCTCCATAATATTTGAACTTTTATCATCAAATTCTTTCCCTACTTCGTCATACAGCTGTGACACACCAAGGTAGCAAACATAGCCGATCCGATCTACAAGCTTGTGAGTGAGTAATTTAGCTATTTAAGTAAAAGATATATACAAATATTGAAAAGTATTAACAAGAGCATGTGAATTTAATAACTACATTGGATGTTTGGAACACAGCTTATTGTTATTTTTTGTTATCAAGTAAAGTTTGCTTTGCATCACTCTTTAATGGTGCGTGTGCTGTTGGGCAGAAACATCTTATCTCCATAATTAAGTGTGCCTGCCATGCAATGGCAAAACACTTATTGTAATCCGCCATACTTAATTAAGTCATTAATTAATTAAGTAGTTAGTTTCGCCACAAAGTTCGGCACGTAATAAGTGCCGCACGATTTACGCCACCGCCGCAATATATACATCAAAACGTGCGGCTCGGCCGGGAATGGGGTGCTATTACTTTTCTAAGAGAAAAGTTGTATCGTTTAATTGATATTAATTTATTAGTGAATTAATTTTACCCATTGACTTATAATGGGAATCGCAAAAACTCACATTCAATATTTTTTTTCTCGCAAACCATAGGGGCTACAGTTTCAAAACTTGGAGAGGAGATTTATAATGATATCAAGGATTAAATAAAAAAATATTTCGTCAGTTGGCCTCATGGTGGCGCTATAACAGTCCACTTTTTTGCGTCAGGATAGATTTTCCGCCATTTTGAATTTTCTTCAAAATACACTTTTTGCTCCTTTTCCTACATATTTTCTCCAAATGTCACAAAAATCGATACACACGATCTATGGACTCATGCGATAAACATATTTAAACGATATTTTGATAGTCCATACCGTTCTTCCGTAACAGGGTTCCAAAGTTAGCGGGAGGAGCCCGTTTTGTAAGAAGTAGCCATAAATCACAAACGAAACATCCAGTCAACACCAAATTTTAACCACAAGTGGGGGGCGCTATACTGAACATATACCCAAAAGCATTTCCACTTCGACCCATAGGGGGCACCACAAACGCGCAAAACGTAACCGTTTCATGCCAAAACGACCCTCTCAAAACAAAACACTAACACCAACCGCTACACAAGGTTGCACAGACTTAGCGAGCTGCAGGCACACTTAAAATTTCTTAGAAATTTTCTTTTCTAGTCTAACTTCTTTTCATAAATGAATGCCCTACTTGATCATAGAAAGAGTGTCACACAAAAGTAGCAAAAGTTGCAGATCCAAAAGCTCAAATTGTGCCTTGAAGCGATGCGTTTTGAGCTTGTAGATACTTTTGAATTTGAATCCTGAAAAGTAACAGTACAGGACAGGTGAGGTTTCCCCCCGATAGTACACAGAGCAGAGGTCAGCGCTGCCATCTTAACCCATTTAGGGCCTAGAATTATTGAATGCTTTTTAACCAGTGAAAAATAGCGGATATACAAGCTCACAGCGCGGCACCGAGTGCCGCGCTGCGAGCTTGTAGATCTGCTATTTTTGAAAAAGTCGTGAAAATGTGTGCAAATCTTTGAATATGTGTATTTTCAAAGCAAACGTTTGTTAACTCAAATTTTGCTTCTGGGGGGTGGTCCCTGGAACTAGATATTTTGAGATGGGGTTCCGTGGCCAAATACATATCATTTTGGGGGTCCTTCACACGAAAAGGTTTGAGAACCACTGACATAGTAGTCTCTCAAGAACAGACTAACTGAGCTCCATTTAAGTGAAAAGGACCTTTTCTTTGATGATGGCTGGCCATATTACTGACATAGAAACATAGGTTTTTCAAAAAATCTTAGAAGGATTCAAAAGACACTTATAGAATCGGGTCAAAATTCAAATTCTCAAGATTTTTCAAAAATAGCAGATCTACAAGCTCGCAGCGCGGCACTCGGTGCCGCGCTGTGAGCTTGTATATCTGCTATTTTTCAATAGTTAAAGCATAAAATAATGATACAAAAAATGTGTACCCATTCTAAATGGGTTAAATACTGTGTAGTATGTAACTTGTGTTTAATCAGGAGAGTCACATTAAGGTATGAAACCTCTTTTTCAAGGGAGACCTGGCCAAGACGGGCCAAAGCAGTACAACAAAGAACAAAACAAAAGGGTCCAACAAATGATTAGCCAGGAAATCCAGACTGAAATCCGTCTCAAACAGGATGATAGCCAGACGGAGAAGCGAAGAGATCCGCCTGTATTCCAGGCTAGCAAATTACAACCAAAAACAAACATACAGGTGCCATTAGTAGTCTACTCTAAATAAAAAGAAACTTGAGCAGGATATAGACAGCGTATCCATTATCCAACTCTAAGGTGAAATAAGGTGATCCAATTTCAGCTTTGCCTGCTGCAAATCATTCCCCAGCCATGGACGGTGGTCCTCGGTAAAACAAGCTAATCTTGCCTGCCTCAGTTTGAACAGCAAAAGGGGTCTTTAGAAGCACAAACATGGCACACATGGTTTTATGGGAATTGGAAGGCTATTAAATCCAGGAATGGATTCTTAAAGGGCCTTCTACCAATGATACCTACCGGGATATACATCACAAAAACCTGGCTCTGGCTTAGCAAATGTGGCACCATTTTCTATTTGTACGTAATTTTCTAACATTGTGTACTACAGTATGTGCAACTCCAGCCCGTACATTTACAATACAGTACATACTAATGTAAATGTAAATACTCAGTGAAACCGCACCATGAAAGAGATGTAGACGTTGATCTCTCCAGGCAGTGTAATGGCTCACCTACAGTAGTGTACAGTATAGCTTATGAGACACAACACATGAAAGATTTATATCTCTCTCTAGCTGTCATGGCAGATGTTTAAAGTAGGGGAAAGGTCAACTCACGTTCAGCGCAGGAGATAGCTTTTTATGTGTTTGTTTGTTTTACGATTCAAACGAATCGATGCTAGAAGATGATGATGAGCGTGAGTGTGTGCGTGTGTGTGTGTGTGTGCGCGCGCGCGTGTATGCGTGCATGCGTGCAGGATAGGTGCAGATAGGGTATGAGCAAGTGATAGTTGGCTTGAGGAGGTGGTACACAAGGGAAGATGTAGAGGATGCATATGTTGACAGGTTGTAATTAGGAACGGACACATTTCACTGTAAGGGCTCAGACAGGTGAAGGACAGTGCACACAGAGACCAATATCACAACACAAGACAACACACACGCCACGCCACGCCACACCACACCACACAACACCACACCACACCACAACACACCACACCACACCACACCACAACACACCACAATACGACACCCAGTGCAGACACAGCAACAGGCAACATAAGGCTACTGTGTGAGCCTGTGGGTTTCGAAAACAATGTGTACTTCAACCATCCAGACCTCTCAGGTCATCTGGGGAAAGGTAAAACCCTTTCTATTTGCTGCTGCCTTTTTTATTGAGATATCTTTACTTCTTCTGCACTGTAATTTGTTTATTTTTATTTTCTTTTGTTTGTATTCAAATGTCCTTTTATGTTGTGTTTTGTGTCCTGAATAGGTGTTTCCTACAGAGATACAGTAGGTGTTTAACTTCTGTTTCTAAAATAAAATCTGATTTCAAATGTCTTGTTCTAACGTACATACATGGTGCCACACCTGGATCTGACGCACAAAGCAAATGCCAACTGTGTCAGGTCACAGCTGGCATGATGATGTGCTTTGGCTCTACTGTCCTGTACAGCAACACTAAAGAGATACATGTGTTCCCAATCGTAACTGCGTAGGCAAAGGCGAAGGTGAAGGTGTTTCGGCTTTTAGCGTAATGTGTTTTCTGTCAAGTCCAAGGAGACAGTCACCAGCACCAAGGCAGCTTGCGCTCTGAGGCTGTATTTTCAAACGTGTTGCACGTAAGAGACGACCCCATGTTGTGTCAATGACGTCTATTCCTACAAAGCTTTTGTCCGTCATTGAAGTTTTCGGATCAGGGTTGATCTTCTGCCTTTTTTTGCATCATGTGGGCTCTATGTTGCTCTCCTCACTGCTTGATTACTCTTTTGTTTTGTTCGTTTGCAACTAATAGAATAGTACTCATCGGAAGATGCGTATTATTGCTATGCAAGGTGGCTGTGCGTAATGATTTTGATCTATGACAGATTTAAGAAACGTAGATGAGAAATAGAGACTGCAGTGTGTAAGCCCCATAAAACCTGATTTATTCATTGTTGTGTGCCAGTGTCTTACACCAGAAATCTACAAGCTCACAACACTTTGCAGCATGACGCGTTGTGAGCTTGTAGATTGGCTATTTCCGTGCACGACACAGGCGCACAACTAAGTATAAACCAGGCTTTAGGTCGCTAAGGAGAACCTGCTGTGAATGTAATTTGATGGTGTTGACATCTTATTAGAAGGCTGGGTTAATCTGCTTGCGTGCTGTGAGAGCCTGTGGGATTCTAAATCAATTTGTTCTTCAATTTGCTCTTGACATAGTTTTCTTAATTTAAACTAATATCCACTAACCCTACACGTTCCAGAAACCAGATGAGACTCCTTGTGGACACTCTGAAATGGTGCCATGTTAAACACAACAGTGTTAAACATGACGGTAACTGAGGTCTTCCAGGATATTAGTCCATTCAATCAGTACATGCACTCGGTCATGTATGTATCATTCTGTTGTAATTCATTGTTCATGAATGGATGAAGCACAATTATTAACTGAAAGTCTGTTGCTAAATTACATATGTTTGGGAAAATGTTTAAGCCACAAATCACTATACTGCAGTAATATCAAACAAGGGTGGGTGTTATTAGTGGTCATCTACCTTCCCTCATGTACATTACGTTCATACTTTCTTTGTGTGTATTTACCTTGTGTAGTTTTTATCTGATCTTAACTGGTCTACTACTACTACTGAACTGAACTGTAAGCTGCTGCTATTCGCCTCATGACGGCATGTTATTGTTACGTACACACCTTCTAAAGAACATGTACACACTTGCAAACTATGCTAATGATCTAAACATAACGTACATACCCGCTACTACATGCTATCTGTATACATATACATTTATATATATTTTTCCATTTTTCTCTCCTGCTCTTACTCTACAGTAACTATATCCTCTCTCCTACTACTACTACTACTACTACTACTACTACTACTACTACTAAAACTACAAAATGATGGATTCTGTATAATTGTCACCGTAATAATGAGAACTGCTTGTCACCTTATTTTCAGACCGTAGTGGTAGCAGTGGTGTGCAACGGCAATCATGGATGCTGTTGTTTGACGCAATAAAACAAGTTTCTTAAGTTCAGTCCCTATCCTAGGAGAAGGAACCCCAGGTCAAAAATCCACTCTGCCTAGACAGTTTGCCCATCCTGGCCCCAAAACTGTGGAATAAACTCCCTGTCGCACTTAGAACTACAGACTCACTCCCTAGCTTCCACCGTGGACTGAAGACTCACCTCTTCATACTCCACCTAAACCCATAGCACTTACTGTAGAACTCGCAATTACATCGGTGACCATACATGAATGGTACAGTGGATGGCATTTTTAGGTTTTACAAAAGGTTTTTACTGATTAGGTGCGTGGTCTTGTTTTCTAGATTGATATTCCTATGCATTTGTTGTATTGTTGTTGATGTATTGACGTATTATCTTGCTTATTGTAAGTCGCTCTGGATTAAGAGCATCTGCTAAATGACTAAAATGTAAATTGTAAGGAACGGTGCAGCGATTCTTTCTTCAAACACTACGTTGCCGACATATTCCACAACTAAAACAATATCACAAGCGCATTGACTGTCAGACCAATGACGTATGATGAATCTTTTTAGTGAAAGATTAAAAACGATAATGCCCATTCTCTGATGCCTCAGTTTATGTTCGCTCATGGGCAACTCAAACACAACCTTCTCCAGCGGAAAGAGAACCAGCAGTATGAGGGTTTTATTGTGAGAGACCACAATGGAATAACTGACAACATTGTTTATAAGCACCTGCTCTGTCTATAAGCAATTATTTCGAACAAATGTTTGTAATAACTTTTGTTTTCACAATTAAATACGATTCTGCATTCATAACATATTTTCGAATGACTTCTGCTAACGACATTGCTGACTACATTTACATCAATATTAGACGACACTCAAAGGTGATATGGGACAGCTGGCAGGAGTGTCTCGGGTACGGGGGGCTTTCACAAAGGAAGGGCCCAAACGCAAACCAAAGGCACTTTTTTTTTACATCATAAAGGTTGGAGAAAGGAGGATAGGATCACGATCACCACACTGTTATTAGTGGAACTGCGGGGAGGTCAGCAGATGAGGATGCAGGACAGCTCCATGTTATTGTTAGTCAGAGTCTAGCGGTCACAGGTCACCACACATGGTGATGTGTTTTACCTGAGGTCACTCTCAGAGATACTCCTCTGGTACAGCTCCTCTTCAGGCTCCACCATATGATCCTGCTGCTCCCTCTCTCTGTCCCCCTTTCCCCCTGATTCTGTCCCCTTGCCCTCCTGTTTGCTAGCCTTTCTGCCTTCCCCCCCTGCTTCCCCCTCCTCCTCTAGCACCTCCCCTAACTGCTCCTCGCCCTCCCGAGACTGGCTCCTGGATCCTAATTGTCTGAGGAGGACGGAGACAGAAGCGCACACAGCGTGCAGCGACAGCGCATGCAAGAAGCAGAAAGGAAAAAAATACAAAATAAAGCATCAATGTTATGAGCTATGTGAGAAAAGACAGACTTGCAGTGCAGCCCAAACAAGCACAACCGGTAAACAGAAATGTGGGACTTACAGTAAAAGCACAATGCAAAGGAATTCTCAATATGTTTACATATATGAGACGACAGAGAAGAGGTGCAATGTGTTTTACTGTACGTGTTGCCAGTAATGGACAAACACCTCCAACCAGGAAAGGCTCGAGTTCATCATTTGGCTCCAGTCGTTTCTAGTTGGAGCCAAACCAGAACTCAAACAGACTGAAGAAATGACACCCGTTGCTACTAGCAGGTGCATTTCTCTCTTTAGGTTAACCGAGTGCAGACAATTTCAAAGGATAGAAATCATCTGGACGAGGCAACACGTACTGAAAGACAGGCCGGTGGCTCGGAGGGTTTGCCCATGCCTGATAAGACTGTTTGATCAGTCAAAGGTGGGGGTCAAAAGGAGGGTTCAATGTCCTCTAATGTGTTTGTAGTTCAGCCTACCGGATCTTGCGGTTTCCTTGCGGCCGTTCTGATTGGACAGATATGTAGCTCGTGCTGCTGAATCGAGAGGCACTACTAGTTCTCGACACAGCGGACACGTCGCTTACATCACTGTCTGAGGACTTGGCCGACAGGTTGATGTCTGAACCCCGATGATCTCTTCCTGAACGCTGCAGACAGAGAGAACAAACCAATCAGAATATAGAGGTTTAGATTTATATGTATTTGCCTTGTGGTACCTAAGAACACATATGCTATATACAGTACTGTAAATATACAAATATCTACTAATGCATACAGTATATTATGAGCATAAATGAAAGAAAAAACTACTGGCTAAACTAATTAGCCAGAATCCTAGGATGTCTGAAATGTTCTTTTTTTGCTTTCTTGCTAAAGAACAGTTTCAGCCAAAGTGGCAGGCTGTATACAATGAATAATGAAAATGTATTAGTGGAAAAACAATAAAGAAGACATGGGCACATAAGGGGATTAAATAGTTGTTCTGATGTAATAAATCAGATAACAGTGACCCAATTATATCCATGTCATGAAAAGACAAAATGATCCAACTAATCGTCTAGGAATTTGGTTTGAGAGGTTTACTTTTTATGACTCCGGAGGAGGAGTGTCGACAGAATCAAATCCTCGAATTAAACATGGCCTAGACAGGTCTAAACATATGGTCTAGATTTGTTTAATTGCGACCGTAATGTAGGTCGCAGTTTACTATCAGAACCGTCACAGCTTGTCCGTATACGTCTGTCTGTCCGTACGGACGGGTAACGCCTGACACTGTGGTTCCCCTGACACGTCACTGTGAAATCACAGTGATGTCAGATACTCAGAGCAGGGATCTCCATATATGGGCATAAATTGGATTGTATGTATGATGTCAGATGTCATAGACATCACAGGACTTTCACATAACGAATAACTGAGTAAGCATGTTTGGGGTCTCACAGCATATCTCCATATACAGTACATGGATCTCCATATATGGGTACCAGGAGTCTCCATATGGGTAGCTGGTCCGATATACATCACTGGCCAGACGGCCAAGACATAGCCGACCTCAACTTTAGGGCGAGGTCGATTGTCGCCCTGAGGAGTCTTACTAGTGTATGTGTATTTAGTTAAGGCGTGTAAAATAATCAACTCCAAGATGCATCGTGATTTGGGCATCGATGATTCGATGATTCTTCTACATGGATGCACTGATGTGAAGTAATCGATTATAACCTATTAATGTTTATTGTTGATTTGCCAACCTCAGTTGGACAATTAAGTTGGCAAGATACAAGGGCAAAGTTGAATAAGGAGTGCAGACAAAATAAGATGTTCTTCTCCCAGCTCCTTTTGGGTCATGGAATGTGTAAACTCAGTTGGGTTTTGATTGAGAATAGTTTTAGTTTAGTTTTTTTCTCTCTCTCTCTCTATCTTTTTCTGGAGCAAGCGGTTCAAATAAATACTGAATGAATGTAGAGTACATCCATCCATGGAGGAATGTTCGGCTGCACTTAGTGGAACAGTAACTGTTGACATTGTACTAATACTTGATGGCAGTGGTTTGATAAAGTCCACGGTACTTGAGTCAAAGTATACTGTAGCTACTCCTGATCAAATATTACTTGTGAAAGTTGCTTTGTCAATTAATGTGTACCTGAGTTAAAGTACTGGAGTAATTGCTTTAAAATAAATACTTAATATCAATAGTGAAAATAGCAGATGTTCAAGCACACAACAGGTCGCATTGCGGCGCGTTGAGCTTGTAGATTATTTTTGTACTGTAGAACTTATTCCCTTCCCAAAAGTTTAGTGGAGTCAAAAGTGCTATATTTGTCTTTGAAATGTAGTACAGTGAAAGTATATAAAAAAAAATACAAATACTCAAGTAAAGTACAGATACAGTACTTAAATAATGTACTGTAATTAAGTGCAGTACTCAAGTAAATGCACTTTGCCACTGTCCCGCACAGCAAATAAATAATGAATGAATGAAAGCGTATCCGTCCACGGAGGAATGTTCACTTGGACTTACTTACAGTAAGTGTTGACATAGTACTAATGCTTGATGGGAAAGCGTCAGAGTTGTATAAGAATAGAGCATGACTCTGTCACTGACACTTCAATAGCAAACAAAGCATGTTAACCTGCTTCTTTTTATAGACTACTAACAAACAGCACCTCTGCTCCAAGGCCAATAGTTCTCATTCCACTGACATAAAAGGAAGGCAGGCACAGACATCCTTTGTCTTATATGGTTTGGCCCAGACTCCATAGAGGCACCAGGCGGATGGCTTTAGCACTTCATTTTAACAGCAGTAGTAAACACAGGGCTCTGGAGATGATCACTGCTGCATTCCATCATGAATTGACATTGGAAACGTGCGTACGTGTATGTATAATTAAACTGAGTTTACCGTATGTCTGTGTATTTTACGCACTGCACATACCGGTATACACAGGACAGTATAGTACTACTAGGGCCGGGTAAATTAACAAAGAAAAATACATCTAAAATGTAGATATTGGTTCTAATCTTAATCTTGCTCATGTAGGTTAATTGAGAAGTAGTTATCTGTTATTATACAGATAATTTGTTTTATTTCTTACAGTATATCAATGAATCGATCAAAAAAAAAATCAAATATCTCTTTTCACTAAATTGGTTAACCCATTATTATACTTTGTTGTTCAATAGGGAAAATAGCCGATCTACAAGCTCACAACATGTTACGATGCGACACGTTGTGATCTTGTAGATCAGCTTTTCTTCTTGCTTTTACTGTACTGCCTTACTGCTTTCAAACTTCTAATAAAGTATTCAATATTCAAGCTAGTTTCACTCTTAAATAATTGTGATATTGATTTGAAGTAATATTGCCCAGCCCTAGTACATTATATACCAGTAGCACTACAGTAAAGTATTAGTACAGTACACATACTGTACTGTAGTAGGTGTGGTTTACCTTGTAGTCTTGCTCTAGTCTGGAGTCAGAGCCTGCACCTTGCCTGTATTTATTCATCTTCATCTTCATCTGCCTGGTCCTTTCGTCCACATCCAGACCTGAGCAGAGAGACAGAGAGCTGTCAGAGAATGGAGGAGGCCACGAGGACAAGAGAAGACTAATAGACGTACAAGGTTTTTAGAGGGAGAAAGACAAACAGCTGTGGAGCTACAGTATGATCTATGAGCTGGGACAAAGACAGAGTCAAATGGAAGAAGCTGAATGTGGGCGGAACTTAGAAATGG
The DNA here is from genome assembly GCF_963921795.1 of Nannobrachium achirus. Classification (NCBI taxonomy): domain Eukaryota; kingdom Metazoa; phylum Chordata; class Actinopteri; order Myctophiformes; family Myctophidae; genus Nannobrachium; species Nannobrachium achirus. Next base: position 53,765,159 of record NC_137811.1, read on the forward strand.
TTTGCTGTATTTAACAAACAAGCAAAAAATAAAAAAAACAATGAGAAAAACCAACCAGGTGCCCAAAGGGGGAAAACTTAGCAAATACTTAAACAGTACAGGTTGTGCTTCTAGGATCGGTGTAAAACTGCAGCAAAAGTAAGTACGCCACTTTTGCTGTAAAACAATATTTTTTGAGTGCTTGGATCTCCTTTGTTTCTTCAAGCAAAAAACAAACAATGTTGATCACATAATGTATAAGAGAATGGTCTGATCTCTCAATACAGTTTCTAAGATCTCTCTCTGGGCCTTTTCAATATCATGTGAAAATAAATTAATAATGAGTTTCTACTTTCTAGAGAGTTTCTAGTTATTTTTAGTACGTTCAGATCAGCAATATCACTATGCTAGTAGGCTACTCAGGACAGAGCATGATTCAGTCATAGGCACAAAGCCACAAATAGAACCTTTTGTGATATTTCATTCAGTTACAGTGTAACTAGGCAATTTTATGAGCTAATGGGAGACAACAGTTTATGCTTTTGTTGTATATCTGCCTTTGCCAATAGCCCGTTCAGGACTCCATCAACAAAAATGTCGCTAAGCAACATAGAAACAGTCTATGCCTAAGTGGGTAAAGGTGTGTGTGTGTGTGTGTGTGTGTGTGTGTGTGTGTGTGTGTGTGTGTGTGTGTGTGTGTGTGTGTGTGTGTGTGTGTGTGTGTGTGTGTGTGTGTGTGTGTGTGTGTGAGTGAGTGTGTGTGTGTGTGTGTGTGTGTGTGTGTGTGTGTGTGTGTGTGTGTGTGTGTGTGTGTGTGTGTGTCTGGCATAACTCGGGCACCCTCGGGACACAAACTTTCCGTGTGTGTCCCGTGTGATGTGGGGGTGTGCAGACTGTGCACTGCTGTGCCGAATGGCAAATCAATCACACCCACTGGAAAAACCATGAAGCTCTGTATCTTTAACACACAGAGATTCAGACACACTGAATATCTGTGTGTTTGGGTTGGTGTGTGCCAGAGCATGTGTGCGGAGCGGAGCGCAAGCCATTTTTGACGTGAGCGAGAGCGAGTGACTTTTCAAATGGGTCTGAGTGGCTTTGGAGCGAGGATTTTCCTCCGCTCCTTGGAGCGCCAACCCTCTTCCGCTCCTAGCCGATCCTGTTGGGGCCGCGCGCCACATGTTTCCAACGCAAATAACGAACGGCTCCACCCAAAACTCATGTGTGATTCCAAATTGCGCTGCAGAGTGCAGTCAGTGCACCCATGCCACCGCGGAGAGGAGAGCAGACAGAGAATTCCTTTTATCAAGATTTCACTCAAGTATCTACCGTATATCATCCACACAAGAAGGCTATGGTTATAATAAATAGCCTACCTTGTGTCAGTCAAGTTATATGTCACCACCAGCCAGTCAACGCCACAAGTCGCCTCCCTCTCTCGGTTGTTGTGATTAATCAATAACCAACAGGATTTAATATTGCCCGTCTTATTAAAAAATACAATGCCTTAGGTGGCGTCTTTTGTAACATTGAAGGCTAGACAGGACAGCTCTCCATCAAGCCGAGGCTCACGTTACCGCAGGCCTTTGTGTTGGGAACACTTGTGGCAAAGGAGAAAGTGTTTTGGACAAGGTAGCAAACTACTTTTTTTCAAGGTGAGCGACAGAGCGGCGCGGTGGCCAACCAGAGCGACTAGCGAGCGGGACAAGAGCCCTCTGGAGCGCGGAGCGGCTTTTGTTCCCGCTCCACTCCGCTCATGTGCTCTGGTGTGTGCTCCGGCTTCCCTGACTGGCCAACTGGCTGAGCTTTGCGTAACGTCCAATCAAAGGACTCGCCTAGAACTGTTGTATAAGAGCATGAGATAATTACGAGATTCGTGAAGATTGTTCAAATCACATCCTGAACTCTTCAGTAATTCCATTACTGAGCTTCAACAGTTCTATGTTTTAAGGTCATCATCATTATGCAGAGCCATAACCAACCCATTCCCAACGCAATTCCCAACAAATCATATCCACAAGCATCTGACCACACACACATTCTAGCTTCTTTGATATGAAGAAATACTTATAATAACAAAAAATATCATAATAAAATAAATTGATAATAGTAATCTGTATAATAACTTGCTCTAATGTTTGGCTTCAGTTATTCATTTCTTGGGATCGTATAGATATACTGCAGATGTTTTAATCTCGAAAGAAAATCTTGAGAACTACAGTAAAAAAAAAAATCTCTGACAAAAACTTGATGTTTTAAATAATTCACAGTATTTCTTAGAAGCAGAGAGACAGGGTCTTCAAAAGCACAGAAGGATTGGGAAAATGCTTCTAAAACACGACTAGGCTAAAGCACGACGAGGCAAAAACATGACTTTCCACAGTTCTACAGCAACAGCTTTGCAAACCCAAACAGTGTCCATGCTCGGTAATATCTCAGTGATGTAGAGCTCTCTACTTTTGTGTTGTAAGATAACTAAGGATCAGTTCTCCGCTAATTCACTAATTCCCATCAAAGGTCACCACAGCAGATCATTTGTTTCCATCTGCTTCTGTTCTCTGCGTCTTCCTCGGTCACTCCAGCCACCTGCGTGTCCTCTCTCAACGCACCCATAAATAAACCTCCTCTTTGGCCTTTCTCTTCTCCTCTTGCCTGGCAGCTCCATCTTCTGCATCCTTCTCCCAATGCTCCCCTCATCCCTCCTCTGCAGAGGTCCAAACCATCTCAACCTCGCCTCTCTTGTTTTATCCCAAACCTTCTAACCTGTGCTGATCTTCTAATGTAGTTAGTCATTTCTGTATGATAACTAATGATGAAAATATTTAAACAAACACACGCACACGCACGCACGCGCACACACACACACACACACACACACACACACACACACACACACACACACACACACACACACACACACAAATGTATGTGCACATACACGCTAGCCTGGAAACCAGACAAATCTGCTAGCGCAAAAAAAGAAGAAGAATTAGTCTGGCCTGGCTCAGATTCCGGGGGCCGGGCGCCCGCTGGCCTACTGGTCCAGGCGCATACCGCATTGCCACATAGGCATTGATGCCTGACTGTGTCGCCGCTTCAATTCCCCCTTTGCCGCATGTTACTCCCCGTCTCTCCCCCCATTTTTCTTAAAAAAAGAAATTCAGATTCTACACAGAGATTCCAGACTAATCTACGCACCGATATTAGTCTGGCCATGCCAGGCTACACACACCTGTGCACACACATTACTGTAAGTGAGGAAAGTAAAATTCTGCCTTTCACGATAACAGTTATGCTTTCATATAAATTATAATCCAGGACATAGTATCAATCTGTTTAAAACATGCTTTTAACAGATATGACTCGTTCTATATTTGGGAATCGTACAAACCAACACCTGCTAACTGAGCACAGAACAACACCACTGGTGCTTTGCAGGGTTGGGATCCAAGAGTTGTCCATGGGAATATTTTATTTGCCGTCCCAAATCCCTTAATGCAAAGTAAACAGGGTGATATGCTAGTAAATACTAGTACTGTGTAAAATACGGGGCATATTTTGTTAGCTGAAGATTTGGGAGTGCTCCACATTATGGTGGCTGAACAGAAGGTTAACCACATGACCCCTAGGCTAGCCTGCCTATTCTGGGCATGTCACAATAGGTGAACATTTGGTGAACGTTAGGCAAACAGAAGACATTTGATGCAGAGCACTGAGGAGGGCAGCGAGAGTATTGCAAGCTCCACACCATGGCTTTCAAGAGAGAACTAAAAGACTTTCCTTTTTAAATAAAGCATTCGGTTCTGGTTTTACCCCCCCCCAAAATATAAATAAAATAAAATAATTATTATAATAATAAGTGGGCCCCCGCGTTCCAGATTTTCCTGTGAGCCCTGATCCAGAAAAGCTTGGGAACTGCTAATGTGGAGGGGAAAAGGAGGGGACCAAGTACAGACCCCTGGGGGAGCCCAATAAATGAGGTTTAATAAAAAATACCGTACTTCCTATAGGTTAAATCAAATGCTCCTAAACAATACAAAACTTCTGACGTGTTTACTGCTCATAGTGTGAGAATAAATGAAATCGTATTGCATCAACTTTAAATTGTCCCTCTTTTATAATTGTATTCCTTGTTTTCTTTCAATCTCTTTAATTGCCTTTTCATGCCTAATATGAAGCACTTTGAAATGCCTTAGACTAGAGTGTATGAGAAGTCCTATACAATTAAACTTGCCTCGCATAATAACTCATAAAATCATAGTTACAACTTCCAAGTACAGCAGCAGTGACACGCACTGACATGATCAATTTGGACATTTCGTTTTTTTTTCTCCCTTTTTTCTCCCAGGATAAAACTGAACTCTGCCAGCGTTCTAATATTCTGTGCACTGTTCTGTTCGCAACACTGCTTCCAGTAAATGTCTCAGCAGATTCATTTTAGCGGCGTAGAAAAATCACAAGACCTGCTGTCACAACAAACCAAACGTCGGCATGTGCAATAATGAACATGCTCACATGTAAGCGCACACACACACACACACACACACACACACACATTGTGCAGAGCGTGGCAAAAAGTAAGAACAAGTTAAAATAATAAAATAATAAAATAATCAGCTGTTCTCAAAGTGGGGGTCAAGGGACCCTCAGGTTCCTTAAGGGGGTACAAATGGACCCTTACAGGTCTGTAACTCTGAGAGTGTAACAAATGGAACCAAATGGACCTGGGTCCATTTGGTTCCATTTGTCCATTTCTCCATTTGTTGTCTTTGAAATAAATCAATAAATAAGTCTGAGAACGAACCAAATAAACAAATGAATAAATAAGTAAGCCAGGAAGCTTCCCCAGTGGAAGGACTGAGGCCAGTGAGCGACACGGTTAATGGAGGTGAGAGAGCAAGGAAAAGAGAGGAGGGGGGCGATAGTGGGGGGGGGGGTGCAAACCAGGGAGGAAGTAGAACACCGGTTCTCAATGTGGGGTCCGGGGACCACCAGGCGGTCCTTCGTGGGTCTGTAACTCTGAGACTGTTCAAATGTGATTCTCATCCTTTACAATGTCAAGGACCCCCAGTTTGATACGGTATGTAATTAGACCATTTGACACCCATCTCTAGGACCCCCAAATTTGACTCTCAGAGTTAAAGGTCCCTACACGCTGGGAGATTTTATTTTATTGTGATTAATTTGCATTAATGTAAACTGCTCATTATGTTATGTGAACATCCACATAGAATGTGAATATAGTGCAGCGGATAAAGCGACCTATTTCTTTTTCAGAAAACAAGGTAGTTATTAAAAAAAAATATCCACCTTTATGCATCACCAAAGCAATAGTTTGATGTGCACTTTCATACGGTTTATTTGCATCGCCCTGGTGTATAAGGACTCTTAAGGACCCGTAGGGTCCATTTGGACCCCCTGGTGGGCCCCTGGACCAGAGATTGAGAAACAGTGCAGTAGAGGACATTAATAGAAGGAGAAGAAGGAGGGACAGACCTGAGTTCGTCCGACTGGGTGAGTCCGAGTCTTCTGGGGAGGATGTGACATCACAAAATGGACAGACAGACGGACACACAGACAGAGGAGAGGAGATGGGAGTGAGAGGAGGCTCGGAGGGAAGGGAGGGAGGGAGGGAGAGACAGGGAGGACGGACGGTACCGTCACCCATGGGTGGGGTGGGGGCGGAGTCATAGTGAGGAGGGGTGGGGCGGGTCAAGGATGGATAGAGGGGGGGGGGGGCACAACACGACACGACACGACAACAACAACAACAACAACAACAACAACACAACAGTGACAAAACAACAAGCACAGAAACACAGAAAGGAAAATCATAGAAGTACACCAAAGAACGCACAAAGTTCACCATGGGGCAGAGTGATAAGTCACAAAGAAGAGAGAAGAAGGAATGGTGCAAAGGCTGGGAGGAAGGTAGAGATATCAGAGCGCCGTTATCGTTAGAGAAGAGAAGAGGAGAGGAGAGGGGGAAATGGTTGAGTTTCTGTGCTCTAAAGGAAAAGAGAGCTGAAACGGTAAAGAAGATGTTAATGGTGGAAAAGAGTATCGGGAGACTGACAAACCAGACAGAGAAAGCTTTTATAGGAACATTAGAGAGAGGGAAGAAAAGGTGTGGTGTCACTGGAGTCTGCGTGGTGGGACTACTGTGGGGAGACAGCCTGGAGAAACAGCTAAACAAACCAGAACAGAAACAAAGCACAGAGCAGCGAGGGAGGCAAAAAGAGTAGAGCTGGCTAAACTTGCAGAGTTTTAGCACACAGTTCAACCAAAACGTAAAAAAAAATAAAGATAAAAAATAAAACGTAACCTTGATGTAGTTCAGTGAGTGCACGCACATGGGTTCATGCACTAACAAACACACATATACAGTACATTTACATAAAACCAGCCATACAAAAGCCCTTTTTTCATGAGCCATGAAAGCATGTTACGCAACCAATTAAGATCCACTGTGCTCCCGGCAATCTCCGTTGTTGCCTCCAATTACATATTTTCCTCCACCACATATTATGCATGTCCGTCCTTCCTTCCTTCCACTCGGTCAACAGCGAGCATGGAATACGCTGCGGAGGACTCGTTTTTTTTTCTTCCCTGCTCTTTGTAGCATGTTTCCATCGTTTCCTGTCATTAATCAGCGGTGACCTAAAGGTCAGAGGAGCGCGTTTGTAACCCCAACACCGCTGAAGTGCCCTATAGCAAGGCACTGAACTGTTCAGAAGCCAACGATACAAGACTGTGGTTGTACTGGGCAGTTCCCAGGTTTTAATCTGTGTGTGTCTGTGTATCTGGGATTGTACAGGGCTTGTTGAAAAAGAGCATCCATGCTCAGCATACAGTACCTACCCTGGGTGAATAAAAGGAAAATAAAAATAAAGCCACTGCCGTGTGTGTGATCTTCTATAAGACACAACCCTCCTGGAACTGACAGGAACACAATTCATTTCAGACGGTCAACAGATACACTCGTCGTCCTTCTAACACAACTCACACTGCCCACTGTGCCCACACTGGGTGGGTGCTAATCTGGGTGCTTCCTTCAGTCTACAGCAGTGGTTCTGAAAAGGTTTACTTCTCAAAGAAACCCCATAAATACAAGTGGAACCAAATGGACCCTTTGGTTCCACTTGTATTGACCCTGCAGTGTATAACGTAGATCTGTATAGGATTTATTTAGAACCCCTTCAAGGAATCCTGAGGTTCCCTGGACCCCACTTTGACAGATCAATGGAACCACATCCGACAGCTGAGTCACATATACTGGCTGTCAGACGTGGTTCCGGTACTGTGTAGGCCTGCCCGGGCCCACACTGTACATTACTAGATCAATTGCATTCAGCTTAATGAGTAATGCTATTGCTTTAGGTTGAGTAATGAGGTGTCACATGAATAAAAGACAACGTGAGGGACATGTGCCTCCTCCGGTCTTCCTATCCAGCTCAACATCGTCTCATTTCACGGTCAAGAGGGGAAGGAAGACACAAGCGCAAGCAAGTGATTTCTTGATTAGAGGGAGCCGCTGAGGTCAACTTGCTAAAACATTATATCATAATATTACGATGGAGGGGGGTTAATGTGCTGGAGTAAATGAAACAGGACAAATTCAGACCACAACTACACAGAAGCATAATTGTTCGATACAGTAGGCCAGTATTACAGCCAGGGGATTATACGCAGTGATTCATAAGCAAGTCATTATACTGCTCAGAGTCTTCATACATCCGAATACAATCAAATAATGTATTCACATCTGTAATTAAAGCGTTCTGTGTGATGACAGCTTTACAAAGTGAAGAGGATAAGATCAACCATCAAACAGAATAGACCCATATGGCTTCAGACAGGCCAAATCCCAGGACGCCATAAGAGAAAAGCTGCTGCTTCAGAGATGGGTTCCTGGCATTTCCAGTGATAAGTAAATACGTATATAAAAAAATCTCTCAAGTTAGTATTAATAAGAGAGACCACACAACTGTGGGTCGAAACCATCATGTACATCATGTGGTCTCAAAACATTTCCTTAAGTGGTAAAGTCCATTTTCCCTTCCCATTTACCTATTCAAATGTGGGAAAATATTCAGTAAATCTACCCAACATATATTCATGCTTGCATTGAGAAGGTACCTCTATATGTTACAGTACTACCCAACAGTTATGCGCCGGGAGCCCCCGATGGCACAAAACAAAACAAACGTTGTGCTTGCCTTTTCACACCAAGTGTGTGTGTGTGTGTGTGTGTGTGTGTGTGTGTGTGTGTGTGTGTGTGTGTGTGTGTGCGCGTGTGTGTGTGTGTGTGTGTGTGTGTGTGTGTGTGTGTGTGTGTGTGTGTGTTCAGTAGAACATTGTTCATATACACACAGTCTGCAGAATTCAGCCATGGAGTTGTTCTGTCAGCGCTTTCTCTGCTCTAAACTCCTCTGAGTTATTCCTCCCTGATGGACCATAGGCGTTTAGCAGTGAACGTCTGCTTCTGAGAGTTTTGCTTTGTGTAGGCCCAGTGTGTGTGTGTGTGTGTGTGTGTGTGTGCGTGTGCGTGTGCGCGCGCGCGTGTGTTTGTGTGTGTGTGTGTGTGTGTGTGTGTGTGCGTGCGTGCGTGCGTGCGTGCGTGCGTGCGTGCGTGCGTGCGTGCGTGCGTGCGTGCGTGCGTGCGTGTGTGTGTGTGAAGGATAGATATAGCAGCAAGGGAGGACAAAGAACAAATAGCAGGGACAAACTGTGTACTTATGTCTGAAAAAAAAAGCGTCAAAATCATGTTGCTATAGACATACTGTTTACTGTAGCAACATCTTAAATGATACAGACGCTTTGCTGGATTGAAAGAACATAATATGCTTGCCAGGTCTAAACGTTACGTAGTGTGGACAGAAAGTGAGAAAGCAGGAGAAAGAAAGAGACAAAGAAAAACGGGAGAGGGAAAGTGGAAACGATGGAGAAATAGGGCAAAGACATAATAAGACATACATAACTATAGGTAACAACAGTTCAATGGCAAGTCAACTGCTGAATGGAAATGCCTGTGAACAGGTTTTAAGTGTGATGTCAGTGGGTCAGTAGACCTCTCTAACAAGCGAGTGGGAAGAGGTTGTCATTGCATCACAATATGGCCTGAAGAGCTGCTCGGCAGCATCTGCTTTTCCTACACAGACACAGCACACGCAATTAGCTTTTAATGAAGCTAGCCTTGCAAAGTAAGACGTGACTCCCATCCCAAGTCCCCATCAAGCCGTGCACCCAGCAATAAGTCGCTAAGTGACATAACCAAGAAATAATTTGCAGGGGGGGGGGGGGTGAAGATCGATGTGTTCCCATGGAAACGTATTAAGATCGAGAACATTTTTAGGCCATTCTCGTAGCAACATGCACTTTGTCTGTATCCAAGGCTAGCTAGTGCACCGGCAACACAAACGAGACATGGTTGGCATTTATGTAACCGGGTGCGGTGGGGTGGGGGGGTTCACACAACGTCCATCTTACTACGCTTTAGACCGTTAGAAGCATGTTGAAACTGATTAAATACGCATTGCTGGACTTTAGCGGAAGGTGCTTTGAATAACGACCATCACACCAGTGCACCAATGCTGCACAGCTCATGGCACATTGCAAAGAAGGACAGACAACAAAGAACAAAACAGGAGCAGAGTCCAACTAATCCTGAAGGGGGAGGTAGAGTACTGTACGCCATAAAAAAGGGGTCACAGATCGGGAGCCTACAGTTGAGCTTGTAGATCGGATATTTTTGAAACATTTTTGTAGTGTAAGTTCTATGTTCTTGTTTCTCAGAACTCATGGTTACCATATTCACACAGCGGCCATCTTGAATCACATGACCACATGTGGTGGTAACAGGTCTGAGCCTGCATTACAAACCATTGTAAACAACGGAGCGATTAATTAATGTTAACATTAATTGCCGTAATGTCAGTTAGCTATAAGTAGATATGAGCAACTTGTAGCTGCTGATGTTTCCACACTAACATTGTTTTATTTGCTGTTAACAAATAGTTAATATGAGGCGGAGCAAGCACTGCACAGATAGCAAGTCTGTACCCAGTAATGTTGCAACCTATATCGTGGATGTACCATTCAATCCAGTTACTGTAGCCCTTCTTTAGAATGCTTTTGGGGACGTTGACATTGTCATCTGCCCATGTGTCAGTTTAGTCCTAAGAAGTCACCCGTTTGCTGCCTTGGGAGTGAGAATGCATTGAGATAACATAGTCCACACCAGCTATGAAAGGAGTCCACACCAGCTATGAAAGGAGTTCACACCAGCTATGAAAGGAGTCCACACCAGCTATGAAAGGAGTCCACACCAGCTATGAAAGGAGTTCACACCAGCTATGAAAGGAGTCCACACCAGCTATGAAAGGAGTTCACACCAGCTATGAAAGGAGTCCACACCAGCTATGAAAGGAGTTCACACTAGCTATGAAAGGAGTTCACACCAGCTATGAAAGGGCCAGAGCATAGCTGCTGGGCTGTTAGGATTAGAGTACGTTGGTGGAATATGTTCCTTTCTAAATATACAGTATATTCCTGCATGTGAGTTTATGAACAATCATCCTCCAACTTTAGCTGCCGTGTAGGGAACCACAAGCCATCACATAATAATTATTGATAAATTGTTGAAGCAGCAGTTGTATTCAGAGGCTTTCATGTTCCTGCAGCTGAGGTCAGTGTTCGTAAACCCACGTGTACACACGGTACACAGCTAGGGTACATTATTCCATCAAAGTGGAGGTGTGATTTTAGAATACACAACAAAAATCCTCAGTGTTTAATCTATACATTTGTTCCATTTGGTTCCATTTGTTCATCCTCAGAGGTAAATTAACACTGAGGTTTTGACTGTGCTTGTGTCCACAGCCGACCAACCTGTCTCAGAGGCGTGTATGTGGGTTCCATCGTCAGACAGAGAGCCATTGAGCCCTCGTTGCTGGTCCTCCCATGTCACCTCTATACATGCACACCATAGAGACCCACACAAAGTTATACATGAGCACACACGCATATGCACGCACGTGTGGGCGTGCGCGCACACGCATGCACGCACACACACACACACACGCACACGCACACACACACACACACACACACACACACACACACACACACACACAGACACACACACACACACACACGCACACACACACACACACACACACACACACACACGCATGCACACAATCACGTATGAGGACACACATCCACACAGAATGTACACGCATGCACAGTTGTTCACAGCAACATCACAAGGAAAAAGATGCACTTGCACGTGTGCGCGCGCACACACACACACAAACTACAAGGTTCCAAAAACCTTGCTTTATCCACTTTTCTAATATTAGATCCTCTACCAAAGACACAACACACATCTGTGATTGTTTGGTCTTTTTGCTTTGCCCAATGAAAAAAAAAACAGGTTTTACATTTAATCATTGTACACTGTTTCTGTACAGTGGAAAACAGATGTTTGCCATTTCAGCACTCCTCTTGTGGACAGCTCCCTATCAAATATTGTGAACTTTGCTCCATCTACTGGCCAATTGAGGTAACAGTCAGTCAGGGTAAAAAGTATGCATAGCACAGTTAATACTGTGAACTGTACTGTGAACTGCTGAACTATTCTGTTAACTGTATTCTGTTAACTGTGCCCACCTGCCAACACTTCTGGAAACTCCAGAATTTTTACTGAAAATCTCCTGAATTTTGGCGCCAAACTAGAAGCAATATATTGTATATGCATATATTAGCTGTATTAACTGTTAATACAGTAAAGATAATGTGTGCAAAAATCGAGTGTACATCCGGCATAATTGTTACAGTGATGTAAGACAAGACATTCTTAAGAGTACAGCCTACATGCAGTACATGGGGGGTGGAGGTCCAATATTCCATGTCTGACCCAAATGATTGGCAATTCCACAATGAAAATGGAGAGCTCTGTCATCATGAACCACAGTGGGATGGGGGAAATGAATGTCCAGATTACGTCTAGACATCTAGATTATAAGGGCGTTGAGGTTGTGCATGGCCTGGGGTGGGACAGCATATATATATCTATATCGTCACTGTCGGGCAGAAACCTCGTATCTCCAAGTTTCAAAAGTGTACATTTTTTCGTAAAGCAAAGCCCTGCTTCATCATACAAGGCCGTCGCACAAAAGTAGTGAAAACAGCAGATCTACAAGCACACAACCCCTCGCGGTGCGAGGCTTGTGTGCTTGTAGATCGGCTGTTTTCACAAGTTTAACTCACTTTTAAAATGGTTTAAAACGGTTTTGGACATACAAGGTTTCCACAACGACGATATACTGTACACACGAGAGATCAGTCTCTCAGACAGCATCAGCTTGAGCCCCATCTCAGCACTCCAATTCACTCACTTTAATTTAACCACACAGGAACGAGCACGCTCATCGCAAAGAACAAAAAGTGTGCAGGGAGAAGAGGCGGACATTGACTCCTACTGCACCGCTTCTCAAGGTCTGAGTGTGAAAACGCAACCAAATGGACCCCTTTGCACCCACTAAGCAAAGAGTTGCAGATCCACAAGGGTCCGTTTGGGCTGCTGGCGGGTCCCCGGACCAGACCTTGAGAAGCCCTGTCCTATACTGTAAATGAAAGAAGAAATGCATGCATGCAGACCGTGGGTCTACCACTGCAGGACACTGCAACCAGCTAAAAAGATCACACTAGTCACACTGGAGGACTTGCCTTTTCTCCCATTTACAGGCGGGCTGTGTGCTTTTTCCTCACAGTCTGCTGGGAGGAGGGAGACAGATGGACGTTTATGACTTGATGCGATTCACAAATCGCATTAATATGCAAATGCTACGTGTGTGTACTACACAAACAAGATCCACACGCACACCCACACAGACGCAATTTAACCCGGCAGCTTATAGGTCCCGTTTTACACAAAAAGCCTTTGTGTAAAACCTTTGTTTCAAAAAAACCTTTGCGCAAAGTAATAGTCAACACACACACACACACACACACACACACACACACACACACACACACACACACACACACACACACACACACACACACACACACACACACACACACACACACACACACACACACACACACACACACACAGTAGTATCTCATGACCGAAAATGCCGGGACGTCCCAATCTGTGATTTGTGAATTGCAATTAGCACAATATGTACAATTATGATGTTTAGGTATTATCATTCCACACCTATGTTCTTGCCGATCCACGTATTGTTGACCAGCTCATATGCAAGACAATTAGTCTTCTATGGAAGGGGCTTCTGCACATACTAATACTAATATTTAATGTTATATAAAAACAAATACAGAATCAGATACTTTTAATCATATGGTATATTTCGGGGTATGCTATGTGTTCAAATCTCACAGACCAAACAGTGTAACAGCTGAGCATAACTTATAGAGAGTTGAATTGAGGCTCATATTCAAACTGCAATCAGGTAAAAAAAGTAAAAAAGTCACCTGCACGTACTGGACCCATATGGACCCTATAATGACAGAATACATACACCCTCAAAAGAGAAAGAGTTTGGCATCTGAGGCAGCCTTGCACACACACATAATCTGCTGATGAATGCAGTTCTCCAGCCATCAGGATGTTGAGTAACGGAACACAAGTCTTTACACGCCAAGTGGAGCCGGCGCTCACATGGCTCAAACACGCCACGCGGACACAGGGGTGTCGCACCAAATTCTGGGCCCTGGGTTCAAGTATTCACTGCGGGCCCCCCATGATGGGGGTTTAACCCATTGAGACTGGGAACGCATTATTACACGTTATTTTGTGCTTTAACTATTGACAAATAGCAGATATACAAGCTCACAGCACGGCACCGAGTGCTGCAAGTCTTTGAATATTTCAAATCCTTTTTTGAAAAACCTATGTTTCTATGTCGGTGTTGCTCAAACCTTTTCATGTGACGGACGCCCAAAATGTTATGTATTTGGCCACGGACCCCCATCTCAAAATATTTAGTTCCAGGGACCCCCCAGAAGCAAAATTTTAGTTACAAAAGTTTGCTTAAAAAATACATATATTCAAATATTCGCACACATTTTCACGACTTTTCACGAAAATAGCAGATCTAAAAGCTCGCAGCGCGCTGTGAGTTTGTATATCTGCTGTTTTTCGATAGCTAAAGTACAAAATAATTAAGGCCCCTCCACCTTGGGCCCTAGTAACTCAGTCCCACTCCCCCCCCCCCCTTGTGACGTCCCTGCGCGGACAGATGGGAGAGAAGGAAGTGGAAGCCACGGGAAACGCCAATATCTGCCAAAACCCGGCCTGGCCCAGTCATTCAGAACTACTCATGAATGTGCTGCACATGAACACACATCTATCTGACTCCAGTCCAGAATCCAACCTCCAGGACACAGTTTATGGTTGAAAGGGTTTTAGCTCGGTTTCCATTATGAATGGATACAGAACGTGTACACAGTAAAATCTTTAATTTAACTCTCTTGAGTTACAAATGGATGGATGTCAATGGTTGGAATGTGTGGCAGCGGTGGCCTAAAGCAGTGGTTCTCAACCTGTGGGTGGGGAACCCCCGGAGGGGTCCCCAAATTATTTTGGAGGGTCCCCAGATGATTAAATCAATGTAGAACATTGTTTTCTCACTCAACAGTACACAAACCAACACAAGGTTTAAGTATATAGAGGGTATCTGCACATTTCTAAAGTGACAATTTAAGGACGTTTTAATACCAAATTAAACATTGGCCAAATTGTCAAATATTAGAGGCAGAAATTGTGAAAATAGCCGATCTACATGCTCACAACGCCTGTAGATCTGCTATTTTCACAATAGAACCGAGTTATATAAAATGTAATGCCTCAACTCTTAGTGCTCGTCAGGTTGGGTGGAATCTCCTGTTAAAATATGCTTTTTTTGAGGGTCGCGGCCTGAAAAGGTTGAGAACCACCGGCCTAAAGGGTCCCAGTTTGATTCCCCGGACTGGCAGGAAAACTCCCTAAACACAGCTGAAGTGCCCTTGAGCAAGGAACTGAACTCCCGACTGCTCCAGTGGAGCTGCGGTTGCACTGGGCAGTTCCCAAGCACTAATGTGTGTGTCTGTGTATTTGTGCAGGGCATAGCTGAAACAGACCAGTCGCGTTCAGCATACGTAACCCTGGGTAAATATTGGCATGAAGCATTAGATACTCACAAGTATGATGTAATAATTCTACACAATACTTGATAATGCAGTTTTACTGTGTACCTTTTGTGTAGTGAAAATGAAACAGAACGAACACACGCAAGATACAGTGAAGGTTGCACACAGATTGCTGTCTGGGATTCCCAGAAATAGCTGATAGGCCAGGCTCAAAGTCTTCTCCCTGCGGTCACACACACACACACACACACACACACACACACACACACACACACACACACACACACACACACACACACACACACACACACACACACACACACACACACACACCTGCTGGACTATTCTCAGATGGAGGGTCAACGGCCGTTCCCTCTAAGGAATGGACGCATGTGCAGACAGACAACAAACAAGTTGATTATTAAGCACGCACGCGTCACAGTTCTGGCTGGAGTTCAAAGCAGGGAAGAGAAGGGAAGATAAACCATTTGGGATCCAACTATGTTTATCAGCGCTTGAAATCAGCGAGGGGCAATAACGGATAACTGAGATCCTGCGGGACGATAAGTGAAGATCAACACGGAGGCCCGCGCACTGCCACGCACACACGCACGCACGCACGCACGCACGCACGCACGCACGCACGCACGCACGCACACACACACACACACACACACACACACACACACACACACACACACACACACACACACACACACACACACACACACAAAGAGTTGCATTACGTAATACGCTCAGTGTGATACAAAGGGAGGGTGCTTCAGCTCAGGGTCAGTTGAATACCTCCCCCCACTGTCCACACGCTGCCACTACGCCATGGAACACACCAGCACAATGTAGAGGTGACATGCTAAAGTCAAGGAGACTGGGGGAGAGAGAGAGAGAGAGAGAGAGAGAGAGAGAGAGAGAGATAGAGAGAGAGAGAGAGAGAGAGAGAGAGAGAGAGAGAGAGAGAGAGTTACGGGCGACAGAAAAAAAGGCCTGGGATAGGGGAATAAGGAAAGACAAAGAGAGGGATAAAGAGATAGAGAAAGGGAAAGAGCTTAAAGAGGGATAAAAAAGATGGAGATGATAAGTAAAAGGGGTGGGATTGAGAGGGATTGAGATGGAGAGAGGCTGGGGCTATAGATCAGTGATTCTCAACCTTCCTCATTACAAAGACCCCCAGTTTAATATGTATTAGGCCACGGCACGGACCCCTATTTGACCTCTCTGGGATCCAAAAGTTGACACAGTAAAGTGTTCATTTAACTCTGAGAGTGCACAAATGGAACTGAATGGACCCGTAACACTCTCAGAGTTACAGAGGTCCAATTGGACCACTGGAGGTCCAGCCAGACCCAGTGGGCTAGTTGGCCACGCAGGGCAATCTGGACTGTTATTTTAACCCTGAATGTATATATATCGTCACTGTCGGGCAGAAACCTCGTATCTCCAGGTTTCAAGTTTGTACGTTTTTTTCAACAAGTAAAGCCCTTCTTCATCATACAAGGCCGTCGCACAAAAGTAGTGAAAACAGACGATCTACAAGCACACAACGCCTCGCAGTGTGAGGCGTTCTGTGCTTTCTGCTATTTTCACTAGTTTGGTAATTTTTAAAATGATAAATACACAACGAACGGTCTTAGACATACAAGGTTTCCACCCGACAACGACGATTTATTTATTTTTTAAAGAAAAATGTGTGTAAAACGGGACCGTTTTACACACATTCCGTGGATACTGTGTGCAGCGGCATGGCAGACTCAATGTAGAGCACTCATGAGCTCTGACACTGATGAAAGACTTCTAGCAGTGCTTTGACAAGTTCTCCTCCCCCCCCTCCCCCAAGCCCACCCCTTCTGTCACTTTCCTTCCAATCACCACAAAGCTAATTCTGTCTTTCTTACTTTCTTTCTTCCCCAGCATCGTATCCGAGAAAATGCAACTTTAGTTGCTTCCCGTCGCCGTTTGCCTTACAGTATGTGACACACCTGGTTTGAGCGAGTCAGAATATTTCAGGGTGGCTTTAAAAAGTTCTTGTAGTGTAAGTGATATGTTTGGGTTAAAACAGAATTATTTTTGTTAAAATGTTAAAGCTTAAAGTGTTTGTTAGGTAACAGGAGATTTGCTCTTCAATTTGATAGCATTTCATGATTTCTTGAAAAATCTATTTCAGTTTAGAGCTGTAGAGACAGGGAGTGAGACCCCTGTTTCTGAACAAATACTCAATAGAAATGATTACAATCAGAATATAGTTATTTAACACTTGTTTTAACAATACAATATCACTTACTGCACCTTTTCAAGTGGGACTAAGGATCAAACAGAGATACACATTAATTACGTTACATTAATTCATTGCCTTGAAGGCGCAGGAAGTCCAATCTACTATGTGCAAATCTTTGTTTTAAACAAGAGTTTACACTGTATGGATAAGAGCACTGGGCAAAGCTCTGAGTCCACCACAGACAGAATTCAAACTATTCCAATGGTGTAAAAATCCAAAGTCTTGACGTGCAATGATTCTACCAATGCGTCCCGCACTTAAATGATCTTACAGACCCAAATGATCTCAACAAAACAAACAATCATTTCAGGAGAAAACAGCAGTTACAGTGTCACAATACAGACACAGGGGAGGTAACATTTGGAGAGGACGCAGGTAGATGTAGTCACAATCAACAGTCAAATCCACCAGGACGACTAATACTACTACAGTAACCATGACGTACACGTATGATGACACAGGACTTCTAGACTGCACGTTACACACAGATAGGGGTGCAACACTTAATCAAACCTCATCAATTTAATCGATTCATCGATAATTTGATAGAACAAATCGATTGATTACCGATCCCTATTTTGGCCGTGTCATTCTAGGCGAAAAGCTTAAAATAATGTTGAAGTAAATAAATATAGATATATTTTTAAATAGCCTACAAGTTCACAGCGTTGTGAGCTTGTAGGTTTTCTAACACTTTTTGATTGATCATTGATGTATAAAGTATAACAAATATATATATATATATATATATATATATATATATATATATATATATATATATATATAAAACACAGCGTATTTGATAAATGGAAAAAGTAATCAATAGAATAATAATAATGCTAATAATAACAATGGATAGTTGCAGCCCTATACACAGATCCAAGCTGCAACGGAGAGGGGGTTCAGGGAGTGTTAGCTTTAGGCTCCCACTGAACCCAGCGTCCTGGCCGTTGCAGACAGGTTTTAGCCTTTCAGAGTAAGGGACCAGCACTCCCATATCTGAGACACTAAACCCACAAACGTTCAGGTACAGACCTTCGCAAGGCTCTGTTCCCTCGTCTCCATCTTCTGAGAGAGATAAATGGGGGGAGAGGAACCGAGTAGAGGTGTTACGAAATGGAATTCAAAAAGGTCAACAACAACAAAAAAGACAACATTAAGGGCCGTTCACACACTAAGCACTATAACTATGAAGATAATTAGAAACTATGTCGTTCGCCGTTGTCTGATTCATAGTTGAGGTGTGGCCACCCACTGGCGAGTTTTAAAACGATATCTTTGCGGTGCATCACTATAGTCATAACGCTTGGTGTGTGAACGACTGAACGGCCACAAATTGTAGTTTTTCCACCGAGCAAGGTTACAATATTATGTAAGCCTTTTCCAGGAAACACCCTGGTCACAATGAAACGCTGTGACAAAGAACAAACAAGCGAAACAACCTCACGCGTTCAATTATGACCCCGCGGCCTATTATTGAACGACAGAATGAACCAGTCAGACCTTTCCATTCGGTCAGAGCAACTGCCCAGGGGGTCAGTAACAGCAACTGTGGGCAAACTAGATGTCTCGGTCAGGATATGAGCTTTGTCTCATTAACAACCCATTTAGGCCTGGAATTATTGAATGCTTTAGCTATTGAAAAATAGCAGATCTACAAGCTCAAAGGGCTGCGAGCTTGTAGATCTGCTATTTTTGAAAAAGTCGTGAAAATGTGCGCACATCTTTGAATACATGTATTTTTTAAAGCGAACATTCGGTGCTGCGCTGTGAGCTTGTATATCTGCTATTTTTCAGTAGCTAAAGCAAAAATAATAATACACACTATTGTGTACCCGTTCTGAATGGGTTAAGTAACAGAAACATACACTGAAACACGCTTCGTAGACAGGCCTGGCTTCAAAACCACAGGACGGAGGTCCTCAATCAAACACATAGCTTTTTAAGTCACTCTATATGGACACATCGACTAGAAAAAACATAAAGCGCTCAGTGTTTTTACGTAAATAAATGAATGGGATGACTTACTTCTCCCCTTCTCTGTGGGCGGAAGCTGTGGTAGTTGTCGACCTCGTCTGCTGGACGTCGGGGTGCCGGTGGGGCTGGTTTGGACCGATCCACTACGAGGATGGGCCCTGTTGGACACAGAGCAGTGTGAAGCCAGTGAGAATGACATCAGGAGAATTGTGAATGCAGGTCTCCGGGCCTTGACGCACCCACGCATCCCAGAGTGTTAAAACCAAAGGACCTTTTCGGGATGACGATGTTTAATTAAAGAAACTATAGGGCTGCAACGGTTAATGGAACTAATTTATTGAGTCTATTATAAAGGATGATCGATAATTTCATAAAATAATCCGTTTATTTTAATAATACCTTATCCCTATATTGGGCATTTCATTATAGGCAAAATAACCCGGCCGACAAGCTCACAACGTGTCACGATCCGATGCATTGTGAGCTTTTCCGATGTTTGGGGGATTATTTTCACTGTTTTTGCGTGACACTGTTGTGCAATGAAGTATAAAATAACGCTGAAGTAGTTAATTGATTCGTTGACATATATAACCAAAACACGCTTCTCGATTGAATAATCGCAAAGAGGATCAATCAGTAGTTGCAGCCCTAAAAGAAACATCGATTTAAAATGATTAAATAAGAAGCAGGTAGAGTTGCGGTGATCAGGGGACTATAATTGCTCAATAATGTGTGACATTATCCACTCGTCTAGGGATCGGATGATAAGGGGATTGGTGACAAACCACAGACTGAGAGAGGATTATGTCAGTTATTCATACCGTATGTCAGTGCACATACTGTATCGTAATCGTGCAATCATTGTCATGCTCAGCTGGAGTGATTTACCGGTAGGTCGGATCAGAGGAAGCTGATACTTAAAATGTTTGACAGCACTGGTAAGATCCATTAGATCAATAGATATTCATATTGGTAATCTATAGACCCACTATTAGTGCTGTATATAGGATAAAATGTACTCACTAAAATGTACATCCAGTGGTTTGACAGGTTTTGAGTTGAGCATGCGCTGTGTGGAGAGAGTTTTGTGTTTGACACGGTTCACACATAAATGCATTTGCAATATGCATATGGGTGCAGATACACACACATTCAAGCATGTGTTGGCAAAAAAGCGTGACATTGTTCACCAGATTTAAACGTGATTATGGAATGAGGTAGCTCGACAGCTCAGCGAGACCCAGCTGACTTCAAGTCTGGTATAATTCATTATCTCTCTCCAAATAAATGATACAAACGTTGAACAAAAACGTGTATTTGTGTGGTAGATTATGTCTCTGTTGAAACAAGCTTATTTTGGCAATAACCTTTTTAAGAAACATGCATTTGTGAGATGAGCAGCCGAGAACGGCAGAATAAGCAGTTTTTCTTTGGCACAACCCACATACTCAGCTTTGTCCGTCATCCCACAAATGCAATGTGCATTACAAATGGGAAACCATTTAACCCTTTAAGATTGGATTGTAACCACTTTAACCATTATTTTATGCTTTAACTATTGAAAGATAGCAGATATTACAAGCTCACAGCGCCGCACCGAGTGCCGCGCTGCGAGCTTGATCTGCTATTTTTTTAAATCATGAAAATGTGTGCAAGTCTTTGAATATATTTGACCCGATCTTTGACCCGACTTCTAAATCCTTCTTCTAAATCAGTGGTTCTCAAACCTTTTCCAAAATTACAGGTATTTGGCCGTGATCCCCCCTCTCAAAATATGTTGTTCTGTGGACCCCCAGAAGCAAATATTTGAGTTACAAATGTTCGCTTTTTAGTAGAAATATTCAAAGACTTGAATATACGATTTTTCCAAAATAGCAGATCTACAAGCTCGCAGCCTATCTGCTATTTTTCAATAGTTAAAGCATTGAATAATTCTAGGCCTAAATGGATTAAAAGGGAAATAAACTGGCTTTCCAACAGTATAAAAGTTACTGACAAGAAGCACTGTTACAACAGAGACGTACAGTAATCTACCAACAAGTGTACAATGCACTTTAGCGATGGTATTTGGCACATGACATGGGCGACATCAACTGTAGGGTACTGATCTGCAACCAGAGATGCGATATCATGTAAATCGCATGTACTTTACAGTCCACCCATCAAGCTGCAAAGAGAAAGGAGTTCAATGCGGAGACAACAGACCAGTGCGAACATGCGTTCGTACGGCCTCCAAAGGGGGTCCAACTCAAATAAAAATACAAAATAATAATAATGCCATCACAGGAGAAAACTGCATTAGGTAATGTTAGTATTGACATAAAAAAAAAAAGAAGTCAAACACAAATTGTCAGCCCCATCGCTGCTATACTCAATAAAGTGTATGAGCAGCATGTGCCAAAGAAAAGAACTGAGAGAAAAAAAGAAAAGGGGTTAGTGCTGTGCTGTATCTACACAGCATCAGGATGTCGTGCCTGGGACATGTGGGGGGTAAAAAATAAAATACAGCACCGGTACTTTTTGGGACAGGAAATTAAAAGTGGTGAGCTTGCTGGATGGTTGGGGTGGGGGGGGGGGGGGGGTTGTTGTGAGTGAGGAGGCACACAGTGAGGTGAGGTGAGGTGGGGTTGGGTGGGGTTAGGGGTAGAGCAGGGTGGAGGGGTGATCGGTGGTGGTGGTGGAGTGGGTGGTGGTGTTTCTCCTTCATTCTGTGGATTAGTCGGTGGTCAGGAGGGTGAGGGGGGGGAGAGGGGTCTACAGCTATAGGGCCGACGGCGGCGGGGCTGATCTGGGGGTCACACCTCGTCAAGGCAGGCGAGGGAGGGGCAGACCTCCCGGACGGTAGAGACGGCATAGACCTCATGATCGACGAGTCTTGGGGACGTTCGGTGGAGCGCGACCGGGAGGCGGGCCGCTCTATTGTGGGCCGCTGGTCTGCCGAACGGGACCTGATGGGATACTCGTGTCTATCCATGGCTCCATGGTTCCTACGGAGGTTGTTGAGAAGATAAGGCAAGGTGCTCAGTGGGTGTCCGCAAAGGGGGAGGTGTGGGGGTGGGATGGATGCACTGGAGGCTATATGATCACAAGGGGGCCGGATATGGGTCCCGGATGGTACTCATTTATATGTATTGGCCATCAGAGGAAGGGCATATCTCAACGGAATCCTCGGGGCTTCTAGAGCTGGTGAGGAATGTAATGTTTGGTGAGGAGTGAGTGTAGGTACAATAGCCAAATTTCCAATGCTCAAAATGTCTGCCTCATCCTCGCCATGAAGCGCTGCGTGAAACCTAGACACCTGACAAAATGTGTGACCATCTTATGGGACATAGCGGCAATGTCGGAACAATTACATACGTGGCCTGAATGCCGCTAGGTTTAACTCAGTTTATAAATAAACAGCAGCAATTTACGTTCAGACATTGACATTTTGTGTGAAGGCCACAAGATGGTCACATTATGTTGGAAGTTCACCGATTTCACTGTAACACCGCCATGCTGGAGAACAGAGGAGTTGAGGAGGCATACATTTGAGAATTGGAATTTGGCTAATGTGTCTGTTTGAGGTGGACTACTACTAGAGCAGGGTAAGCACAAACTGAATCGGCTGCAGCGAATCTACAAGCTATTGTGAGCTTGTATTTATTGTCTATTTTCACTACTAATTGAAATAGGGCTTATAAGGGATTAATACAATGAAAAGGTTTGGGAAGCCCTGTATTAGAGAGAAATGCAGTGTGACGCTATGTGAAAGTGGTGTTTTTCAGTACATTTGATCAATTCAATTGAATTGGTTGAAGCAGATCTTGTCGTCCTAGAAAGCTGTTAAAAAAATAAAGTGGATGAAGTTTCTCAAGAATTCAAGTTGACTTAATATTGACCTATTGTAGGCATCATATGAAATAATTTGGCATGAAAAAAGGCATTTTACACAAAGGCACTGCAGGAAACAAATCAGAAGCAGCACTATTCATATCAGCCCACTTGATTCTGAATATACATACTGTATATCTCAGGAGATGTGATTGAATATACAGAGGCGCAAAACATGCATACATATGGTTAAATACAATATAATGTATATCGTCATTGTCGGGTGAAAACTTTGTATGTCCAAAACCGTTCGTTTCGCATTTATCATTTTAAAAATGATTCGAACTAGTGAAAACAGCCGATCTACAAGCACACAACGCCTCGCACCGCGAGGCTTTGTGTGCTTGCAGATCTGCTGTTTTCACTACTTTTGTGCGACGGCCTTGTATGAGGAAGCAGGGCTTTACTTTGCAAAAGAACATACAAATTTGAAACTTGGAGATACGAGGTTTACACCCGACAACGACGATATATTTCCTATATATAGTTAAATACTGTGTTGTTAGACAACAATCAATGAGAAGATTGCATACAATAAACAAGACTTAATCCATTAAACGTGTATACATAGTACATTCACTCACATTCACTTATCCCAAAATATGAGTTCTGTTAAACCAATTTCTTTTGACCAAATTGACAAATGGGCAGATGACAACTTCAACATCCCCAAAAGGATTAAATAGAAGGGCTACAGTAACTGGATTGATTACATCCACGGTAACGATATTCAAGCTAAGTTCGGTTGCAACCTTACTGTGTACAAAGACATGCTATCTGTGTGCAGTGCTTGCTCCACCATCATATTAACTATTTGTTGTTAGATTGTTCGTGATTAATATGCAAAAATCACAATACAGTAAGTTAATATGATGGCAGAGCAAGCACTAGTCTGCACAGATACTGTAGCAAGTCTTTGGTAACATTGTAACCTAACTGCCATGAATATTGAGGATGTACCCTTCTATTTAATCCTTTTGGAGATGCTGATGTTGTCATCTGCCCATTTGTCCATTTGTCGAACTCATATTTTGGGACCATCGCTCCATTGTTTACAATGGTTTGTAATGCAGGCTGCCACCCCATGTGGTCATGTGATCAAAGATGGCCAAGATGTGAAGAAGGTCTATAACAGATCAAATAAAATACATTACCCAAGTAATAATGCGTTCCCATCCTAAAAGCAGTTAAACATCTGTCCAGTAGAGGAGGTTCATCCTTTTGTCTCCCAGTCAATAGTACAACAGTGGTAGTGGTGGAAGAAATACTCCCATTTTATCACTTACCCAGCACTCACTTCAACCCTATATGGTAGACGGGACTAGAGTTCTCACTTACCCACCCACTTCAACCCTATATGGTTGACGGGAGTCCCTCAGAGCTCTAAACTAGTATCTTTTCTATTTTCTGTTATTGTGGGGAATGCTTTCGCATCGATACGGATGCTGGGTGTTTAAGTAGTTAGATTAGAAGTAGCAATACCACAATTTTGAACTCTGTTACAACTAAGTAAAAGTACAAAGTACGGTTTTGGCTTCAAAATATACTTGCACTGCCAAATTACGCTTTAGCAAATGTTTGCCACAACTTAAGAAAATAGCTGATCTACATGCTCGAGACATGCTGTGCTGTGACGTGCTGTGAGCTTGTAGATCAGCAATTTTGGAAAAGCTTTTTGATCATTTTATATTTTCGAAAGTATAAAATAGAGCTTAATTGGTTTTGTTTGGTTTTCTATAAATGATCTAAATCTACAAACAAACTTTTCAAATAATTGTAGTCAAGTAAAAAATAAAATATTTCCCCCTGAACAGTTTAGTGGGTCACTTCCCACCACTGAAAGCAGGGTTTCATCAGTCATTGACCTTAAGCAGCCTCAACCTTTCCTTCGTTGGTTTTATTTAGTATTTTTTATTATTACGATCATGTATGTACGGTGATCATCATCATAATCATTAGTGGGCTCCCATCCCGAGGTCATTACAGTCAGGGATGTATGGCTGTGAACAGTGCAGGTAATGTCTGTTATGAATTAGGTGTCATTAGGTGTGTGTGGGTGGGGATGTGATGGATACAGGGACACACGGCCAGGTCGCAGCAAAACCCTTCCTTGTGGGTTCACTGGCGACCAGCGCTGGAAAGTAACACAGTATTATTTACTCAAGTACTGTACAATTTTGAGGTACTTTTACGTTACTTGAGTATAACATATCGTCGTTGTCGGGTGGAAACCTTATATGTCCAAAACCGTTTGTTATGCGTTAATCATTTTTAAAACGATTTAAACTAGTGAAAACAGCAGATCTACAAGCACACAACGCCTTGCACCGCGAGGCGTTGTGTGCTTGTAGATCTGCTGTTTTCACTAGTTTTGTGCGACAGCCTTGTATGATGAAGCAGGGCTTTACTTTGCAAAAGAACGTACACATTTGAAACTTGGAGATACAAGGTTTCCACCCGACAACGACGATATATATTAATAATCGATTAGCTCCTTTTTTATACCTCCACCGTTCAAAAATAACCAAGGTGTGAGCATGTACTGTAGATCTGCTATTTTAGAAAGATTTTGAAAAGTAACGAAATGGACATGCTGCATAATAAGTACTTTCACTTTTGGTCCTTTTAAGTATATTTTGATGGCAATAGTTTGCACTTTGACTCAAGTAAACATTATTAATACAGGAGAGTATTTCTACATTGCGGTATTGCTACTTTTTATTCACGTAAAACGTCTTGAGTACTTCTTACGCCTACGTCTGCTTGCGGTTCACCGGCATTGCACAGTTGCACTGTATTCCCGTGGGGTTTACATCAACCACAAAATATGGGTGTCCGTGTTGCCTCGCGGTATCTGTGGTTACATGCTGCACAGGTTACTGTATGTCCCAGTCAGAGAGAAACTCTAGGGAGATGCATTTAAACAACACAACAAGTCAGAGAAGAGGAATACAGCCTTGGAGAGATACTGTATCACTCTGACCCAAACTAAGAGTTGCTAACAGACAGAAAGACAGACAGAAAGACAAACGCACGCACGCACGCACGCACGCACGCACGCACGCACGCACGCACGCACACACACACACACACACACACACACACACACACACACACACACACACACACACACACACACACACACACACACACACACACACACACACACAGAGAGAGAGAGAGAGAGAGAGAGAGAGAGAGAGAGAGAGAGAGAGAGAGAGAGAGAGAGACACAGAGAGACAGACAGACAGACAGTCAGACAGACACAGAGACAGAGATAGAGACAGAGACAGAGAAAGAGAAAGATAGGCATGCCATTTGTGACCGACAGCCAGAGTAGAGGGTATGAGACGGAGAACAGGGAGTGTATATATAACAGAGCCGGTGTGTGTATTTGTAAGGGGGGGAGGGTGCTCTCAACCAGGTCACACTTTTCAGTGGCATGCCAACTGCTGAGGTTCTTGGGGACAGGACCGGGCGGACAGGACGGGTCGGGTCGGGTCGGGAGGGGGATGCTATTGATGCACGGTCGGAACCCGGCGGCCCAGACTCAACACACACACGGCGACAATACAGTATAAGCTAGCAAACCGAGACTTCACAGAGCTACGCTGAGCTCAGAGAGAGGCATCAGAGATGCTGACGTATGTATGGGTGAGCAGTAAGGACTGGCCCATATCACACACACAGGACATTAATTATACACTAATCACAGACATGACTGCCCCAGTGTACCGCTGAGGGTATACTGTACAAGGTACACAAACAGGAACGTCCACAAAAGACAACAGTACATGTGCGGAGCCGTCATATACTGTACAACTTCATCCACACGAAGAGCTCAAGGCCTCAGTGAATAACTTCCATGCAGAGGCAGTTGTGTGTTGTTGTTTTTATATTCTACACAACGTTCAACAGAGCCGTGATGACTTTTTTACCCCACAAGCAACAGATATCAGCAGTGTTGATTTCGTCGACTAAAACTATGACGACAAATGTTTGTCGACTGCGTTTTTTTCACTGACAAAAACAAAATAAAAACTAAGCTGTGATGACTAAAACTAAGACTAAATATATTGTCAATTTCGTCAAAAAAAGTAAAAACTAGACTAAAACGTTAGGGAGGGACTAGTGGAGAAGAGAGTCATTTTATGTTTGGTTGCTCTCAGGTGTTGCGTGCTGAAAATAGCAGATCTACAAGCTCACAACGCCCCGCGCTGCGACGCGTTGTGAGCTTGTAGATCGGCTATTTTCAACATGCAACCAAGTGTAAAATCAGCCATTACGATGTCATTAAGGCCTGCCAAAATACATTTTAGTCGACTAAATCAACTGTAGATTCAGTCGGCATAACATTTTATGATATTTAGTCGACTAAAATTAGACTAAAACTAAAACTTTTCAGGTGACTAAATTATGACTAAAACTAAATCAAAATTTGCTGTCAAAAACAACACTGGATATCAGACGGGGGGTATCGTTCTCTGTCATCACGTTGCACGCTCACAGATAAATAAAAGGGGACGGCTTGTCAGGGGGGACCACAAGACGGCGGATGCACGGATGTATAACAGTGGCGCTGCACGTTGATACCTCTCATAGTCAAAGTCAGAAGAGTAGGCGCCTTCCGAATTGGCACGGGACATCCTAGTGGAGCGCAGTAACCTGACTGCCTCCTCTCGGCACATGGGGGGGTACACACGGTGGTTGCGGCTGGCGAAAAGATATCACAGCTTGTCAGTATTTCATTGCTTTGAAAGAAAAAGGGGCGAAGCAGGAAAAGAACAATGTGGAAAAGAAAAGTGAGGAATACCCTCCTAGTTTTAAAAGGATTCCTGATGGTATACTTTTTTTTTCTTTTGCTGCGATTTGATCCACAACATACAACCTTTCTATGACACCAGTGTACTATATGTATGTAAAATGCAAGTATAACATGAGTATATTTCATCATAATTGGCACAGGAAACCTCCTCCGCTGGACCAAATGTCACCCAAAAAAACGAACAAACAACAAACAAACAAAAACACAGGCCACTTAGATTCATTCACAGTATTGATACAGAAGATTATTTTGCTGACCGAAATCAAATGACACAATAAAATATTCATTATCTGTCACTCTTATTTGTCCATAAATTGGACTGTACCTCATTAGTTACATTGAATTATAAATGATATAATTATAAAGGAATTATAACATGTGTGGAAAGAATGCATCTAAGAGTTCATGATTCTGAAATGAGGAGAAAGAGACAGAGAATGTAGATACTGGGTGGATGACATGTATGGGTGTTGTAGGGACTGACAACTGACACACTTTAGGACATACAGTGTATATTTGTCCATCTACAGGAGACATATATACCTGAACACTAGGCAACGATGGCACTGACAATGTCCAGTCATTGCTATGGGTAGAACACCAGATTTCTAGCTAGAGAGCCATGTTTTCTGCTTCTAAAAAGGCTGTTTACAGTTCACACCAAGCACTATATAACTATAACGATAGATATATCTCTAACCAGCGTCTTTGTTATAGCTACAGGTGTGGACCATCCAATTGACTTTTTAAAACTATATCTTTAAAGTTAAAGTTGGTTATTGTTATTGTGCTTGTTACAAACAGCACTTAACTGCAGTTTAGGCATGTTGTTACACCTGACTTCTAGCATTTAAAGGGAGTCAAATCCTCGCTCTGCATTGTATGCTCTGCACGGATCAACGCCCGATTTATACTAGATTGCATGCTGCGCTAAGAGCGCGGAAAATGGACGATCTACAAGCGCACAACGCGTTCGACACTTGGCAACCAACCAAGAAATAAATATGCTTTTTTTTAACACTGCAGAGTCATGTGCCACAGTGTCAGTGCCATAATTCGGCTCGCAGATCTGTGGAGGGGGGTGGGTTGGGGGGAGGGGGCTTCATGCAGTCACAGGTAAGGGTCTACCTGGAGTTTTCCTTTTCAGGATCATGGATAGGCTCAGTATGTCTGCTTGGAGGTAGAGTGAGATAATGGCTGCAGTCACGTCATGGAGGGAGGAGGGGGAGGAGGAGAGGAGAGAGATGGTTCAATGGGGTCGAGGAAGAGAGAGGGAGAGGACGGAAGAAAAGGTGGTAGAGAGAAAGACAAATGTAGCGTTGCGTGCCAGATATATAGGGTAAGACAAGAGGAAACAGAGTAACATGACAGAGAGAGAGAGAGAGAGAGAGAGAGAGAGAGATATGTCTTCCCCAGCCGTGGGCCACACATAGATGGATGTCGTAACAAACCAGCAGTGGTGTGGTCTACCATTACCTACTACAGTTAGATGTTAAAGTATCGTTATCTGATATACTGGTGAGATTTGAATTTCACAAGGTCATATACAAAAATATATGTTAAAAGATAACTAAAACTATACTTGGGAAAACACACACACACACGCACGCACGCACGCACGCACGCACGCACGCACGCACGCACGCACGCACGCACGCACGCACGCACGCACGCACGCACGCACGCACGCACACACACACACACACACACACACACACACACACACACACACACACACACACACACACACACACACACACACACACACACACACACACACACACACAAAATGATTGCAATCATCAACAAACTAACGAGAAAAAAAATAGGTTTCATTCATGTTCCCACAATATTTCAAAGATCTTTCATGCTGTTCCATAATTCCATATTCCATAGTTATATAATTGTCAATGACTCATTTTGTGTGTCATTTTCAGCTGTTTTCAAAAAATAACTGAAAAGTTGTTAAACTTGAGGCACTGAAATACAGTCCAGTGAACTCTGTCACCAACAATTTAGATAAGTGCATTTCCTGGGTATTGATGCTGATTTAGGCTGTGCTTCTGAAATATGAAATAAAGTTAATTGGAGAGGGTGGGGGGGTCGGGGGTAGCTAAGGCTTAGCAGTGCCAAGGCTGTGAGTGAACTCGGGAGTCTTGGACAGACATATTATTTACCCATGAGTTTTACAGAAATATGTGTGCTGATCGAGGATGACTGACCATTTCCCCTTGACCATTTATCCATTAAGTACAGGTGGTGACATTATGAGGATTATGAGACATTTGTTCTCAAAGTATTCCCTGTGTTTTCATAGATTTCTGAACGGGGAAGGAGAAGTGAAACAGCTTGTTGCAACAGTCAGTTGAGATTATGCACAAGTCGCATTCCACGCCGGCCCAAATGTTCATAAATAAATAAAAACAATAAATGAACAATTAACCAAAGAAATTATTAAACAATCTTAATTTTGCCATTTACAATATGATACTAAAACTATGATCCAATCACATAGTGTATACAGCTTAGCCATACAGCAAAAAATAAATACAAATACAACAAAAACACGTTTATAATCCGCCATACGACGGTGTCACATGCCAAACATAGCAGATCTACAAGCCCACAACACGTTGCATGTGAGCTTGTAGGAAGCAGAGGTACTATATGACATCAGCACAGGTTTTTCCTGAAGGGTTTCTTGGGAAGAGGGCAGGATGCTATTTGAGGACAGGATGGCAGTCACATTGAAATTATGTTTCCAAAGAGTTTAAGTCAAAGGAGGTAGTAAGTAGCCATGTGGCCCATATCTCCTGTTTCCATAGCCTGAGGCAGCGTGATGTACAAGTACACCCCCTGGACATGATGCTAGTATGTCGCAGGGACTTACCCCCAATGCAGCTGTTGACGCTGAATGCCAAGCAGGGAGCCATTGGGTACCATGTTATAGTCTTTGGTATGACTCGGCCGGGGATTGAACCCGGGCCTCCCATAAGCAAGGGCGGACAGCGCCGGACACTCTAACCACAAGGCCACTGGGCTGGTCTTAAGGCACTTTGCATAATGCTACATGTATCTGCATGTCGGCACCCACGCGCATTTGCATTGCATCTGTTCATGCATGCTAGTAGGGCTGGGCGATAAGAGCCATAATCAAATATCACAGACAGTATTTTTTATGAAATACCTCGATATCGATATTGTAACGATGTTGTGGACTCGGACTGTTGCTTTCACAAAACATTTACAAAAACTTTGATAGATATTCACCAGTAATGAACGTATAATAACTAAGTGGGTGAAGGAAAATAACAGAACAGTCAGCCAGGTAAGTTCAGAAAATGACCAAAGATGAAAAGACAATACTTATCATGATATTATGATGACAATGAAGTCTCATATCACAACATCGCAATAACATCGATATATTGCCCAGCCCTACATGCTCGCATTGTGTACATGCATGCGCACGGTAAAAAATCCTGCGTTAAACTTTGAAACTCAAGAGCATACGAATGGAACCAAATGGACCGATCGCCTATGTCCTTCTGGTTCTATTTATACTCTCTCAGAGTTAAAGGACAACTCCAGACTAAATAACATCTAGGCTCATTTTCCTACTTATATTGATCCCAAATGACTGTCCATCCATGGGGTCTATTAGGCAGAAATGCCCCTGTCGTCCAGTTTCCCCAGCAGAACCCAGCAGCCCTCATAGCCAAGAGTGGAGCCCATAAGCCTATCGCTTTTATGCTATTTGTTGTGGTAAATAAAAAAATAAAAAATCAATATCTTATTAGTTGTCATTACACACGCATCCATGCCATCGTTGTCCCACACGAGCTACCACACTCTGCTAAACAGATGTTATGCATGTGTTTTGCCAAGTCTCGGAAGAGAAGCGCTGTGATTGGCCAGTACAGTTACTTTGATTGGCAGTTGTGCCGAATGCTCACCCCAAAAACATGATTTATGAGACTGTGGCGGCTTGTGTGGGACAACCAAAGCATTGATGTGTTTGTATTGACAAATAGTAAAAAAACAAAAAAAAAAACACTTTTGACTGCAACAAAATCGTGTAAAATGCTATGAAGGCTGATGGGTTCTGCAGGGGAAACTGGACAACTAGGGCATTTCTGCCTAATAGACCGTATGACCAGTCATTTGGGATCAATATAAGTAAAATGAGCCCAGATGTTGTTTAGTGCAGAGTTGTCCTTTAAAAGGAACACAGAGGATTTGCCAGTGTGTGCTGACCATCGTACAGTACACGGCGGGCCGGGCGGTGTGTAAGCTCAGGTTGTGGGGTACCTGTCGGGGGAGTAGCTGTCTTCAGACACAGTGGGGTGGTCCAGTCTAGAGGAGGAGCTGTACTGAGACCCCCCACCACCACCGGGGTCGTACTCCGGGTCCTGACCTCTGCTGTGTGACAGAAGCGGACTGGATGACCCCCCTACGGTACCGTACACCAAGGGTTTTCAAAGTGGGTGCACGGGGCACCCTGGGGTGCCGTGACGGCAGTCCAGGGGTACCGCGAGATAATTTGATAATATTTGGAATTTATTTGGACACTTAAAAAAATATTTAGTATCATTTTAAACTTGAAGTACAAAGTTATTTTCAGTCAGTTCTAACCAGAATGGCTATTATCTCAAGGTTTTCCTCGCAACATAATCCCTAAAATATCGTCACTGTCGGGCAGAAACCTCATATCTCCAAGTTTCAAATGTGTACTGTACGTCTTTTGGTAAAGCAAAGCCCTGCTTCATCATACAAGACTGTCGCACAAAACTAGTGAAAACAGACGATTAACACGCACACAACGCCTCGCCTTGTGTGCTTGTAGATCTGCTATTCTCACTAGTCTTGTGCGATAGTCTTTACAAAAAAAACGTACAAGTTTGAAACAAGTTTCTGCCCGACAGTGACAAAATGAGGCTGGATATTTTATATTATGTATGGAACGACACGGTGAAAAAAAAAATCTCAGTGTGAATTCAACTCTGAGAATGTATAAAATGTTACCAAATGGACCCTTCCATTTTTTAACTCAGAATTACAAATGGATTAATTAACACTGAGGGTTACTGTCGAGATAATCTGTGTGTCATCTGTATAGAATCGCTCGCGACTGATATGGGATTTCAAACAGTGGCTCCGGGCAAATGTAATAAGAAATAGTATTGTTTTGTGTGTACACAAGACACACAACACTACAAACATCATCATCATCATCATCATCATCATCATCATCATCAAATGAGTGTATACAAGAGAACAGCTGACCACAATTTCACAATTATCCAGAAAGCATTGGTTAGAAAAGGATTACAATGTGGATTTTAACTTCCTTAAAAAAAGAGAAATGTTAACCTCATGTGAACTGTCACTAGCACATTCCAGTAATGTAACTCATGTACGTCAGCTGCTGCTATCTCCTTGTACATGCAAAGACCTGCAACGTTTTACACCTTCTATCTAACCTCATGTAAAGACCTGCTACTTCTTTATGCTATACTGCACATGTATAAATGCACATAACTCTTTTGACCTTTCTTTCTGTGTTTTTCTCTTTGCTCTCTCTCTCTCTGACCCCTTTCCTGAAAACTACAAATATTGGAGCTTGCAGCAAAAAAATTATATTTGACCCACTTCTTTACACCTGTCAACGTGTGATGTGACAATTAAATAAAAGTGACTGTGATGGTAACTGTGAAATGCTAGACTGATAACCAGCGGTTACCTGGAAGGCGGGGGGACGCTGGGCGAACGCGAACGCGCCCGGTCGATGTCTGCCGACCTGGAGCAGTGGTTGGATGACATCACCTGCTCTGGGACGGACAAGGTGGAGCTCTGGAGGTCCCGACCGTTTGGCCGGTAGTCTGCAGGGAGGAGGAGGGCGAGGACGGAAAGGGAAAGAGACAGGAGAACGTAAAGAAAGGAGGAGGGCAAAAAAGAAAGAGGGTGTGTTGGCACCAGTGTTGATTTCGTCGACTAAAACTATGACGATATGTTTGCGTTTTTTTCACTGACGAAAACTAAATAAAAACTAAGCTGTGATGACTAAAACTAAGACTAAATATATTGACAATTTCGTCAACAAAATAAAAACTAGACTAAAACGTTAGGGAGGGACTAGTGGAGAAGAGAGTAATTTTATGTTTGGTTGCCCTTAGGTGTTGCGTGCTGAAAATAGCAGATCTACAAGCTCACAACGCATCGCAGCGCGACGCGTTGTGAGCTTGTAGGTCAGCTATTTTCAGCAGGCAACCAAGCGTCATTACGATGCCATCAAGGCCTGCCAAAATACATTTTAGTTGACTAAATCAACTGTAGATTTAGTCGCCTAAAATCTTATGATATTTAGTCGACTAAAATTAGACTCAAACTAAAACTTTTCAGGTGACTAAATTATGACTAACACTAAATTACATTTTATTCAAAAGACTATGACTAAAACTAAATCAAAATTTTGCTGTCAAAAACAACACTGGTTGGCAAACACTCACAGACCTCTGTGCAAGGTCCAAACGATGGTTTCCTATCATTTCTTGCATCGCGGCTGTGCGACCTTTCTTCGTTTTTATACGGTTATAACCATGGCACTACTTCTTTTGTTCGCCACGGCACACATCAACACCTTTTTTTTTGTTGAAAATACCAAATTTTTGTCAAGCAACACATACGTTTGTGTGTCTATTGTTTGCACAAGTATAAATTAAATACATTGATGGATTATTAACCATGTACATGTAGTGCCGATTAGTTCCTACCAAAATGTGTAATTTGCTTTAACCACACTACATAATGCGTACAGACTTATCAGTTTAGGACAAAACCTTCTAATAATTATGTTTGTTTGTTTTTTTTGTTTTTTTTAAGATTTGTTTTTGGGCTTTTTGCCTTTATTTGATAGGATAGTAGGCTGACAGGAAATGGGGAGAGAGATGGGGAACGACATGTGGCAAAGGTCGTCCGGATCGGGAATCGAACCGGCGACGCCAGCAGGCATCATAGCCTTGTATGTGGTATGCGCCTTGACCACTTGGCCAGCGGGCACCCCTCTAATAGTTATGTTAAATGCCATACTGTACAGGTGATGGATTTTCCATTTTATACAATGCCGAGTCTCTAGATCCAAATAAATGAGGATTGGTTTCAATAAAGGTGTGATTCACTCACTGTGATAACATTGTGCATTAAACATGAAAATAGCTTTTAAAAAATAATCTGAAGTATTATAATGAATTTTCCCTGCAAGACTGATTAGTCCATTGAACTTGAAAGAGTTCATTACCCGATAATCAGACAGGGCTAGCAGCTATGGTTAAGGTCAATGCTTTGCACTATTAAAGTTGATTGATATTCAATAGAGTGTATAGCTCATTAAAATGAGTTACACACAACCGTGAATCAAAAGTAAGATTAGAAGAAAACATGGGAGGTAATGACAGAGCAACAGTAACCTTCACTTCACATTTTGACAAAGTAATATTTTAGTTTTTATTAAAGGCACGGTTGTTAGCTTAACGTTCTCATATTGTTGCAGTCGGGGCAGAAAGCTTGCATCTCCATAGTGCAACTTTTTGTGTCTTTTAAAACGCTACATTGCTGCACCACATGAACAGGATCATGCATAAGTAGCAGTAGTAGTAAGACATTTGGGAGCTTGTAGATCTGCTTTTTTTTGCCATTTAAAAAATACATTTTAAAGTGCGTTAAAGTGTCTGTGGGTTTTATAAATGAAACAATGAAAAGTATTAACAAGAGTCACAACGTGTGACTAAATAATAACCACATTGGTTCCATTTGGAACACAGCTTCTTTTTTTCCATTTTAATTGAAAGTAACCGTTTTGGACATACAAGGTTTCCACCCAACAATGAGGATATTGACTCGAGTGATGTGAGATCCATAAATCCATAAAAGCGCTGAATTATGTACATTTTGTGGCATTACAAACAGCTACATTGGCAGTTATATTAATAGAATATTAACATACTGTGCACAGATGTGGTCACCCTGGTCGGTCCACTAGTTTGTTAAATCAAAACTTCAATAGTGATGCATGAAACCCTCTGAATGCGGTATAATTATGTAATTATGCGTATAAGGGGGTGGTGGGGGGGGGGCTGCCATGTCTGCTATTTCTTCCCAACATACAGCTAACAATGCAACTCAGCAATCAATTGCGTGCAGAAGCTAATTAAATACATTCTTTCTCTTGACGTGCGGGTTCACGCCTGGGTAGAGTCTGCCTGTTAAGCACATACAGTATAAAGACAAGAGCTTTTACTGACAATTAACAGGGTTTGACAGGCTGTGGTCCTCAGTGCGGTACAGTAGTTGGGAACGAGAGGGAGAAATATCTGATATGTGAAGAGACAAAGTATGCAATGTTAAATTTGTTATTTTGCAATGGCACTGCGATGAGACCTACAGTATACACCAGTGGTCTTCCAACCATTTCAGGCCAAGGACCCCTTAGTTGAGAGAGAGATGAAGCAGGGACCCCCACAACCTTATCATAGATTCCATATAGTTTCATTGACAGCACAATCATCATCATATTTTGGATACATGTCAATTTGTGTTTATTTTACCACTTGAACTGTCAATACTTAATAAACTTGACCTTTCACTATGTACTTAGTTTGCTCTTTTTCCCCTCTACACCAAACCTCTTTGCCAAAAATAGCAGATCTACAAGCTCACAACACCTTGCAACGTCATAGACTGTAAAAAAAAATGGACGGTGCGAAGCCATTGCTTTCTATGCTGCGAAAATGACGCTTTTTTTGTCCCTTGTATGGGTGTCGCCATCATTGTTTTAATGGTACCCAAGGAATCATAAGGAATGCTATTGGCTGCCAACGGTCACGTGGAACCGCAGGGATACATGGGAGAATGTGGTGTTGAGCCTCCCGAAATAAAGCACACGAAGAAGAACACAGCCAGCTGGTATCAGTTTAGTTGTCCACGCCCACCGCAACTTTATCATCAATTTTAACATAAATGGGACCATATTGCACAAAACGCATATCATGGTGATTGAAAGGCAGTTTTTTACTAGCGACAGGAACCATAAAGTATTTATGATGATGTTTATTAAGGTTAGAAAATCAAAGGGGGAAATGACTGGGGTCCAATGGAGAAATATTCTTTTTGGTACCTCGCGGGGGGAAAACAGCGCAACTAGCGGCCAATCATGGGATCTTTCTGTTCCGGGAATG
This sequence comes from Nannobrachium achirus, assembly GCF_963921795.1. Taxonomy (NCBI): domain Eukaryota; kingdom Metazoa; phylum Chordata; class Actinopteri; order Myctophiformes; family Myctophidae; genus Nannobrachium; species Nannobrachium achirus. Next base: position 53,802,495 of record NC_137811.1, read on the forward strand.
CTTCATGAATAATCCTGAGCTTGTAGATCTGCTATTTTTGGATAAAGTTCTCGTGGTTAATATAAAAAAGGAGAAAAGTTTCTATCACATAAAGATTTGGAGGACCCCCTATAGTAACTTTGAGGACCCCCTAGGGGTCCCGGACCCACTGTTGAAGACCCCTGGTATACACCATCACTGCAACAACAGGCTCATGTTGATAGCTACTGAATACGCTAAAAAGGTGCTTTTTAGGTTGCATACAGTAGTATCTGCTGACGGACTGTTGCCTCCCACAATTTTCAAATGCGTCCATCACATTGTACAACGGAAACGCTGAAAACGGATGAAACTACCGTTTCAGCTTTGCAGTCTCTTAACCACTTAAACCTCAGCATCCGTATTGTGGGGAAAAGATTGACAAGCTCACAAGGGGCTTGTCAATCAGCTATTTTCTGCTAAAGCTTTCCCCACAACAGAAAACAGTAAATGTTTAAAGTTAACAGTAAATGGTTAAAGGTATTTAAATAAAAAAGGGTTACCGTGAACGGAAATGACGAACAATGATAACTTCCTTTGTACAGCTTTCAAGGGACGTAATTATTACTGCTCTAAATAGCATTCAAAGATAGCGAAATAGTTGTCACGGTTTAGAGACCAGGTGCTGTACAGGCATATTTCAAGATATGAGCTGAAACTATCCATGATCTTCTTAGCAATTACCCAAGATTTATGGTGGTATTATGTTTTTTTTTTATACCAATGAATCTAATTGATTTTTATATAATAGACTGAATCAATCAGACTGGTTAACCACTTAAGCCCTTCATTGTACAACAGTGTCGTGCAAAAATAGCTGATCTACACTTCGACTATCGATTCAATCAATTAGTTTGATTAACTGACACACCCCTATGTGCAGTACCGGTATGTCCCCCTTTGGATAGTAGCAGTGCCAGCAGTTTGATGTTAAGACTGCAGGATTAAGCTGAGATGGACTGGAGCTTGAGCAATGAGGGGGAATGCCTGGAGGTGTGAGGAGGCGCAGAGAGCTGAGGGGGTATTCCCTGCTCTGAGAGGAGGAGGTCTGCATATCGTCACTGTCGGGCAGAAACCTCGTATCACCAAGTTTCAAATGTGTACGTTTCTTTTTTCTCGAAATAAAGCCCTACTGTACTTCATCATACAAGATTGTTGCACATAACAGTAGTGAAAATAGCAGATCTACGAGCACACAACGCCTCGCGATGCGAGGCGTTGTGTGCTTGTAGATCGGCTATTGTCACTAGCTTAAATCGTTTTAAAGACGATAAACGCAAAACGAACGGCTTCGGACATACAAGGTTTCCACCCGACAACGAGGATATGAGGAGTGAGGAGGAGCAGAGAGGGGGCATTCCCTGCCTTGAGAGGAGGAGATGTGCATAGAGGAGGAGGTGTGAGGAGGAGCAGAGGGAGCTGAGGGGGTATTCCCTGCCTTGAGAGGAGGAGATGTGCATAGAGGAGGAGGTGTGAGGAGGAGCAGAGGGAGCTGAGGGGGTATTCCCTGCCTTGGGGGAGGTCTGCTGCTTGCATACTGGAGCGCTGAGGGGAATGATGGGAATGTTAAAGAGGAAGGGCTTCCCTCAGCTAAATTCTCATCCGGCAATCTTACAGGCATCCCTCCTTTCTGTCTGTCTGTCTGTCTGTCTGTCTGTCTGGGAAGAGTAATTTATTCTCTTTCTTATTTTCTTTTCAAGCTCTCTCTCTCTCTCTCTCTCTCTCCCTCCCTCGCTCTCTGACACATCTGATCTCTGTCTTTTCCCTTGTGCCACTTTTTTGTTATGTTCAGCTCGTTTCTCTCTCTCTCTCTCTCTCTCTCTCTCTCTCTCTCTCTCTCTCTCTCTCTCTCTCTCAATCTCTCTCTCTCTCTCTCTGTCTGTCTGTCTATCTCTCTCTCTCTCTCTCTCTCTCTCTCTCTCTCAATCTCTCTCTCTATATTGCGTGGGCGTATGGTTGGAGCTGAGTGTATAGCAGCAGCAGCAGCAGCAGCAGCAGCAGCAGCAGCAGCAGCAGCAGGCAGTGCAGAGGGAGGCAACTTACTGTGATGCTGCAGCATTGCTTTACCCTGTTAACACTAGACATGATGGTATGGAAATGCAGGTTCTTCATACCCTTCTGAACTCCAGACTGTATGACATCTCTCAACATCTCGCACTGCGAGGCGTTGAGAGCTTGTAGATCGGCTATTTTTGGCAAATAGGTTTGGTGTAGAGGTTAAGTGGTTAAATGTCTGAAAAAACACATTAACACAAATCCAACATAGACTGATGACAGTGCTGTCAAACAAGTCTATGAATCCATCAATGAAATCTGCTTCACAATTGTATACAATATGTAGTGGGGGTCCCTGCTTTATCTCCCTCTCAGCTAAGGGGTCCTTGGCCTGAAGACATTGAAGACCCCTGGTCTAACATGTTGTACAGTTGTCATGTGCATGACTACAGGTTAATAGTACGTGTGAGATTGGGATCAATGTGTGTCTTACCCGTTATTACCCCAACACCATCTTCACCGTCGTAGTCTGAGATCTCACTGTCACTTATCCTCTGGGATCCTTCAAGGTAGAGAGAGAGGAAAGAGGGCGAGGGAAGTGAGTGAAGGGGGGGGGGATTGAGAGGAGAAGAGAGAGAGGTTCATTTACATTGGTCTCGTTCACCCCCAGCGCCTGTCGAGAAACGCCTAGCATGATTGTAATCTTTATTGGTTAAAGTGACGTCTCACACTGCGTCCAGTAAGATATACTATATATATCTTTATATACCCAATGAATTCAGATGTCACTGTCTCTCCCGTACGTCACCGTGCTGGCAGGCAGGCACCGGCAAGCCAAAACAATATTTCTCCTAATATACATCAGTGCTGTCGGTTGGAAACCTTATATGTCCAAAACTGTTACTTGTACGTATATAGTACAAGCTTTATTTAGAAGGATAAAGCCCTTGAGATGCAACATCTCATTTTCGAGGGGGTCCTTAGAGCAGGGGTCTTCAACAGGGGGTCCGGGACCCCTAGGGGGTCCTCGAAGTTACTACAGGGGGTCCTCCAAATCTTTGTGTGATATATGATTTCTCCTTAACCACTTTCCTTAACCACTTGAACCCTAGTATCCTTATTCTGAGAACTTTAGCCAAAAATGGCAGATCTACAAGCTCACAACGCCTCGCAGAGAGCTTTGGTGTAGAGGGGGAAAAGAGCACACTAAGTAAAGAGTGAAAGGTCAAGTTTATTACGTTTTGACGGTTCAAGTGCATGTTAAATATCTGAAAACACGAATTGACACGAATCCAAAATACACTGATGATCGTGCTGTCAAACGATGGAATCTATGATAAGGTTGTGGGGTCCCTGCTTCATCTCTCTCTCAGCTAAGGGGTCCTTGGCCTGAAAACGTTGAAGACCCGTGATTTAGTCCTTGTTAATACTTTTCATCAGTTCCATATTTTTTTAAACCACAGACACACGTATTAACCACTTTAACTTTCAAGATCCTTCAGAAATAGTTAAGAGTATAGCAGATCTACAAGCTCACAAAGTGCCGCGTCAAAACTGCGTCGGTTTTCCGAAACTAAAACAAAACGTTTGCTAAAGTTGAAACATGGAGATATGAGGTTTCTGCCCCCCCCCCCCCCCCCCCCCCCCCCCCCCGACAGCAACGATATATAAAAATAACTGTAAGGAATGATCCAGATCTCTCCTCAAGCTGAGCTGTGGCCCCATTGAAGATGACACATCCAATTGTTCAATTTGAAACGTGAGGATGGGGGGAGGGGGTGGACGGGGTGAGGTGGGGCCTGGCTCGTCAGCTCTCTTCCCTTCATCCTTCAAGTCACCTTATCCCGCTCCTCCCCTCATTTTGAAATACCCCCCCCCCCCCCCCCCCGCACCCCTGTCCCCCATTCAGTCAACTTTAAATCAAATGGACACTTGTGCTTTTTCAGAAAAGTGCTGCTCTCTCTGGCAGCGCCTCCTCTCCCAACATTCTCATCTACAGACATATATATACATATCATCACTGTCGGGCAGAATCCTTGTGTCTCCAAGTTTTCAAATGTGTACGAAAATAAAGCCCTACTTCATCATACAAGAGTGTTGCACAACAGTAGTGTGTGCTTGTAGATCGGCTATTTTCACTACGGTAGCTTAAATCGTTTTAAAGACGATAAACACAAAACTAATGGCTTCGGACATACAAGGTTTCCACCCGACAACGAGGATACAGACGACCAGAGTATTTCTTTTTTCTAGCTGTCAGCTCTTTCACCCTCGTACTGACACACACAAACACCCAGACACCCTGACGTGTCCGGTAGTAAAGCAATACACTGAAACAGTACTGCAGTGAAATAAGAATTCAGTGGAATGAGAGAAGTAACACACATGTTTACCTACTATATCCATTGACTGAATAAAGTGCGTGAGAGCAGAGAGGCAATAGTATAAATATAGAATAACCCTAATCATGTATATAATATAGTGAATAATATCAAGTGAATCATATCGTAACATACAGTACAGTAGGCCTATTCATATTTAAGACACACAAGCACAAGCAGAGGCTTAAAATGTATTTGGCCCATATTTTAAAAAGGGGGAGAGGGGGGACACTGAAAACAGGCAGGACTTAAAAAGATACACACCACAGAGGACAAAAGATGTAGGCAGCCCTCCCTCCCCCCCACCCCCATAGACCAACACTTTGACCTGGAAGACCCATAATAGTACAGGGGATAATACAAATTTTGGTACCACCCAAGGTAACCGTAACATTTTTGGATTTTCTTCTTCGTACATGTCTCTAGTTTATATTTTGGTATGATAACCCTTTCTGAGAGACACCGACTCTAGCAGGTGATAACATCAATTAAGCTACTTCTCAGAAAGGGTTATCATACCAAAATATAAACTAGAGACATGTAGGAAGACAAAAATGTAAAAAACGTACGGTCACCTTGGGTGGTACCAATTTGTGAAAATATCAGTATTATCCCCTGGTCTATAAGACCCCACCACCAGACCACAAAATAACAGGCCAGAGTTTCCCTCTTAACAACTCTTCATTAAGGGAGGTGAAGGGACAATAACTGCATAGGAACGGATTGTTGACTGGACCGCAAACAGAAGATATGACACAGGGATAGGCACCACCAGGTATACTGTTACACAGGACAATTCCAGGTGTTAATTTAACTCTAAGAGAGACTCTCCGAGTTAAAATGAACACTCAGGAACGTGCTGCGTGGGTACACAGAGGGGGAAGGCGCAGGGTGTCTCCTCAAGCTCCTTTTCCTTCTGAGAAACTTGATGTACAGTACAAGTACACCTCCTGGACATGACAAGTATGTCAGTGGTTCTCAAAGTGGATTCAAGGGACCCTGTGGGTGCCTTTAGGGGAGTCTAAATTGACCCATACAAGTCTGTAACTCTGACAGTGTACAAATGGAACACTGTCAGAGTTAAGGTGAGGGGACCTTGAAATGTAAAAGTTTGAGAAACACTGGAAGTATGTCATATCATATGATGTACAAGTACATCCCCTGTGGACAAGACTCTAGTATGTCACATGACATGTACAAGTACACCCCCTGGACATGACACTAATATGTCGCAGCGCAGGGACTTAATACCCCCAAACCAACCCTTGGTGCCAAGCAGGGAGGTATTTGCTACCATTTCTAAAGTCTTTGATAAGACTCGGCTGGGGACTGAGCCCCAACCTCCCAGTCTCAGGGCGGACACTCTAACCACAAGGTCACTGAGCTGATAAGTCTTTTGAGTCTACAACCTTGAGTTTAGTTCCGATGAGTGGTATAAGCAGAAGCCAAATCTCACACCGGCTCACAGAAATTAATGTAAGGCAGCGGAAAAATAAAAATGCAGCCTCCAGGGAAAAGGGTGGAGCATCAGGACACGAGAAGGCATTCTCCAAACGGAAGGACAGTAACACTCAAAAGCTCCAATGATGGCTGGGGGGGGGGGGGGGGGGTGTTACCTGAGTTGTACGAATAGGAGCCTTTGTCTGTAGAAGCATTCAGGTTGATGTGACAAGCACAACAAAGACAAAAGTACACATCAACATAACATACATTGTCACTGCTGTCCATCGTGAACATTTTGATCCTCCAGTCAGAGACTTACTGTAAAGTATTCATAGAAACAAACTGCGAGCTGCACGACTTTCAAATCGAGGGCACGGAACACATCCGCTGTAAATTGGTTTGTCTTTTGCCAAAACAACTACAGCTCATAACCTGAAAGTCATACGACTACATTGTTGTCCTAAAACAATCATAATTGTTCATCGCAATGAACCTGAGCATTGTAATTCTTTTTCCGGGAAGAACTTTACGAAGCGTTACGGCAAATGCTTTTTCGATCTCTGTCCCCATGCAGTGGCTGACTTCCTGAGAGCACTCGACGTTACTTCATATCGTCCCTGTCTGGCAGAAACCTTGTATCTCCAAGTTTCAAATTTGTGTAAAGCACGTGCTTCATCACACAAGGGCGTCGCACAAAAGTAGTGAAAACAGCTGATCTACAAGCACACAACGCCTCGCACCGCTGTTTTCACTAGTTTAAATCATTTTAAAAATTATAAATACAAAACAAACAGTTTTGGACATACAAGGTTTCCACCCGCACTCTGGGACTTGTTCATTTTGGACAACAGTAAAGGTTTATGACTTCCAGGATATGAGCTATATTTGTTTTGGCCAGACTGGACATAGTAGGTGAAATTATATATATTTATATTGCACTGGGCTATTTTGATGATAAGAAACAAATACAATGATGGCTTCCTTATCCTTTCATTAATTTAATATGTAGAATTATGATGTTTAGGTATTATCATTCTATCATGTTCTTGCCGTTCTACATACAGCCAATAATAAATTGCAGATTTAGCCTTTGTATAACTTTAGCTTTTATGAAATATCTGAGACCGTTAGAGTTTTATGGATTGTCATGTCAACGTCATCGCTGTCAGGCAGAAACCTTGAATCTCCAAGTTTCAGATGTGTATGTTTTTAGGTAAAGTAAAGCCCTACTTCATTAATCATACAAAAGTGTCGCACAAAAGTAGTGAAAATAGCCGATCTACAAGCACGATGCGAGGCGTTGTGTGCTTGTAGATCGTCTATTTTCACAATTTTAAATCGTTTCAAAATAATAACCCGCCAAAAAAGGAAGGTTTTGGACATACAAGGTTTCCACTCCAACAACGACGATGTATTCTATTGTAATTTGACCGATAATACTCTATTTTGATTATCTCTTATGCCTTAACTTAAAGGCCTGTCCATACTGTCTCTGACCACCGAACCTTTCATCGTAAAGGTCCAGTTCAACTACAAAATGACATCACTCGCATCTTCTGAAAAGCATTACCCCGAATTAGAGTTCGTGAATCTGCACGTCGGAAATTCGGAACTCTCCGGGTAAATGTTTGGTGGTCGGAGACAGTATGGACAGGCCTTTAAGTTAAGGCATAAGAGCTGGTACTTAAGACAATCAAAATATAGGCCGATTGCCTTTGACTAATAGGCTTTGATTTGATAGAAAGGACTGAAATCAGAGGGGAGAACTTGGGTGTTACAGTACGTACTCTGCAGCCTCCGCGTGGGACTCTCTCCGTGCAGCTGCCTGCGTTGCGTGTTGGGGGAGGAGCGGGGCGGGGGCACGTCGTGTGTCTGCAGCTTGTACCAATGAGGCTCGTCATCCAGCAGGGCTGTCTCCAGCTCTATCAGGATCTGAAGGGGGGAGAAGTACTCACGTTGTTTTACTTCAGTAAAAGCATCCATACTGCAATGTAGAAATACAAGTAAAAGCCACGAATTCAAAATGTTCATGAGCCATGAGTAAAAGTACTAAAGTATTGGTATCAAAATGCACTTAAAGTACCGAAAATAAAAGTATTCAATAGGCAGAATGTCCCATTTAAAAAAAAATATGTTTTGTATACACATCTTTTGAAAATAGCAGATCTACAAGAAACTTCAGAAACTCATCCAAACAGACAGAGTTTCATGGTACAACAATACAACCACTGAGTAGGGATGGGACAAAAATAATTGTGATTTACCATATTATCGTGATTAATCAAAATATCCCCAACTTCCATTATCCTGGGGCGGAACGTTTGCCAGAAAATAGCAGATCTACAAGCTCACATGTAGATCGGCTATTTTTTGGCAAGGAGATTTGGCAGAGAGTGAAAAAAGGTCTGTATCAAGTACGTTATTTACAGGTCCGTTTTACCAATTATATAGAGGGTTTAAGAAGTGGACAATTTCACGATAAATGTAAATCTCCAGCATTTTTTTACCATGATAAACGATAAATAGCGATTATTGTCCCATTCCTACCACTGAGAGCCCAACCTCTTGCAAATATTTGATATTTATACTAAAAGACAGCAACGGTAGCGCCCGGCTACCCCGCCCACCATGTGGCCGGTGTCCGTGTCAGACGTGGAGTACAGTGGAACACCTAAATCCCTGCGTAGGCCCAGAGCTTCATCAGGAGCTTGACCCCATTCAGCTGCATTAAGCTGACAGGTCAGTAAGTCAGACAGACAGGGAGTGTCCCACATTCCCCACGGGCAGGTGTGTGTGTGTTGTGTGTGTGTGCATGTGCATGTGCATGTGCATGTGCATGTGCATGTGCATGTGCATGCTTGTATCACTATATCATCATCGTCGGGTGGAAACCTTGTTTGTCCATAACCGTTCGTTTTGCATTTAACATTTTCAAAATTATTTAAACTAGTGAAAACAGCCGATCTACAAGCACACAACGCCTCGCGGTGCGAGGCGTTGTGCGCTTGTAGATCTGCTGTGTTCACTACTTTTATGCAACGGCCGATGAAGCAGGGCTTTACTTTGCGAAAGAACATACAAATGTGAAACTTGGAGATACGAGGTTTCCACCCGACAACGACGATATACTGGAGGGCCAAATATACCCACAACTTGCCACAAGTAGGCCTACTGTACAGTAGCATTTCAGAAATTAGTTTCTAGCTTTAGGAGTCAGGGCTCTGAGTGGCCCTAATTATTGCCAATATGGCTGTCGTGCATAGAGCCTATTGCTGCCCTAAAATAACGATGTGAAATCTTTGCACATCTCTCTGCTAATACACCAGACGTTGTAGTTGTCAATGAAGGCTCCAAAGCAGTTTCCATTCTTTAAGTGGCATTAAATACCAGCCGCTCTTCCATACTATCACAGAGCTAAGTTATACGCTAGGTGCAATCTACTTTTGTTTATCTTTGGCAGCCTAGGACATGTACATAGGTTGGTTGTAAGCACGTGGGATGCCAAAGAAAAGCAGCTAAACGGCTCGCAAAATTCCGTGCAATCTCTACTATCATTGGTAGCCAAAGACACATATCACTGAGAGGTGACTTCATTTTTACAGCACCTTGTGAATATTTGCGCCCTTGTATCGTGCCCCTTATGTAGACATAAAAATACATGATTACATGTGTGTGTATGCGTGTGCGTGTGTGTGTGTCTCCTCACCTCTCCCAGGAACTCGCTCTCCTCCTCTCTCACCCTGGCCTGGTCCCACAGCGTGACTTCCAGCATGCGCTCCCTGAACTCCCGCCGGTGCACCGGGGAGTACATAAAGGTCTGGTTCCATTTGGGCTCTAAGGATTTCTTTACCGTTTTTGTTCTCCTCTTGCTTTTGTCACTGGAGGAACAATAATTCAAACTGTTTTTATTTACAACCATGGTAGAGAACAGCCACGAAACAAACAACAAGGTCAACAACACCACGGCACGGCACCACGCACTGCATGCTGGGAGAATGAGATGACCACGCCCCTCTCTCTCTCTCTCTCTCTCTCTCTCTCTCAAAATTCAAATACTCAAATGTCTGCCTCCTGCTGTATTAATGCAGTTACAGTGAAATGTGTGACCTTCCGAAATAGGCGACCATCTTGTGGACTTCACATAATGTCATTATCCAAAGTAAATAAAACTGCTGTTTGTTTATAACAGAGTTAAACCTAGTATACTCTGTTAATATAGAAATAGCGTTGGCGTTGACACTAGATAGTCATCCATGCTGTAGGACCGAGGAGGCAAGGAGGCAGAAATGTCTGCCTCCTCTCTCGGTGCGTTCACGCTAGCAGCTACAAAAGATACAAAACTACAAAGTCCCTGTATAAGTGTTGTGCAACTCGTTCATTAACGTCATCATGTATACTTCCGACGAGCAACAAAAATATAAAGGAAACCCAGCTTGGCTCTAAAAGAACAGGGAACTTGCTGATGGAAATAATTAGACTGTCGCTTTGTAGCTGCCAGTATGAGTACAGCATCTCTCTCTCTCTCTCTCTCTCTCTCTCTCTCTCTCTCTCTCTCTCTCTCTCTCTCCCCCGCCCCCCCCTCCCCACCATGTCATTTCTCTGAAACAATCACTTCTTCCATTCCTCATCTCTTGATTGGGGCGCATCTCTGAACATGGTGTAAAAACCACACCACTGAACATCCAATGAGACAACCACTGCACACAACAGTCCACGTCATCTCTATGTTTATCATCACAAACATCTACCTAGATGAACTCTCAGAGTTCCAGACATTTAATGTGCCATTTGCACACTCTTAGAGTTACATCCCCGTAAGGGAACGTTTGAGAACCACGGCCTAGAACAGTGGTTCCCAAACTGGAGGTCGAGAGTTGAGACCCCCAGGTGGGTCTTCAAATGATTAGCTTAATATGCTGTGCAACATTGTTTTCTCACTCAACAGTGTATATGGGTGTGTGCACATTTCTAAAGTTACAATTCAAGGACTTATGAGATACTGGGTCAAATGTAATCAACAAACTATAACAAATTGCCAAATTGTAAAATATTACCAAAGAAATACACATTTATTTTGAAAATAGCAGGATCTACAAGCTTCGTGAGGGGCTATTTTCACTATATTTATATGTGGAACCGAGTCAAACTAAATGTAATGCCTCAACTACTACTATTATGTTCTTCCCAGTTCAAATATGATTATTTTGGGGGGTCACGGCCTGAAAGGTTTGGGAACCTCTGGCCTAGATTGAGTTTTCCGAGGTTGATAAACAACGAGCAGATGAGCGTTGGCATCACTACTATTCACCCCAATACAAAACACATAACAAACACCCTGATAGAAAATCCATCCAACAGTGACACATATGACTGCATTGTACACGCTCAACTCCACTCGCTTTCAGTGCAGCAAAAAAATACCAAAAGTTTGTACTCGCGGATCTACAAACATCGTCTATTTTTGAATAGCCGATGTATAAAATAGAGTTTAAGCGGTTAATGTATGCTTTGTAATAATATTCCACATCTGCCAAGTAACTGGTAAAAATTATTTCCCTCTGAGATGTAGTAGAGTAGTTATCGAAAAATGGACATACTCAACAAGTAAAAAATACTTTACTTAACCCATTTAGGCCTACAATTATTGAATGCTTTAACTAATGAAAAATAGCAGATATACAAGCTCACAGCGCGGCACCGAGTGCCGCGCTGCGAGCTTGTAGATCTGCTATTTTAGAAAAATCGTGAAAATGTGTGCACATTTTTCAATATATATTTTTCAAAACAGACTTTTGTAACTCAAATCTCTGCTTCTGGGGGGGTCCCTGGAACAACATATTTTGAGATGGGGGTCTGCGGCCGAATACATGTAATTTTGGGTGTCCTTGACATGAAAAGGTTTGAGAACAGCTGATTTAGAGGAAGGATTTAGATGTCGGGTCAAAGATCGGGTCAAAGATATTCAAAGACTTGCACACATTTTCACGATTTTTCAAAAATAGCAGATCTACAAGCTCGCAGCGCAATGTGGAAAAAGATTCAGGGCCAGCTAGACGAGAACATCCCACGCGTCATGGGTAGAATCTGTCTCTTCTCTTACCTTCTGTCGGGGAGGAAGTAGATTTTGACGTACGGGTTCCTGGGCCGGCCGTCCTCCCTGGCCGGGAGGTCCTTGGCACCCAGGATGGTGACGATTAACTGATGGCCCACCTTGTCATACCAGAGTTTGACCTGCGGGGGGCAGAGCAGAGGCCATGTGGTGAGAGCTCACTCGGGGAGAAGGAGAGGGGAAAACGCAGGGCTACGGGTTCCCAACAAGGGATGGGACAATAAGCGATATTATCGTGATAAAAAAAACACTCACGATAATCGTATCGTGGAGAGTTCATTTATCGTGATATCGTCCTCCATCATGCACTGGGATCAATTCACCTGTCATTTGCCGAGCTGCATATCCGCTACCACTTAAACCCTTTATAATGGTAAAAGGTACATACTTGATACAGTCTTTTTTCGCTCTCTACCAAATCTCTTTGCCAAAAAATAGCCAATCTACAAGCTCACAACGCGTTGCGTTGCAACACGTTGTGAGCTTGTAGATCGGCTATTTATTGGCAAATGTTCCGCCCCAGGATAATGGATTATGATTAATGGGATAATATCGTAAAACAATAATCGTGATATGAAATTGTCATATTGTCCCATCCCTATTCCCAACCCTTTCTGGGAATGGATCAGGGCCCACTTGAAAATCTAGGAGGTGTTTGCAGCCCGCCCATCTGACCACTTAACACGGCAGATGGGTGGGCTGCATGCATTTTTTCAGAGCGTGTTCAAGTTTAATGATCAGTTGATTGAGTTCCGGCTTGGATGAATGGAACTGCCATAGTGTATTCTAAGTTAAAAAATGAAAATGATTCTTTCTGGGTTTTAAAGAAGAAGAAAAAAAATATTTTCTTTTTCATTATGTGTCAATAAAATTGTAGCGTTCTGCCAATTATTTGGGGGTTACCGTATATCCAGCTGCGGGCCAGGCTCCACGGGTTGGGCATCGCTTGGTCTACCATATATTTTGTGGTTACTGATTTTAGGATCAAGTGTGCCATAAAAATGCATTGCCAAGACAAATAAAGTTTATGGAACGGAACTGATTGTTATTCAAATATATCCAAATTGTAGTAAAGCGCTCGAGGGAATGTGCTCAGAAAGCAGCGTTATGTCCTTGCTTGCAAACCAGTCACAATATCATCTCAAAATAACGTCTCATAATACTGATGAACAGAAATCAATCATGCTGTTGTTGAGTGGAATCAGACAGTTCACGTTAAGTATGGACTCGTGAGGTTAAACACTTAGAAGAGAAAGTGAACCATTCTATCAAAAGGAAAAGAAAATAGATGAAGTGAAAATGTAACTTCTAAGCTTTCGTCCATACTTGTTTGAGTGGTGATTATGAGAAGGGTCATTTCAGGTCAGAGCTTTGTGTTCATGCATGCAGCAAAGCAAGAGATGGCATCCAAGACAAGTCAGGATTTCAGATGTTTGTCACACAACACATAGTAGTAGTAGGAGGCTTAAACAAATTGTACCGAATCATCTGTAATATTATAGGCCAGTACTTTAACACACAAAGAAACAGACTACATCACCTGTGAATCTATAATGATGTCAAGAGACTCAACTTGAGCTTGTATTATTTGCGCAAACCACAAACACACGTCCACAAGCGCGCGCACGCACACAGCTATTTTTTGCCTACAACGACATGACCAAAATTGGGATGCCAGGGTTAAAGTGGTTAAGCACAACAGGCTCATCATGAACCAATCAGATCAATTTAATGTTAACTCTGCTGTACCTGAGTCAGTCTAACCCAGTGGTTCTCAACCTTTTCAGACCGTATAACACGGTTCTATTGTGAAAATAGCAGATCTACATGCTCACAACGCCTCACAATATTTGACAATTTGGTCAATGTTTAATTTGTCATTTTAGAGGTATTAAAAAGTCCTTTAATTGTCACTTTAGAAAAGTGCAGATACCCAGTCTTTACACTTAAACCTCATGTGGGTTTGTTTACTGTTGAGTGAGAAAACAATGTTTCACATTAAGTTAATCATCTGGGGACCCCCCAAAATAATTTGGGGACCCCCCTGGGCCTGGGGGTCCCGACCCACAGGTTGAGAACCACTGGTCTAACCCACCGGTCGTCAGCGCTCGGTTCCATGTGTACACTCTCAGAGTTACAGACCTGTAAAGGATCATTGGTCTTCTAACCCAAATAAAATCACAATGTTAGTGAGGTGAATACAGGCTGTAATCATAAGCGGAATTCTCACACTTACTGAATCAGAAGGAATTATCAACACAAGAAGATTTGCAAAATAAAAACCACACAGATCCACTTCAAAGATGGAATGCAAACACATGGGAAAGCGTCATAGGTAAAAGATTTGTTTGATTTAAAGGCCATTATTTGTGTGATACAATTTGCTAATATTTTGCTTATTCATTAACTTTTACCTGCACAGGGAAATGTAATCTGATCTCAAAAGTGTGAAGGAGAACTTAGTACTATAATATTGTCTTTGCCACATGAAACGCCAGACCTATAAAACTCCTCACCCATTTCCAAAATATCAAGTCCACAAGCTCATAATGTGTCACTCATTATGAGCTTGGAGATCTGCTTTAAAAAATATATACACAAAATGTTTGAAATTATTGGATTTCTTTAGATTTTTAATTGCATTTCTATCACTCTCTATAATAACATGCCCGAAATTGGGAAAGTGAGGTTAATGTTGTTTTAAATTGAATTGCACATTTCTAAAGGTCTGTATTCATGTCACACTAAAACAAATTATAATATATATATAAATAAATATATAAATATATAAAAATCTAATCAAATCAAAAGCCAAAGAATACTTTTCCAGAGAAAGACTGAAAACCCAACAGTCAGAGAGACACGCTTCTGCATTACCGAAAGACAAGTCCCAATCTGTGATGTGTGAAACCGCGTGAAAGGAGCTACAGCAGGGGTCTTCAACCTTTTCAGGCCAAGGACCTCTTAGTGGAGAGAGAGATGAAGCAGGGACCCCCACAACCTCAATCCATATAGTTTCATTGTTTGACAGCACAATCGTCAGTGTATTTTGGATTCATGTCAATTAGTGTTTAACCACCTGAACCGTTTAACCACTTGAACCGTCAATACTTTACCTTTCACTCTGACTGCTCTTTTCCCCCTCTACACCAAAGCTCTTTGCCGAAAATAGCCGATCTACAAGCTCACAACGCCTCACAGCGCGAGGCGTTGTGAGCTTGTAAGTCTGCTATTTTTGGCTAAAGTTCTCAGAATATGGACGCTAGGGTTAAGTGGTTAATATAAAAAAAGGAGAAAAAATCTTCTACCACACAAAGATTTGGAGGACCCTCTGTAGTAACTCTGAGGACCCCCTAGGGGTCCCGGACCCCCTGTTGAAGACCCCTGAGCTACAGTGTAGTGCCGTTTTTCCAGAATAATTTTCACAATTATGATGTTTGTTTAGGTTTTATGATTCTAAACCTATGTTCTTGCTGTTCTACATACAGCCAACAGGTTGAACCAGGCCTTTGCTTCTATGAAATGTCAGAGACCATTAGGGTTTTACAGAAGCTGCTTCTGAACCCATTCCAATACTTATCATCTGATAAAAAAAAATGACTGAAATCAGAACTTTAATCCATGCAAACATTTTCAGTGATGAGGCAAACCTCTGTTGCAGAGAGCGTGGCGGATATTTTGTCAAATAACTCAGTGGAATGGAAGAGTGTCTCTCTCGGAAATATTTAGTTCAGATTAGCTGGACATGCAACACCCTGGTGTAATGGTGTGGATGGGTTAAATGGTGTCAATGAGGAGGAATGAATGTATAATCATAATCATGACTCTAATACAGTGGTCCGGGGCGACCCAAGGGGTCTTTTGAGGGGGTTCCCTATAGCTAATAGTTAGGAACCAAATGGACCCGAGGAAGTCTGTAACTCTGTGAGTGTACACATGGAACCGAATGGACCCTTACGGGTCCATTCGGTTCCATTTGTACGCTCACAGAGTTATGGTGGTCCGTGGCATAATGTATGCCAAGCTGGGAGGTCTTGAGATTAAAAGGTCTGAGAACCACTGCACTAAGTCAATAATAATAACAACAACAACAGAAATAAATCAGAAGATGACACAATGCAGCGCACTGAGAGGGAGAGCTGAAGCTGTCATTTCCCTGGGAGGAATGCATCTTCCAGTAGAGTATGGAAACAGAAAGAAGGCCAGTCAAACAGTCAAAATGAGAGAATAAAGAACCAAAATAGAGAGGAGGGTGCCCTTCACACTGGGCCCATTACCTGGACCCTAGGGGCAAAAGGCGCTGTTCTTCTACTAAGGCTTTGGCTCTGGATAAGCAAAATTAAACAACAAAGAAAAACAAAATGCAATAAAAACCAAAAGACCTCCACAAAACAACAACAACAACACCGCCCGCACGCGCACGCACGCGCACACGCACACACACACACACACACACACACACACACACACACACACACACACACACACACACACAGTAATATCCTCTGTTTTAAGCACTCTTGACTTAGCGGTCCTGAATTGACTCTGCACTTGGACAACCTTTTCCGGTCTACAGCAAGTCTCTCCGCCTCAAATAGCCGATCTACAAGCTCACACGCTCGCTTGTCTTTTTGGCTACCCGTTCCCCCCAGAGCAGGGATGCTAGGGGTTCAAGTGGTTAATGTATAAGTCTGTGAGAGTGCAAATGTGACCATGCTCTCTCTGCGTTACCAATGGATGAATTAACACTGAGGATTTTACTGTGTACATATAGATACATTGTATATACATACATACAGTACTGTCCACTTCTAACAAAAACAATTATTTTTGGAGGGGGAGCAATTAAGCCAGAGGATTCATTCCTTCATCACTGTTCTTTTTTCCAGCATTTTTATTGCAAGGGTGGACAAAGTACTCGACCGCAGTACTTTACTTGAGTCAAACTCCCTGTCAAATACTACTGAGCTACTAGGAAATGTTGGTCAGTCGAAATTGTACTTGAGTTAAAGTACTGGACTACTTGCTTTTCAAATTGCTTTGAAATATATATATATATATAAATATATTGTTTTATATCAATGCATTGCTGTATTAAAATGTAGACATTTTTCCAATACAAACAACAGCCACAAAAAAAAAGATCACTAATAGCATACAATGCAGTCCACAATACATCGTACATACATGACATGAAATAGGGTGTAGGCGGTTATTTCGTAGTGCACTCTTCCTAGAATGTAGTGGAGTCAAAAGTACAATGTTTGTCTTTGAAAAGTAGTGGAGTGATACAAAAAAATAAAAGTAGAGATCAAAAAATGTAGTTAAGTGTAGCATTCACTCAAGTAAAGGTTACTACTGTCCACTGGTTTATAGCAGTGGTTCTCAACCTTTTCAGGCCGCGACCCCCAAAATAATCATATTTTAACTGAGGAACCCACACCATGACGAGCACTAAGAGTTGAGGCATTACATTTTGTATAACACGGTTGCGAGGCGTTGTGAGCATGTAGATCTGCTGTTTTCACAATTTCTGCCTCTAATATTGTTTAATTTGTCATTTTAGAGGTATTAAAAAGTCCTTAAAATGTCACTTTAGAAATGTGCAGATACCCTCTATTACACTTAAACGTTATGTTGGTTTGTTTACTGTTTAGAGAGAAAACAATGTTGCACATTAAGCTAATCGTCTGGGGACCCCCCAAAATAATTTGGGTCCCGACCCACAGGTTGAGAACCCCTGGTTTATAGTATCTGTTGTTTTATGTGTTGTGTTTATCTTTCAGTCTCAGATATTCTGCTTCTTCACCACCACCTCCTTCTGCAGCAGAGAGTTCTGCACAGCAAATTATCGATGATGAGTCATAAACTAAAACTATGACTCATCGATCAGTTTATGACTCATAATTATATCCCTTTCTTTCTCTGCGGGCAAGTCTGCTCCTCTCTGTTCTCAAATCGTTTTGCGTCACAGCGACGTTATCCCCCCCACAATCCCCCCCAACCCCCGCTCCAAAAATACCACGCTACAGTTTCTGACTACACACAGAATTCACGATCGGATGCAGAATGCAGCATATATTACAGGAGCAGAGAACATTTAATAAACTGCGGTACGTTTCTGTTCATTTTCGAGGTCTGCCGATTCGTGACAAGGGTAGCATTTTGGCTGCAAAAGGTTTGCACAGATGCAGAGGCGACGGTTGATTTTGGATTTGCTGAGTGGCTGTACTGTACTTTGTGTAATACATATCGTCACTGTCGGGCAGAAACCTTGTATCTCCAAGTTTCAAATGTGTATGTTTTTTTTCGTAAATTAAAGCCCTACTTCATCATACAAAAGTGTTGCACAAAAGTAGTGAAAATAGCGGATCTGTTGTGTGCTTGTAGATCGGCTAT
The DNA here is from genome assembly GCF_963921795.1 of Nannobrachium achirus. Taxonomy (NCBI): domain Eukaryota; kingdom Metazoa; phylum Chordata; class Actinopteri; order Myctophiformes; family Myctophidae; genus Nannobrachium; species Nannobrachium achirus. The sequence continues at coordinate 53,820,840 of NC_137811.1, forward strand.
TTTCACTAGTTTAGATCATTTTTAAAACGATAAATACAAAACGAACGGTTTCCACCCGACAACGACGATATGGTGCAGACCTCCAACATGAGAGCCAGCCTGAGCTGAGCCATGCTGAGTGAGCAGTGGTGGGGAAAGTAACTAAAAGTACATTTACAGTAGTTACTGTCGGGCAGAAACCTTGTATCTCCATATTCTAACCTTTTGTGTTTTTTTCTTTTTTTTTGGTAAGTTAACGCCCTACTTGATCACACCACAGCGTCACACAAAAGCATCAAAAGTATCGGATCTGCTACTTTTGAATTTGAATCCTGAAAAGTAATAGTTTTGGACATATGAGTTTCCACCCGACAGAGACTATTTACTTGAGTGCTTCTTCTTGCACCACTGATGCTGAGCCGGGCCATGCTACGTTGTGGGACACAAACACCACTACAGTACCCACCCACACTCTCTTCACCCCCCTGGCCCTTTCCCAGCCCAGGCTTATTGCACCGTGGGCTTTAGGGGCTGCAGCCCTGGGCACCAAGCTCTGGGGGGGGGGGTGGGCACCAAATACCAGGGCAAGAAAATTAAATCAAATACTCTACTATATTGAAGTAACGGCGGCGAAGTATTGTCCTAAGGTTGTTGAAGTAGCACTAAAATGGCGCCGAAGCACGTCGGCCGCAGCCCTCCCCCTGCTGGTGAAGCCAAAATGTCTGACAGCGCCCGACAACAACAAACCTTTCATTTGCTTTTGGTACTTTTAGTATCTTTTGATGTCAATACTTGCTTCAAGGGAAGTTATGACTAAAGGACTTCTACTAGTAACTAGAGTATTTCTACACTGTTGGTATTGCTGTGTTTTAACCCATTTACGCCTAGAATTATTGAATGCTTTAACCAGTGAAAAATAGCAGATATACAAGCTCACAGCGCGGCACCGAGTGCCGCGCTGCAAGCTTGTAGTTCTGCTATTTTTGAAAAAGTTGTGAAAATGTGTGCAAATCTTTGAATATATAATTTTCACGATTTTTCAAAAATAGCAGATCTACAAGCTCGCAGCGCGGCACTCGGTGCCGCGCTGTGAGCTTGTATATCTGCTATTTTTCAATAGTTAAAGCATAAACTATACACAATAATGTGTACCCGTTCTAAATATTTCACTTGTGTGTCATGTTATGGTCTACTCTGGCTTTTGTGGGTTTGTATAGGAAGGGGCGTGTCTGATAAAATGAATGTCAAATATCTAAATACTGAATCAACCAACCTTAAAACGGTCCCATAAAATGACTAAAAGGTTTTTGGAAAGTGTAATATCCCTTTAAGTAAAACAATGGTGCTTCGTTCACCACTTTCAAAACAAATGGCTATACCGTAGCTTGTGCTTCTAGAATGGTGAAAACAGCACTTTTACCTCAATGCTCTCCTCATGTGGTGAAGGTGTTTCCCTGGTACCCAGCAGTCTAATTCCCACCTGGCTACTAAATTGGAGAGTTGATTTATCTCCTGTTTTAATGCGGGCCTCTACCGACTCACCCCTGGAGTGCATTTTGTAGCAGATAATGGAAAACACAGGGATACACACAGTAACCTGATCTACAGTCCCAAGCCTGGACTGGTGAAGAGCCAAGTGCATGAACAGGGTTCCCCACAAGAAACACTGCCTTAGTACACTTGCACTGGTTTGGAGTACACAAAATCATGAAACATTACTAATAGCTCTTTTAGTCAACCAAAACCTAAGCAAACCATGCTGTGTCATGACTCATGACACCATACTTCATGGATTCTGGATGTTTCCATACTCTACGGCAGCTTGGTTTCAGATAAGGCTCTCAGAACCTAATTTGGGCCCTGCTCAAGGCCATGCAAACTTGTAGATCAGCTATTTACGCTCACAAACATAGGTGTCTTTTGGTGTTGAACTACAGTATGTGAACACATTGAGAACACAGAAAGGCCCCGGTGGGATTGAAACACAGGACCATCGATCTGGCTTTTGAGGCAACAGTGCTAACCACTGAGCCAGTCTCACACCTCTTCCGAGTCCATTTTTCACACTCTCAAACCTGATTAGTATGCTTGGTTTGCACGCCGCGTCACTGAAAACAGCAGATCTACAAGTCTAACGGAGTGGCTCAGAGCCTCTGCCTGAAGACCAAAAAGCCTAATATCTCTCCCCCGGCAAAAAGGGTGGATTTAGTGGACCTTAGCCGTGTGGGAGACCTGGGTTTTGGAAGCCCGGCCGTTACACCAAGCTCACAACTTATTTGTCACAGGGCATCACATTGTGACAATGGTTCTCAAAGTGGATTCCAGGGATTTTGTACGTTCCTTTATGGGGGTCTAAATTGACCCATACAAGTCTGTAACTCTGACAGTGTACAAATGGAACCAAATTGTACACTGTCAGAGTTAAGGGCAGACCTTGTAAAGGTTTGAGGAAACACTGCAGTGTTGTAGATCGCGTTGTGGAGCTTGTAGATCTGCCATTTCTGGCGCACAACACCGGCATGCAAACTTTACATCGCTGAAAATCAATGACTACAGATGTTGTAACTTTGTACAGATTAACCCACTATAAGGGAACGGGAACGCAAACCTTTGTAAATCTTTGCTTCTGGGGGGGATCCCTGAAACAAAATATTTTGAGATGGGTGTCGGCGGTCAAATTCAAATATTTCTAGGGGTTCTTGACACAAAAAGTCTGAGCACCATTCTTTGTAGAAACATACGTTTTTCTGAAAACCGTTAGGATTTAGAAGACATTTTTAGGTATTTCTCAGGCCTAAATGGATAAAGTGGTCAGGCATGTGTGTGACTTACTGAGAGCTGTCCTGACAGGTACTGGGGGGCGTCCCGCAGCATGCTGGGGCTCATGGGGGACGTGACAGAGATGGACGGCCGATCCATCTTCTGGGACTCAAAAGAACTTGAACCTGAACCAGGAGGACGGAAGGCAGCAGAATGTGTTCAGATTGGGGACAGGTAGGGAGCACCACAGAATGATATATCATGTTGTCGCTGTCGGGCAGAAACACCTTTTTAACTTGTTGTGTGTGTGTTTGTTTTGTTTTTTGTGCAAATTAACACCCTAGGTATCCAAAATAGCAGATCTGCCATCTCGAAACTTGTCGAGAAGTAGCGCGTTTTGAGCTTGTAGATCTGCGATTTTTTGCTATTTCTGAATTTGAATCCTGAACCGTTTTGGACAGTTTGGGAGGTTTCCACCCGACAGAGACAATATTCATATTTCCAATTTTCGTTTTTGTATATGAATGCCCTACCGCGTCGAACAAGAGTACATATTTGAAAGTGAAAGTTATGGTGGTTAACATGTTATTATATATATTTAACCAACACAAATTATTAACAAGAGCTGTTGACAGACTAATGACTACATTAGATCCATTGAAACACAGTTTTTTTTCCTTCCCTCCGTTTCCTGAAAGGTTTCCCGTGCCAGACAGCGACCATTCGTATCTTACAATACGTTTGTTTTAATTTAAAGAGAGAAGAGGAAGGAATAAGGTCAAGCCTGCAACGTCACTCCACGGCAAGAGGAGCGAGGTAGAGAAGGAAGAGATACAGGGAGACAGAATGACGGAATCAACTCTCCAGGACGTTGCGTTAGCTTGATGTTTCTGGGCCGATTAATTGGATAAAGAGGCCCAATGAACTGTGCTTGTATGGTATAGCAGGAGGGGGGTAGGCAAGACGTACTTGATTCCAGTTGTGCATGTGTGCTGTCTGGTATCCTTGGAATATCTCTGAGAGAGAGAGAGAGAGAGAGAGAGAGAGAGAGAGAGAGAGAGAGAGAGAGGGATGGAGAAAGAGAATTATAATTTAGGCATTTAGCACACAAACTGAGACCCGCCACACACGCACACCACGCACGCACACTGTCTGTCTGTCTGTCTGTCTGTCTAAATTACAAATATTCTGTACATTTAAACTATAAGATACTGGGTAAACAATAATGAACCTAGCCTCTGCTTAAACAATAGAAAATCTAAATCACATTCTTAACATGTGATTTAGATTAAAAAAAAAAGAAAAGATATCTTAGAAACAAAAGACATGAGAGGGAGTTAACCAGATATACAGTATCTGCACATAGCAGCCTTATCTTGGTCAGTCGCTAGCATCAATCGAAAGACAAGGAGAAAAAGGTGGCAAAGGAAGGGAGGAGGGGATAGTTGGATCAATTTGGGCTAATGCTGAATGCACAGTGCTTTAATGAGCCTGAGCAGCGCATTAGTCTTCATTCTGCCACAGGCTCCCTCAGCAGTACAAAGAGGGTCAAATATGGGACTTGACGGAGCGAAAGTGGTCGCTTCTTTTGCCCTACTATCTCTGCTTTCCAAAACTGTTTTATTTTGTATTTTTTCGGAGGCCGCTGGCTTCTCTGCGCTCCACTGCTCTGTCCCATAGAGGTGAGTTCTCCTCTCTTTCAACTCGAGACCCAAAATATGTATTTGTTGTCTCCCTGGGATCTGAAGTTACAAAAAAATACATAAAGAAATCAACCATTTCTCTAAAATAGTGAAAATACCCATCTACAACCTCACAGCAATATTTTTTAGACTTTAAATTATTTTGAAAATCATAGATTTTTGTGTGAGAGTTTTTAAAATTCTTTTGAAATGATATTAACAAAAAAAAAGAATGGTCCATCAGTACTTTGTAAGAGGTTTCAGAATAGTTATGTCACTGTCAGGCAGAAACCTTGTATCTCCAAGTTTCAAATTTGTAAGTTTTTTCGCAAAGCAAAGCCCTGCTTCATCATACAATGCCGTCGCACAAAAGTAGTGAAAACAGCAGATCTACAAGCACACAACGCCTCGCGGTGCGAGGCGTTGTGTGCTTGTAGATCGGCTGTTTTCACTAGTTTAAAAAGAAAATTAAATGATAAATGATAAATACAAAACAAACGGTTTTGGACATACAAGGTTTCCACCCGACAACAACGTTATGATTATGAAGGTCTTACCCTATAGGCCGCGAGACCACCAGCTCCACCTGGGGCTCTGGCTTTGACTCTAGAATTATATTGTAAACTTCTTTAAATGTGGCTCCTTGTAAAAGTCTCCCGTTCCACTCTAGCACCTGGTCACCTGCAAGACAGACCAGAAAAACACGACATGCATGAATAAAACATTTGGAAGGCTGTGTACGGTAGAATAGGCCTCTGGAGTAAAACAATGCTTTTTTTTGGCAATAACTTTTAAACCGTTGGAATGGCTGTTTATTTCTCTTTTAAACGGTGCCCCATTTGTAAGGCACATGCAATTGTGGGAAGCGTAACACAGCTGAGTATAGTGGCCCATGAAATGTTTGCCAAATGTTCTGTGCCGATGCCAAACAGCTTATGGCTGCTGTCGGGCAGAAAGCTCTTATTTCAATTTTACAAATGTTGTGGGGTTTTAAGTAAATGAATGATCATACTACAGCATCACACAAAAGCTTCAAAAGTAGCAGATCCACAAGTAACAGTTTCGGAAGCGGTTTCCAGCCGACAGAGAAGATATTCTGCTTGTTCAGCTGTGCTGCTCATCCCAAAAACGCATGTTCCTTATGTTCCTTTCTACCCAGGTAGAATTAGGTATAGGTAGAATTAAACTTCAGGGTGACCGTGCCCTTAGGACATCATCTACAGCAGTGGTTCTCAACCACCCTGATGAGCACTAAGAGTTGAGGCATTACATTTTGTATAACACGGTTGGTTCTATTGTGAGCATGTAGATCGGCTATTTTCACAATCTCTGCCTCTAATATCTGACAATTTGGCTAATGTTTAATTTGTCATTTTAGAGATGTTAAAAAGTCCTTAAATTGACGCTTTAGAAATCTGCAGATACCCTCTATACACTTAAACTTTATGATGGTTTGTTCACTGTTTCACATTAAGTTAATAATAATCTGGGGACCCCCCAAAATAATTTGGGGACCCCGCTGGGGGTCCCGACCCACAGGTTGAGAACCACTGATCTACAGTACCAAACCTTTTGTTTGATCTTTTTTGCATCAGATATAAAACAAAAAAAAGTAAAATTCTGCCATGAATTAAGGGAAATGCAATACTCTGCAATAAAATGCAACACACTGTGCCGCAAAACCCAATGTGAAAGCACAGATTTTGTGGACTGTAAGCATTATGGTGTTTTGAAAACAGAATAATGTAGTGTGTACCTGGTCTGAGGTGTCCAACAGTATCCGCTAGACTGCCTTTCCTCACTTTGGTGATGAAAGCACAAAGTCTACCAGATTCTGTCATCTTGCCACCCACCACCTGTGAAAGACACGCAGAGAGAATCAGTTGAAATGTCACAAATACTGCATGAATTCATTTTAACGTGATGCTCTTGAGGTGACACTTCTTGGCAAAACAGCATCAGTTATTTTAGCTATTTTTGCACACAACCATCGTACAACAAAGAGTAATACAAGGTTAAGTAGTTAATCAGACTAATCAATTTAGTTAGAATTTGTCATGTCGATTTTATATACAGTATAAGAAATAAAACACACGCGCGCACGAACGCACGCACGCACACACACACACACACCACACACAACACACAAACATGTGTTACAGTAAGAAACCAGTCAGATTGAATGAGTGGAAGTACCGAGACTAGGAGGGGACGATGATTTACATTTATATACAGAATACATTTTTACTGCTTCTCAAATATTAACCTTCATGGGCGAGATCAAGTCAGTTATTGGTTCTAAATGTCAGTTTAGTTACATTTTCGGTTAATTGCCCAGCCTTCAATATGGATATAACGTATTTTGAACATGATGCTCTTAAGGTGACCCTTCTTGACGAAACCTTTTTTTTTTTTTATTCTTCGTCTTCTGCAAATAAAGCACAGCACACGTCCGTATTTTCCCCTGTTGATGTCATAGCTTTGCCTTGTGCCTGCGAGGAATGTTTCCTCAGTAAGCATTACGTGGGAAGGCTCAGCAGACAAAGAACAGTTCCTTTCAAAACACAAATGTCCATGGCCATGCTTTCTCCCCTGGGGCTGAGTGTGCACTGGTATTACGCTCTGTGTAACTATAAGTACATTTACTCAACTTCTGTACTTACTGTAACCACTTAAACCCCATATGGGTGCGCGGGGTCCCCCAGGGCTCTATTTTAGTGAATGTTCTGTTTTCTGTTATTGTGGGGGAAAGCTTTCGCTGAAAATAGCTCACAAACGCGCCACAGGGAGGCTGGGGTTTAAGTGGTTAAGTACAATTTAAAGGTACTTTTACTTTGATTGAGTATTTCAGTTTTTCTTTAGTTATACTTCTACTCCACTGCACACTGCATTTCAAAAATAGTCAATCTACAAACTCACAATGGGCCACGATGTGACACGTTGTGAGCTTGTATGCCGTCTAAATATACAAATAAAGTAAATCACACTCTTCTGTAGGAGTGTCTCTCAATGACTGTCTGTGACCTGTGTGTGATTATTAATCACCCTAACCAGACAATTCCAGATATGAACATGATTATGTGGTATCATGACGCCATTGACACGCCATAAATATAACCGACCGTTTAGGGCTTAATGTATGTTGTGTAATAATCTAAAGTCACTAGCAAGTCAAAGTTTTCAAATAAGTGTAGTCAGGAAAAAAATAGTACATTATTTACCTGAGTAGAAACATAAAGTATAACAAATGTACATAATCGAGTAAAGTAAAAGTACCTCCCAAATGTACTTGTAAGTACAGAGTAAAACGTCTCTTTCGGGCGGAAAACGCATATGTAAAAAACTGTTACTTTTCAAAAACAGCAAAAGTAGCAGATCAACGAGCTCAAAACGAGCTTGTAGATCTGATACTTTTGTGTGATGCTGTATCATGATCAAGCAGAGTTAATTTACAAAAAAATAAAAATAATAACAGTTAAAATATGGAGATAAGGGGTTTCTGCCCGACAGCAAGGAAAAGTACTTAGTTAGGGCTGTCTCTCAGTGGTTCTATAACAGGCCCGTGGGCCACAGCTGTACTGTACAGTAACAACTCCACTATACTCTACTCCACTCTGCCTACACGGAACAGCAGCATACAAATAGAAATGACTCTTAATGGCAGCTGAATGCCAACAAACAAAAGGAGCTTAGAGGGATGGTCTGCTAAATTAAATGGTTTTATGTAACATCATACACACAGGGCCCTGGTAGAGACACTGAGTAGGAGAGAGACACAGGCAGACAGACAGCTGAGGTGAGAGCTAGAGAGAGAGACAGGGAGAGAGAGGGAGGGAGGGGGGGAGAGAGAGGAAGGGAGAGGGAGGGAGGGGGGAGAGCTATGAGGTTTCCACCCAACAGAGGTGATTACTCAAGTACTGTGCTTGACTACAATTATGAAGTACAGAACTTAGTATTTCCATTTTCTGATCAAGCTGCCTCACGCTACAGAAACAGGAGCTAGGCTCCCCCCTATGGGCCTCATGGCTCGGCAAGGTTCACTTACAATTGCGCGATAGCTTTAGTTACTTTTTACACATATTTATACAGTATCGATGCAAAACATACTTTAACCACTTAATCCCCATATTATATAGGTTGTCTATAAGACACGCGGTGTGAGCTTGAACGCCGAGCTCATGCGGCGTCGCCGCATTCCTTAACACGTTATGAGCGAAGTATGCCTATGAATCGGGCTAGAGAGAGAGAGAGAGAGAGAGAGAGAGAGAGAGAGAGAGAGAGAGAGAGAGAGAGAGACAGAGAGACAGAGAGAGAGACATGGAGCGTGTACAGAGCAGCAGTGAGTGATGGGTTGGCTGGGTGTTTTGCTAGCTTGTTTGGCCGCTTGCTGCTGAGGAGACAGAAACACACAGAGGCACTGAGCACTGAGCAGACACAAACATGTCCACTTCACCAAGCTCATTCAATCACTAATGATTTTTCCTCTTGCATCTTGCCCGCTTCTCCTTTCTCCTCCTATCCTGATGAAACCCTCATCCGTGCACGCTCCTGTGAACTCTGGCCGCTCAGCTCTTTCTTTTTTTAACCAGCTCTGCACCACACATGTGCACATTGTTCCAATGAACGTGTTATTAGCAGTGGTGGACAGTAAAGCCTAATTGATGCTCCGTCGCATTGCACAGTGGTGAAGGACAAATGTGTGCCTGCAAGCTCAAAAAACGCTTCGCAAAAAGAAAAACTATTGAGAATATATATATTATAAATATCTGTTTGTGTATTATAAAAACATCTATCAGGAGATCACAAGAGGAGGTACATTTTCCCATCTTTTTTTGAACATGTAGTACATGTATTTGTTGATGACATGTATTATTGTGTAAAGTTCCCAGGACTGTTTTTGTGTTATCCTTTTAGCCTTAATGACTAATAAAGTATTCAATAAAAAAAAACAACAACAACAGTGAGCGCGGCCCACACCAGTTGAGAATGGCCTGTTCTACCAGTGATTAGTCTGTGTTGATAGAGCCGCTGAATGTAGATCGTTAAAAACGGTTCAACACAAGCGCGCCTACACAATTACAGCACTAAGTATCAAACACTGCTCATTAATATTAATCTGGAAGCTAATTAAGTCCCCTAATGAATATTAATATTGCGCTACACAGTGATGTAATCAATAATTGGAAGCCAAAAGGACAAAGCAGCCCAGATGAGTGAGCTAAAGAGACAGGGCCACAATATGGGAGAATCCAATGCTTTCACAGTGTACAGTACATACAGTACATGTGAGAGCAGATGGACTGTCCAAGACATAGACTAGAACAAGGGTCTTCAGCTCACAACGCCTCGCGCTGCGAGGTGTTGTGAGCTTGTCGATCGGCTATTTTGGGAAAAAAGTTTGGTGTAGAGGTGAAAAGGGGCAGACCAAGTACAGAGTGAAATGTCAAGTTTATATTGACGGTTCAAGTGGTTAAATATCTGAAAACAATTGACATGAATCCAAAATACACTGATGATTGTGCTGTCAAACGATATGGAAAACTATATGGAATCTATGAAAAGGTTGTGGGGGTCCCTGCTTTGTCTCTCTCAACTAAGGGGTCCTTGGCCTTAAAACATTGAAGACCCCTGGTCTGGAGAGGGCACTTTTTACAGACGGATAAAAGGCCAGGGGCTCAAGCCCCCTTTGGTGTATATGTGTGCACGTGCCTGTGGAGGAATGATCTCACCTTCAGTCCCAGCAGAGCTCCTGAGTCTCGAGGCACACTTCCATCCTTCATCCTCTTGTTGAGCAAGATGCGCCCTATGAGGCGATCCCCGTCTTTGGACGGCTGCCATGTCACCGGGTGCTACAAACAACGACACACCTTCCGTTTTACAGCTTGTATCCAACTGGACATTTATTTATCACTTTAAAAAAGACACACAAAACAAAACAAAAAAAGACAGAGGATTGTCCGTAGTGTAGGGGTGGGGTGGGGTGGAGGGGTGGTGCAGGGGAAGAGGGAGGGGGTTCAGTCCATTCACTTGATTGAGAAAGAGAGCTTCACACAAGCTCTTCGTCGGACAAAGTGTGATGCAGCAAAAGCTAAGGTATGGCAACATGACTGGTGTCGCGCGTGTGCAAGACAACAGTCATGTTGCCATACCTTAGCAACAGGCATGCTGAATTTATTTTAAGAAGTACAATTTATAATTTTCCCATGTAGTCATGATGCCTCTGGTGTGATGTTTCACGCTGCACTTTTATTCTACCTATGAGGGCGGATTCTTTGCCAATGCATTTCAATAGGAATGGAGTGTTTCTTTGCTGTAACCACTGCATTCCCAGTGAAATGCAGAAAGGCAGAATCCACCCTTAGAATAAAAGTGCGGTTGCCCTTAGTTAGATTTAAGAGTCTTGTGTCACTCTTTCACAGTGATCAGTGATTTAATTTGGATGCCCAGTGCATACCGAATAATGCCTTATAACGGTGGTTACCCAGGGGTCCTTGGGACCATCGCACTTCAGAGCTCCATTTTTATTTACTAACTTTTTTTTGGAGAGGAGTGGTGCTCAACAATCTCTCATTTGGTCTGACAAACCTGGTGGTCATTCATGTCCTAATAAGGCATTCCTTGGTATTCACTGAGTATCACAAAAAAACTGATCACCGAAAGAAATGTCTCAATAGGCAAAGTTCGGGTCATAATTCACCACCTTGGCAGGACTCAAAAATAGCCGTTGTTGTTAAAGTATTATGTTCATCTCCAGAGCTTGTGTGGACCTGCCGTCAGTAATGATGGTAGAATGGGTTGCATGCAGAAGCAGTCCATGCACAGTGAAGCAGGCAGCACCCCAGCTCCCCCTAGCTCTGGTCCATAGCGCCAGCCACAACTCGCTGACCAAGGGACCATGTGTTTCCTCATTGACCAGGTTTTTCATGTCTACGCTGAAGTAAAAAATATATACTGTATAATAATTATGTCGAAGCAAAGGCAGTTTTATGGTGCCGTAAGATTATTTCTAAGGTGGGATGCCTATCAGAACCCCACCTCTGCCAAAGAGTAAAATATGACCACCAGACAGGTCAACTTTTATTATAACGGCACCTACAGATCCAGTCAATAGTACTTTCTTTCTATTGGCCAAAAAGTGGCTTTTAACAAAAGGTGGGGTTTGGGTGGCTTTGATAACCTTAAAACCGCCTTTGCATCTGGCCAATAAGTTAGTCCCTGGCATAGCGTTAGAGCTGTGGTTCTCAAACCGGGGTCCAGGGAGCCCTCAACGTTCCTTGAGGAGGTTCTAAAAGGACCCTTAACTGGTCTGTAGCCCTGAGAGTGTAGAAGTGGAACCTTTGTGCGCTCTCAGAGCTTGAGAAGTTTGAGAAGCACTGGAACCAACTCACTAACGCTATGGGCCAGAGCTAAGCAACCCCCCTACCCAACAGTCCTTCTCCACCCGGGGGTTTCAGGGTACAGAATGCATGCCTCACTCCACCTCGCTCCACTGCCGCACACAAACACACAGAACAACCACTGCCAAAGGGTGGGAGTAGCGGAGTAAAGCAACAAAACAAAAAACATTCAGATATATTTCCAAAAAAACAATTGAGGCGTAGCCACATAAACGTAGGAGCTATATGAGGAGGATCGAAAGGGGAGAGAAAACGGGCGGCACAGAATTCAAGGCAATGAGACACAAATTAGGATGAGACCTCAGACGTGACAGTGAAAGGGAAAAAAGAAAAACAGATCGTCTGTGCAAAAAAGAAGTGTGTTTTTTTTAATACTGTATTTAATTCAGGTTTTGTAACTGGAGTGAAGTGGAGAACTTTGTGCGTGCGTGCGCGCGTGCGCGCGTGCGTGTCTGTGTGTGTGTGCGAGCGTGCGTGGGTGTGGGTGTTCTGTTAGAGTGGGTGGTGCATGGTGTGGAACGGGGGAAGCAGAACAATGCCCAAACGCATGCTCCGTCATGCGACGGTGTCGCGTGGCTGATGTAGCCGATATACAAGCTCACGGCGAGCCGCGCTAGTAGGGATGGGACAATGTGAAAATGACACATCAAGATTAAAACGTTGAAATTAATGATATCGCAAAATAAACTTAAGGTGCTACTTTTGATAACCACTTGAACCCCCTATTCTACAAGCTCACAACGCGTTGGCGAATCGATTTGTTAAGAGTGAAATAAGAGTACCAAATGCGCCGTCCATTTAGGCCTGACCTAAGTTTTCAGAAAAAAGTCAAATTATTATTCAAAAATTACAAAAACTAATATGTTGCTACATACTGTACATGTACTGTACTACACTAAAATGTGTTCCCAGCCTGAATGGGTTAAGTGGTACTGATTTTGCAGCTAAAAAAAGGCTAATTCATCCTGGTGTATAACAGAGGATAATCTCACGATAAAGCGTTTTTTTTTTTTTTTTTGTATCACGATAGACGATAATAACGATGATCGCCCCATTCCTAGTTAGGTATATGAGCTTGTGTTATGGGCTATAGTAAGCAACACGGGGGACACTGTCGCACAGCGAAGTATGAACCAGGCTTTAGAGGGGTGTGACGGGCCGGCCTGTGCAGAGAGAGGAGGTCCTCTAAAACGCACCGCTACACATTACAGAGCAAGACAAGGTACGGAGAGAGGACTAGCATGCAACCACGGGAGCGGGAGGGGGGGGGGGGGGGACCCACGTTTCTGTGTGTGCCATGACAAACATAGGGGGGGTGGGGTGGGGGTGGGGGGGGGGTTGAGTGCTCTCCTGTAAAAATACTGGATTTAATAATGCTTTGGAAGAGCAAAACAACAAGTAGCAAGCAAAGAGACTCACCCCGCCCCCCAAAAAGTAACCGAAAATAAAATAATCTCAAAAAAACAAAAAGAAAACATCTCACCTATTTTACAATTAAGAGACAGAGAGAGCAAACAGTATAATGGATAGGTCATAAATAATAAATAAAAAAAAAATCAAAACAAATGAAAACAATGCAAGCTAGATTTGGTCTCAGTACCTTCTCACTATGGCTATGCTCCTCGTTTAGGGTAGTGCTACTGCACGTATCAACTCCCGAGTCTTTAACCTGCGGTTCGCACCATGCCAAGTCCTCTTCGAATGAGTGTCCCCCAAAGCGCACCATTTTCTTTTGCCTCTCAGATAAGGTGTGTGTCGGCTCGGACATAAATGCCTGCTCAATAGTTTGTCTTTTTCCCCTTTGACTGTCCCCTACAGGTGGTGGGAATAAAAAACAAGAAAGGAAACAGAAAAAACAACATGCAAAAAAGGTGTAAATAAAACAAAAGGAAAAAACATGGAATGACTCAAAAAGACTCTGAGAGATAGATAGGGAGTCGGGGGAGGGGGGGGGGGGTCTAGAGAGGGGGGAGAGGGGGAGCCGAGGAGGGAGGGGGGTGGCGGGGCTCCGCATGTCTCACCAAAGACATTGGGGAGGCCTCGCTGCTATGCCAAGACGCATGGTCCCACCAATGGCCATCCAAATCTCCTGCGGGATAAAGGGGGGAGTGGGCAAACATAACGCATACACCAGAGAACACAGCAAACAGGGACTCGTGAGGACGCGCCAGCGCAGCCAGCGCAGCCAGCGCCCGCCGTCCGTTTATTCACTTGGGTTTCTCAACGTCTGGTCCTTGGACCAAGAGTAGGGCTGTCACGATTAGGACATTTTACGTGACGATTAATTGTCACTCAAATAATTGCGATTAACGATTTAATTTTGTTTTTTTCGTCGTTGACAATTACATTTCTGTTTGGCTTGTAGAATTTGAAGTTGCACATAGCAGATATGACACACAACCTAAATATACAAAGAAATTACTGACATATTTAACAACTTTACACTTTAAAAAGAACATTGATAGTGGAAATAGCCGATCTACAAGCTCACAACGCGTCGCATCGCGGCGCGTTGTGAGCTTGTAGATCTGCTATTTCCACTATTTTTTTAATAAATGAACATATATAAACATGTGTCAACATGTAAACGATTATGTCGATTATCACAAAATAATCGCGATTATGTCAAATAATTACGATTAGACAATTATGTAATAATTGTGACAGCCCTAACCAAGAGGGGTCCCCTTTAGCCTTATTTGTACTCCGCCGCGCGACGACAACCGACCTACAAGCTCACAATGCGTCGCAGAAGCCATTCATTGTGAGGTTGTTCTCGGCTATTCTCTGCCATTCTCGCAAGAGACGCCCTTGTGTGGCGGAGCACGAATAAGGTTTTCGGGTCTGTGCCTCTGAGAACGTACGAAACCACCGGTGGTGACCTCGCCAGACGGGACGTTAAGAAAGTCGTGCCATTATTCCCACGGTGGCCCTTTTGCTCTTTCGTCGCATACCGTACCAGTCGGGGTGGGCTTAAATATGGCACAAAGACCAAGATGGCCACCGTGGGATAAGTATGGTCAATTGACAGAGATTGACAGCAAAGACATTAACACTCCCACAGACACACAAACACACACACACACACACACACACACACACACACACACACACACACACACACACACACACACACACACACACACACATGTGCGCGCGCACACACTTAAAAAACAAGAAAAACATATTTATTATTTGTATTCAAATCAATTATTTGAACAATGGATTAGGTGGATGAAGTGTTTCCTATCCTGTATCTTGCACTAGTATCTACCACAGTCAGAGGGGGAGGGAAGAGAACAAGGCTCACACATCCATTATTCACCCAAACCTCTTCCACCAGAGCAGCCATTCACTCCCAACCTGTGGACCATGAAGATACCGCAAGGGTGCGCCCAAATCATGCATAATAATATATTTATTCATAATTATAACAAATATATATTATATATATCTCACTATATCTTTTTTTCTTCTTCTGTAAAACCCTGAAAAAATGAGTTTTCATTGCGATTACCGGATACTGTAAATAATAAATAGGAACTTAAAGGGGCATGAAACCCCAGGCTGATTTTGTCGTTTGTTTTCCAGTTTCCGAAAGCAACACAGCTGCACCAAACACATGAATAATGAGCGTGTTACAGTAGGTTGTTCATAGGTGTGTCCAGTAGCCACGGGCATGCCAATATTCAAGCATTATGGACAGTATTGTCGACACACTGCTGTGTTACCCCCCGGCTCCACCGAGCGCGTCGAGCGTCGCGTCAACGTCAACGCTGGGAACGCTCCCGTTCTAATCAATGAAGGGTGCTCCACTGCCGCCGTCAACGTCGGCGTCGGACGCTCAAATTCGCCCAGGTTCATTTTTTGACGCCGTCCGATGCCGGCACGACGCCGTCATTTTGGTGGAGCCCTAGCCTTACTTGCATCGCTGTGTGTGTACTATAAGGTCAGTGTTAAGCCTGTATCATAGTCGGGTCCGCGGTGGAAGGATTTACACCGCGGTGTAGTCTTTTCGAGTCTTTTGAGTCATGAAACTACAACGTTACATCATTCCTCGCGGTGGAGAGCTTTCCACCGTGAGTCCCAACACATCTCTCTGTTTTTACTATCAGACAGACAGGCTCTACACCCCGTTCACTGATTGGTCAATCTAGACTAGTCAGTCACGGTGAATAGGTCTCCACCGTGGCGTACTATGATGGCCTGCACTTATTTTCTGACTTGAGGTGGAAAGCTTTCCACCTCAAATTTGCGGTGGAAAGCTCTTCACCGTACACTCTGATACGCGCTTTATGCAGCCTGCTGTAGTTTTTTAACCTGTGGTGGAAAACATACAGTGCACTACCGGTACGTTAGCTCCATTGATCCAAGCAGGAACTCTGTTGATTGATTGATCGTTATAATAAACCCATTTGACCACTTAATGCGGCAGTCGAACGGCTGACGTGTTAAGCGGTCAGATGGGTGGGCCACAAAGTCTTTCCATATTTTTGAAAGAGTTATAGAGGCACTGTTGATGTTCATTTTTTTTAAATCTGAACTCCACACATGTTAAAGGGGAAGACCACCCATTTTCAATATTGAACTATGTCATTAATATACCTTAGAGGAGTTGTGTGGAAATAGAAAATAAGTTCCCCCCCTTCTGTGTTGCCTAGAACTGGAGGATTGATTTTGGGCTTTGTATTGTAAAGTACAACTTGATGACATCACACCGTTGTACTTTACAATACAAACCCCAAAATCAATCCTCCAGTTCTAGGCAACACAGAAGAGGGGGAACTTCTCTAAGGTATATTAATGACATAGTTCAATATTGAAAATGGGTGGTCTTCCCCTTTAAGCCTGACTTAATTAGTTGCGAGTGTTTCACACAGATCTACAAGCTCAGCACGTGTCACACCATCGTGAGCTACAGATTTTTTTCTTTTCTTTTCTTCTCGAGAGTTTCAAGTGGGCCCTGACCCAGAAAAGGTTTGGAACCGCTGCCTTGGTGCTTTCACTTTGGGTTTTTTCCAGAAAACAAGAGCATTAAGCACTTGGCCCTTCTTGTCGGGGCTGTAACTTCAAATGGGTCTTCATGCTAACTAAGTTAGCATGCCGCTATCTATCTTATCCAGGCTGGATCTTGCAGGATGAGGAAGCACACATCTCTAATACGTTTAGTTCAGCGCTGCATCAACCTTAACTGACCTCCATCTAAAGTGCACCGGCCGGCTGGGGGGGGGGGGATTTTTAAAGATGGGGTTCATGATTACAACTTCTGTGTAGACTACGACAGTGGTGGTACTCAGATTTCTTTTTTGTTCTGGTGTCAAAACGTACTTACAGTCAGCGATGGAAGAATTAGGCTACTCAGATTTTGTGCTCAAGTAAATGCGGCACTTTACATGTAGTAAATCTCTGCAAGTACAATCACAATCGTACTTGTTTATCTCTGCAGGTAACTCTAGATAAAAAAGTGCATTCATTGCCTTAAATGTAAAGCAGGGGGTACGGGACCCCTAGGGGGTCCTCAGAGTTAGAGTAGGGGTCATCCAAATCTTTGTGTGATAGAAACCTTTATTTTTCTACTTTTTTATATTAACCACTTGAACCCTAGCGTCCATATTCGGAGAACTTTAGCCAAAAATAGCAGATCTATAAGCCTGCTTGTAGATTGGCTATTTTCGGCAAAGACTTTTGGTGTAGAGGGGAAAATGATCAGACTAAGTACAGAATGAAAGGTCAAGTTTATTAAGTATTGACAGTTCAAGTGGTTAAATATCTGAAAACACAAATTGACGTGGATCCAAAATACACTGACGATGGTGCTGTCAAACGATTAAACTATATGGAATCTACGAAAAGGTTGTGGGGGTCCCTGCTTCATCTCTCTCTCAACCAAGGGGTCCTTGGCCTGAAAACGACGAAGACCCCTGATGTAAAGTATAAAGCAAAGGGTGGAGTGGAGTCACGTTAGTGTGCTGGGTTATGTAAGTGTCCTCCTAACAAAGCAAACACCACTACATTATTGATGCTGCATGGGGCTTTCCAGGATCGCTATTAGTAGCCAGGAGGAAAAGACAGAGTGTAGGGCTACTCAACTTAACATTTTGCTCAATACAGCATGTGTCCTTAAAGGTCCTTCACCCCCAAAATGACTTTTTTTCTATTGATTAATCATGCCATGGAGACTTGAGTTCAATAATATTTTTTGAATTCATCGCATTCCTAAGACAATTTACCCCCATTGATTCTGGATGGGGACCCAAATGCATGGCCCCAGATGGGGACCCAAATGGGGGTAAATTTACTATAATAATTTTGTTGTCTTAAGGAATGCGACAAACACAAAAATATGTCATTGAACTCAAGACTCCATGGCGTGACTATAGAAAAAAGTCATTTTGGGGGTGAACTACTCCTTTAAAGCTTTGGAGGTCCTTGACATGAAGAACACTACTGGTTTAACCAATAGTTAAAGGAATCAATCAAAAGTGGGAAAAACTGTTTTTTCACTGTAATTGTTGTGGATTCTTTTAAAATATGTATGTTTGGTCAGCTGAGCAGCACCCATGGCCAAGAAAGCAACACAGAGGAAGCACACCTTCTCCAGCTTTAGATACATATACTACTTGGTTTAACCCATTTAGGCCTAGAATTATTGAACGCTTTAACCAGTGAAAAATAGCAGATATACAAGCTCACAGCGCGGCACCGAGTGCCGCGCTGCAAGCTTGTAGATCTGCTATTTTTGAAAAAGTCGTGAAAATGTGTGCAAATCTTTGAATATATGTATTTTCAAAGTGAACGTTTGTAACTCAAATTTTGCTTCTGGGGGGTCCCTGGAACTAAATATTTTGAGATGGGGGTCGGTGGCCAAATAAATATCATTTTGGGGGTCCTTCACATGAAAAGGTTTGAGAACCACTGACATAGTAGTCTCTCAAGAACAGACTAACTGAGCACCATTTAAGTGAAATGGACCTTTTCTTTGACGATGGCTGGCCAGATTGCTGACATAGAAACATAGGTTTTTCACAATGTCTTAGAAGGATTCAAAAGACACTTAACAATGCAAGTTTCATTAGTTTAATACATAATCAAGGCTACTGCGTTGTGTTGCGTTGCAAGGTGGCCGCTGAAAATCCCACTGAGCCCTTTATTTGGGCTGGGGAGAGTACTTGTACTGTACATGTGCCGTGTCAAAGTACGTTTAATTATGTAATCGAGAGAGTGCACAGAGAGGATACGGACTCTTAAGCCCAGATTTGGGGCTGGGATATTTAGGAGAGTATTAATGCGATCAATAAAATCATTACATAATTCACTCAGGCCTCTGATCTGCTCTCCAAAACACATTAATAGATATAATGACAGATCACTTAGTTTTGGCAGTACATTGAATCTTAACTAGATTACATTTAGCATAAGTGCTGAGGCAGCAACACGCAGGCCCTCGTCATGCCGTCGGTAGGTTATGCGGAGGTTTGTGACCATTTTAACTCAGGAACAGGGACGTGCTGGCCATTGGGAAAAGCGGAACAACTCCCGAACGGCCGGTTCATTCCCGGCCGGTCCAGACCGGCAATTAGGAAAAAATGTAAAATAAAATGTCGGCCTTCGTTCCATTTTGGGGGCTGGGCGGCCAACAAAGTAAATCGTCACTGTCGGGCAGAAACCTCGTATCTCCAAGTTTCAAATTTATACATTTTTTCGCAAAGTAAAGCCCTGCTTCATCATATAAGGCCGTTGCACAAAAGTAGTGAAAACAGCAGATCTACAAGCACTTGCTTGTAGATCGGCTGTTTTCACTAGTTTAAATCATTTTTAAAATGATGAATACAAAACAAACGGTTTTGGACGTACAAGGTTTCCACCCGACAACGACGAAATATAACTCATGTACAGTAATTGGCCCACTGGCTTGTCACTTGTCATGATCTGAAATGGCAAATCTTTGAGTAGCAGCAGCACTATAGAGAGAGATCTCTCTCTATAGCACGCAATGAGGGCCTCTCCAACTCTTTTTCCCGGGCTGAATCAGGGCCCAGCATGTCCCTGCTCAGGAATAAGGGTCAGGTTCTCTGTGGCTGTGGTCTCTGGTAAATGTCTGGAAATCCCTCCGCGCACAAACACACACGCACAAACACACACACACACACACACACACAAACACACACGCACGCGCGCAGACACGTCATGCTGTAGGTAGGTTATGCGGATGTTTGTGACTGTTCTACTTTAGCTCGGAAATGAGGGTCAGGTTCCCAGTGACTGTGGTATCTGGTCACTGTCAACAAATTAGTTTAACGTTAACGAACCTTGCCCAACCCACAGACACACGTGCGCATGTGCGTGCGTACGGGCGCAAGCATGCACACCGCACGCGTGCGCATGGGCACAAATGCACACGCAGACACACGTCTCTAAAAAAAAAAGCTGGCCTGATGAAGGAAAACCTCCATATCGTCACTGTCGGGCAGAAACCTCGTATCACCAAGTTTCAAATTTGTATGCAAAGCAATCTTTTTGCAAAGCAAAGCCCTGCTTCATCATACAAGGCCGTCGCACAAAAGTAGTGAAAACAGCAGATCTACAAGCACACAACGCCTCGCACCTTGTAGATCGGCTGTTTTCACTAGTTTAACTCATTTTTAAAATGATAAATACAAAAAAAACGGTTTTGGACATACAAGGTTTCCACCCGACAACGACGATATGTGAGCTGCATACCCATGCACTCTGCCATTAGCTGCTCTACAGCCACAGCATTTTTCCCTTACTGGCTACGAAGGAGAAGGAGCCAGAGCAGAGAGAAGATCAATTGTAATTGCATGTGAGCTGAGTGAATCAGAGGAGAGAGAGAGAGAGAGCGAGAGAGAGAGAGAGAGACAGAGACAGAGACAGAGACAGAGAGGGATAGAAGGAGAGGGATGACAAAAAGAGGAGCAGAATGCATCTTTGGGGCCATATGTGTCCAGTCAGCTCCTTGGGGTTTGTGCACTCAGCTTGACTGGGCCAGGAAATGGCTTGTGTGGTGTCAGGATAAGCAGCGATGGTGTCATGCTCTCTGACCTCAGAAAGCCCTGAGGTGTTGCCATGAACCAAAAGCACAGGGAAGAGGGGAGGGGAGGGGAGGGGAGGGGAGGGGAGGGGAGGGGAGGGGAGGGGAGGGGAGGGGAGGAAAGGAGAGGAGAGGAGCAGGGACGCGACGGGTCACGGGACAGGCAGAGAATGTTAAAGAAGCCGGGGCTGAAATTTCTAAAAGGGCCTTTTGGTGGAAACATTGAAAATAGCAGACCTACAAGCTCACAACGCGTCACAGAGCGACGCGTTGGGAGCTTGTAGGTCAGCTATTTTCGGTGCTTGCTACCACACTGAATAAGCATAATCAAGTCAATACTGGAGATGTGGCGTAACGTGCATGGATTTCTACACAGAGAGGGCAATTCTTTCAACATAAGACGCTGCATTCAAGTTCGGGAGAGTTTGGACAAGACACTTCTCTTGAACGCTGCCTTCAGGTATGGCATGGAAAGGGGGGCATTTGCATTTCTTTCACCATAGTAAAAACTGCATTCACGGTCTGGAGAGGGTGCTTTTTACAGACAGATAAAAGGGCAGGGGCTCGAGAGCCCCCTTTGATGTCTACGTGTGCACGTGCCTGGAGAGGAGAGGAGAGGAGAGGAGAGGAGAGGAGAGGAGAGGAGAGGAGAGGAGAGGAGAGGAGAGGAGAGGAGAGGAGACAGGAGGGGAGGAGAGGAGAGGAGAGGAGAGGAGAGGAGAGGAGAGGAGAGGAGAGGAGAGGAGAGGAGAGGAGAGGAGAGGAGAGGAGAGGAGACAGGAGGGGAGGAGAGGAGAGGAGAGGAGAGGAGAGGAGAGGAGAGGAGAGGAGAGGAGAGGAGAGGAGAGGAGAGGAGAGGAGAGGAGAGGAGACAGGAGGGGAGGAGCGAGGGCGTGCCAGCTGTAATGGTTCTGGCTCATGCCCGTGAGCGAGGGCCCAAGACTGATTTAGTGCCCCGTCGCTCTCCCTCTGTTTCCCCCTTTATTGATTCCCTGACATGCAGCCTCATAATAGTGCCGAGCGGACAGAAAAAGGAAAGGAAAGGGGGAACAGAAGGAGATGGGCATTGTGTGACGACGGACCAAGTTACATTCTCATTAATAAAGCCCTCTATTATACGGCGCTTATAAAAAACTGAACCGAGATGTGCTCTTTTCTTTACACCAAATCTCCTACACGGAGAATAACCGATCTACAAGCTCACAACAGAATACGGGTGCTAGGGTTGGGGCTGTTTAATGGTATTCAGGATCAGACCTTTGCACGCACAGCAGATTAGTGTTATTGTTCTGATTGCTGAAGGCTGACCTTTTCATCAACGCTCTAACAATAAACCCGCTAACACTGCTGATTAGAGCAAAAAGTGCAAAAATACCCCAGTATAGTTAAAGTATAATTATATAATATTTTAACAAAGACTATTATCTTCCATAGGCCATTATAGTCTAAAATACTGAATGAAATGATTCTCTTTCTCTTATACCTGTACATACACTTAAACCCCATATACGCGTATAAACTTGGTCCACTCCTTTTCCCCCCCTCTACTCAAATCTCACCAAACATAGCCCATCTAGAGGCTCACAACGTGCCATGTTGCCATGCGCTTTTTGACAAATATTTTGCTGCCACTTTTGTTTACCTAGCATTAAGACATCACTTCGCTAATGTTTCTAAAAGATCATACTACACACCTGCATATGACGCTAATGTTTCTAAAAGAACATGTAATATGACACTAACTCCCCCCCCCCCCCCCTGTCAGGTGATAAGGAGCGGCCTGCTCACTCCTCAAGCATTGAAGGAAGCATGAGCTCAGTTCAGGGCTCTGCCCAGGTTGGCAGAGGGAGAGTAGCGCCCAGGATTACACAGCTATAGGGCAATTTGCACTGGGTGAAAAATAGGCAACAAATTCGTGGACACCTGCAAAACGGTGACGTGACAAAGAAAACTGACTCTGATTCAAATGTTTGTCTATTATTTGTTTTTGCCATTACAAAATGCCCCCTCGAATGGGAGACTCTAGGTTTTTAATGTCTAATGTTTTCTGTTGTTGTTTTTGTTGTTGTTGCTACATCTGCAGAGGCTGAACTTCACCCCATATGTCTCACATTTCCCGACCCCTCCTCCTCCCAGCATGGCGGTGCCACGACTATGTTTAAAACATACACAATGTTTCACCCCCTGTCTCCTCCCCCACGACCCCTCGATCCCCCCCCCCCCCCCCCCCCTCCGAATTGTAGTAAAAACAGCGTCAATAATTAATGATCCAATTAATAGTTTACACTGCTTTTTATTGACCTGTCAAAGTGATGGAGAGCCTAGCTGGCGGTGAACTCCACACTAGCTCTGCCTGGTTGCTGGTTGCTGCCGCCTCCCTTCGCCCTGAATCAGCACTTTGTTGGAGGAGGCCTGGGGCGTCACACCAAATTCTGGGCCCTGGGTACAAGGATTCACTGTGGGCCCCTCATGAATGTTAACTATTGAAAAATAGCAGATATACAAGCTCACAGCTGCGAGCTTGTATATCTGCTATTTTTGAAAAATCGTGAAAATGTGTGCAAGAAACCTATGTTTCCATGTCAGTGATGCTCAAACTTTTTCATGTGAAGGACCCCCAAAATTATATGTATTTAGCCACGGACCCCCATCTCAAAATATTTAGTTCCAGGGACCCCCAGAAGCAGTTAGAAATGTTCGCTTAAAAAATACATATATTCAAAGATATTCACACATTTTCACGACTTTTCAAAAATAGCAGATCTACAAGCTCGCAGCGCGGCACTCGGTGCCGCGCTGTGAGCTTGTATATCTGCTATTTTTCAATAGATAAAGTTATTAGGGCCCCTCCACCGTGGGCCCCAGTAATTCAGTCCCACTTTCCTACCCCTCGTGACGCCCCTGGGAGGAGGCCTGGGAGGGCAGGCGGAGCGGCGTGGAGCGGAGCGGAGCAGCCAGCGCCGGCCGTGCAAAACACTGCTGATGCTCACAAATTTATGGCCGTGATGAGTTTCCTGCTCCGCTGAAAAACCACCAGTGGTGGAAGAGAAGTACTCTAGATCAGTGGTTCTCAACAGGGGGTCCGGGACCCCTAGGGGGTCCTCAGAGTTACTACAAGGGGGCCGCCAAATCTTTGTGTGATAGGATCATGTTTTTTGGAGCCGTGTGCAGAGCACATGGGCTCCCTCTGAGTG
The DNA here is from genome assembly GCF_963921795.1 of Nannobrachium achirus. Lineage (NCBI taxonomy): Eukaryota > Metazoa > Chordata > Actinopteri > Myctophiformes > Myctophidae > Nannobrachium > Nannobrachium achirus. Next base: position 53,844,904 of record NC_137811.1, read on the forward strand.
GCAATGTGTGTCCTGTCTCACCAGAGTCTGTGTCCAGTCGAGCATGAACAGGATCTGCCCATGCGCAATTCTTTGGATGGGATTTATGTCACTTTGAAGTGAGCCGATTTTTTGGATGGGATTTATGTCACTTTGAAGTGAGCCGATTTTTTGGATGGGATTTATGTCACTTTGAAGTGAGCCGATTTTTTGGATGGGATTTATGTCACTTTGAAGTGAGCCGATTTTTTGGATGGGATTTATGTCACTTTGAAGTGAGCCGAATCTCTGGGATCCGTTCTTTTCAAAGAGCCGTTCAAAAGTTATTTATTTTGTAAATACTTTGTAGATTTTGATTATAATTACAAATCACTTCAATCAAAAACATAGACCTGGAACTGCTCAAATTCACGGCTCCACTTCGAACCGAGGTTTGATTTTTACATTAACAATGTGAACCCTAACATCCCTATTCTGAGTGGAACATTAGCCAAAAAATAGCCGATCTACAAACATAGCCGATCTACAAAAATAGCCGATCTACAAACCTCTTTGCCGAGCTTACAACGCCTTGTGCTGCGAGGCGTTGTAGATCAGCTATTTTTGGCAAAGAGGTTTGTAGAGGGAAAAGAAGAGCTAAAGTATTTGACTGTCAAACAAGTCTAAGCTGTCTAAGAAATGTTATACAATATGTAGGGGTCCCTGCTTCATCTCTCTCTCAGCTAAGGGGTCCTTGGCCTGAAAACTTTGAAGACCCCTGCTCTAGATTCTCTTTACTGAGCCACTTCAAACCCCGGCATCCGTGTTGTGGGGAAGGATTTCACAGGAAAATACCGTAGCCAGTATTCTCTGCGTAGAATACTGTAATAGTTAATGTACCAAAGTAAAATCACTCAAAGTTTGCCCCCCAAAAAATTTTTAAAAATGTTTTTACTTAAGTGCAGTACAATTTATGGCCGTGATGAGTTTTTTTTCCCTGCTCTGTGAAAAAGCAGCACAGCCAACGTCTCAGCGGTGGGATCAGGGCCTGGCGGTTGGTGGCGTGTCACTGTTAATAATAACACCCCGGAACAAGACGGGCTCGGTACCGTAAACGCCAGGCATGTGCACACATAGACATCAAAGGGGGCTTGAGCCCCTGCCCTTTTATCCACCTATAAAAAGTGCCCTCTCCAGACCACAAATGCAGTTTTTACTATGGTGAAAGAAATGCAAATGCCCCTCTTTCCATGCCATACCTGAAGGCAGCATTCAAGACAATTGCCTTGTCCAAACTCTCCTGAACTTGAATGCCGCATCTTATGTTGAAAGAATTGTCCTCTCTGTGTAGAAATCTATTGTATGTCATATATGCCATATTTCACTTGATTGCTCTGAAATTGAGAGTAAGGGGGGAGACTTTTACACTATAGAATAATCCGGCGACAAAATAGGTGATCTACAAGCTCACAACAACAATGTTTTTGGTGAAGAGATTTGGTGTAGATGGAAAAAAATAAAAGTGGTCAAATACAGTTGTAACTGCAAGGTGTTTTCTTCACTGAGAATAGTTAATAATTGAAGTGGTTAAGCTGTTTGGACTATCATGGTCACATTAGGTTGAGTGCTGCTGGCTTCTGGTGTTTTTACGCTGGCCAACCGAATGGCAGCTGCGAGGCAAAGAGGGTGTAATCACTGTTGTCAGCCTGTAGGCTACAGAGGGGCCACAGAGGACACAGCCCTGTCTGGGGACATCCCATAATGTTTCATATCACATGGCATAACTGTGTACAGTAAGTGGTTTTAGCACTACCCGTAGACAGCTGCATGAAATGATAGCATAGCAGAGAGAGAGAGGGGGGGGGGGGATAGAGAGAGAGTGACCTTGCAACTTTAGTCACAACATAAAGATATACGATCAGGAGCGTTTAAAAGTGAAATGGCTCACTTTAACCCTGGCATCCCAATGTCATCATAGGACCTACAATGACCCTATAATATAGGTGAACATAGAAATGTGACTTGGACAAACAAACAAACTAGTAAGACGCCTCAGGATGACATGCGACCTGGTCGCGCGAATACTTTGCCATCTGACCAGTGATGTATATCAGACCAGTTATGGTCCGATATGGAGATCCATGTACCAGGGCATTAACGACTTGTGATTTTTGCAAGTCGACCTGACTCAGTAACTAGACCAGGTCAACCTGGTTGTGCCAGACCCCCTGTCTGTCATCATCATTTATGACATCATGCCTTTTGTAGGCATGTCATCATCATGTCATCATCATATATACCCTTTATATAGAAAAGGGACAGACCGACATTTGCTTATGTAGGCCTACCCATTTCATGGGTCTGGCAAAAAGTTGAGTTGAAGTCGACTTTATCGGTTGATGACGTCATCACATCACACACGACCCCCCCCCCAATTATTTTGGAGGGTCCCCAGATGATTAACTTAATGTGAAACATTGTTTTCTCACTCAACTGTAAACAAACCAACATAAAGTTGCGAGGCGTTGTGAGCATGTAGATCGGCTATTTCACAATAGAAAGTTTTAGGCCCCTGTTTTAGGCGCACACAACACGGTGCACAACCGATTATAAATCAGGCACTACTTCCTTCCTTCCTTCCACAGCCCACTCACTTTACTATTCAGTAATAAAGTGATTTAAAGGAGCGCTCTAATGAGGTCCTTCCTATTAAAGGCACACACCAATAAAATAAAAGGTATGTTTGTTAATGACGGCCCATTCAGCAGAATGTTTTCCTTTTATCCATTAAAAGACAAAGCCACTGTACTGTACGGCAGTGGTTCTCAACCTTTTCAGACCACGACCCCCAAAATAATAATAATATTTTAACTGGGGACACCCCATCCTGATTAGCACTAAGAGTGGAGGCATTACATTTTGTATAACATGGTTCTATTGTGAAAATAGCAGATCTACATTTCTCACCCGACAACGACAATATATTAATTTCAATCCACAAATGAAATCATCAAAATCTAACCAGCAGACTGACTGACTTACATTCAAATCACTTGGAATCCAGTAACACCTATAACATGAGCGTGTCCTTGATGCAGTAGTCGTGTCAGTAATTATAGTATTGCGGCACAAATGTAGGGCGACCCAGACAGTCCTCACTACTCATCCTCCCAATGCAGAAACTACACACAATCCACACCATTCATTTATCCATTTTTAAGAGCGTGAACAAAGCCAAGGTCCATTTTAATCCTTTTCTACAAAACAAATCGTATTGCAGAGTGACGCGCGCACACGCACACACACACACACACACACACGCACACGCACACGCACACGCACCAAACACACACACACACACACACACACACACACACACACACACACACACACACACACACACACACACACACACACACACACACACACACACACAAGCATGCATCTGATTGCTCATGAGAGCTGAAGTGTCCTCCTCAAATGCCGGTCGATGCTGGAAATGAATTGACATAATTGTACATGTAGACAGATAATAGTTACCAACAAATGTACACAAACAAACAGTATAAACACACATAAACACACGCAGCAACAGCAGCACACAGGGAAATATGCAGGGCCAACAAGAAGATATATTTGTTATTTATATCCAAATGATCAGCTGCCATGTTTCACAAAATACAATAATTAACTGATTTATTACAACATTATCGTCACTGTCGGGTGGAAACCTCATATCTCCAGAACTGTTACGTTTCAGGAAATGTAAAATGATCACTGTTTATAGATACAAGTTCTTTTTAATACTTTTCATTGGTTAAGATATTTATAAAACTCACAGACCCACTTTGACTTTAAACAATTTTCAAAAGTAGAAGAAATAGCACCTCTACAAAGTCACAATACGTCACACAAGTGCTGTGAGCTTGTAGATTGGCTATTTTTGCTACTTTTGTGCGACACAAGATCAACACTACTGATTCCCGACCGCTCCAAGAGATGGGTCAAATGCGGAGAACAAATCTCGCATACAGCATGTATGTGACAAATACTGTAGTATTAATTACTGTAGTAGGAAATACTGTAGTAGGACTGTCAAATAAGAAAAACTATATGGAGATAGAAGGTTTCTGACCGACAGAGGCGATATCTAATCTGGCAAGAAGACTGGCTTCATAAACAAATAGTGAGGCATTGTTCTATGTGTAATACAGTAACCATAACTAAAACCTGGACATTTCAATAATTTGAGCAAGCCGTACAGCGTACACAGTAAAATCCTCAATGTTCATTTAATTTAAGTAACTTTGTGAGTGTACAAATGAATAAGTAAATAAATGGACTGGTAAGACTCAACACCGAGTCAATGATCACTGAGGGTTTGACTGTGTAGATCAGTGGTTCTCAAAGTGGATTCCAGGGACTCTGTGGGTTCCTTTAGGCCGGGGGTTCTAAATGGACCGTTACAAGTCTGTAACTCTGACAGTGTACAAATGGAACCAAATGAACCCTGATGGGTCCATTTGGTTCCATTTGTACACTGTCAGAGTTAAGGGGAGATCTTGCAGTTTGAAAGTTTGAGAAACACTGGTGTAGTCAAGCACGTCGTCTGCATAAAGGTACGTCATAGAATGAAACAGTGAGCATGGTAGTGTACGGCGCCCCCCTACCTTTCTCACTGACTGACTCACTCTCTATCTCCACGTCCTCGCAGCTGGTGTACTCGGGCGTGGTGGCCAGCTCCTCCTCCGAGCTGCTCAGGGACACCTGGCGCATCTTCCCGCCCTTCTTGGTCTTGTGGGGCTTGGGCGGCGGCGGCCGCACCGACTCCGACTGGTCCGAGCTGAGCGAGTCGTTGCGCAGCATGCTCTCCATCTTCTCCCGCTTGGTCTTGCGCACGGCCGAGCTGGGGTCCAGGTGGTGCTGCTGGCCCATGCGGGGGTCCCCTCCTCCTCCTCCTCTCCGCGGGTCCCCGGATCGCTCGTCCAGCACGGGGCTCCGGTGCGGCGTCGGCGGGCTGTGGTTCGACGTCCTGTGGCCCCCGGGGCCTCCTCCTCCTCCTCCCATGGGCCCGGGGGACGAGCGGTCCACGGAGTACGAGCGCTGGCCCGCCATGGGCGGCCGGCGCTCGGTGAGATGCTGCCGCGACAGCCGCACGGGCGCCGGCTCGTCCTGCTCCGTGTACGCCAGGGAGACGTCGCTGTGGCGCCGCTCGTGCCGCATGCGGCCCACCTCGGCGTGCATCCGCATCTGCTCCTCGTACGGCTGCGGCTTGACCGGGTAGCGGGCCAGGTTGGGGTCGCTGCGGTAGCGCGTCTGGTACTCCTCCTGGCGCTGCCGCTGCAGGTCGTACTCGCTGGGCTCTAGCTCCTGGTCCAGGGGGTACTCCTGGGAGTGCCAGCGCCCGGGGCCCATCCCCCGCCGGTCCCGGTAGCCCGGCCCCCGCGCCGCGTCCCCGTACATGTGGGGGCCACCGCGCGAGTGCCGCCGCGGGTCCCCGTCCCCGTAGTCGGACGGTGATCTGGGCATGCCACCGTCCGCCGGGGCATACTCCCTTTGGTCGTACGCTTGGTTGGGATCCCTGGACGCTGACGGGCTCCGTTTCCTGTCAATCAGAGAAAACAGCGGTCATTCACCACATCAACACCGGCCTCCTCCCTTGTTGTGCGCATAATGCCATTGTAGCCGTACATTTTCAAAAGAACAAAATGTTCTATGTTTTCATTTACAACAAGGCTCTTCAACAGGGGGTCCGGGACCCCTAGGGGGTCCTCAGAGTTACTACAGGGGGTCCTCCAAATCTTTGTGTGGTAGAAACCTTTTTTTGCCTTTTTTATATCAACCACTTGAACCCTAACGTCCATATTCTGAGAACTTTAGCCAAACATAGCCGATCTACAAGCTCACAACGCCTCGCAGCGCCAGGCGTTGTGAGCTTGTAGATCGGCTATTTTCGGCAAAGAGGTTTGGTGTAGAGGGGAAAAAGAGCAGACTAAGTACAGAGTAAAAGGTCAAGTTTATTAGGTAATGACGGCTCAAGTGTTTAAATATGTGAAAACACACATCGACATGAATCCAAAATACAATCAAGTCAAACAATGCAACGATATGGAATCTAAGAAAAGGTTGTGGGGGTCCAGCTTCATCTCTCTCTCAACTAAGGGGTCCTTGGCCTGAAAATGTTGAAGACCCCTAATTTACAATGTGTGTGTGTGTGTGTGTGTGTGTGTGTGTGTGTGTGTGTGTGTGTGTGTGTGTGTGTGTGTGTGTGTGTGTGAGATGAATGTCTGTTTAAATGTGTATGTTCATGTGTGTGGCTGTGTGTTGACACTGTGTAATTCTATTTGAGAGAATGTGCGTGTGTGTGCGTGCGTGTGTACAGGCGGGCGTGCGGGCTTGCATGTGCGTCTACTTGTGTGTAGGTGGAGGTAAGGTATCAGTTCATATTATGTCTCTCTGCTAAAGTCTTCGGTCAGTAGCGTGTAGCTCTGCCCTGTGTGGGTCTGGCACCAAACAGACTGTGGAGTTCTATAACTACACTTTAGATGAAGGTGTGCACATAAGAGTGACATAGCCTTAGCCTAATGAATATTGCTGTCTGTTCCACTCTGCTAGTCTAAACCCCAGCAAAACAACACTGCTGCCAAGTAGTGCCGTTAAGTTTGATAAGTAGGCCTGCTACAGTATGTCATAACAGAGACGTCCCATACAAGGTCAACAACAGCATTGAAAATGCTACAATTTACCAAAAGACACATACTTTTATGACAGAAGTCGTCATAAACATTCATTAAACATAATAATAAACAATATTTATATTGTGTATATATATATATATATACTGGTATATTGTAAACCACCAATATATCGTTGCTGTCAGACAGAAACCTCTTATCTCCATGTTCTAACTTTTTGTGTTTTCGTAACTTAACGCCCCATTTGATCACACTACAGCGAACAGCGTCACACAGAAGCATCAAAGATAGCAGATCTACAAGCTCGAAACGCGGCACAAGACATGAGGTTTCCACCCGACAGAGAAGATATTATGCAGTCCCTAGACTGGTTTTATATAATTATATAAACAACAGAAATGGTCTACGAAAGAAAAGAAAGAGAAAAATATAAATCCTAGAAGATAATGCGAGTCCAACTTATTTTTGCAGGATCTAGAAAAGTTATTTTGCAGTCAGAGATGGAATGCAAGCACTCACACAAAATGACCTTCAGAGTTCAGACACTTTTATTGCGCTGGCATGGGCAGCATAGCATACAGAGCTATGTGCGCGCTTCGGCACAAAGCCTTGCTTCGCGTTGCGCTGAGAAATGCCTAAAGTACATCGCTCTGTATGCAGCCCATGCCAAGCAAATAAAAGCGAAGGACATTTCCATGGACGCTGGTATTCCCTCAGACTATAAAATATCAGTCCTACCATTCAACGTTTCGAATTCTTAAAGTCCCTGCGAAGGAAATTCAAGGATTTGTTACAAAACGCATTATAAACGTGTATTTACCATTAAACATAAACAAACTGCTTCACAGTGGTGCACACAACAACCTTGGTGTGACTAAGACATTCGCTAGAAATGCTCTGCTTCTGTCTGATGGGTGGGATTAGCGTCACAACTGTGTGAATGTCAGGAGAACAAATCAGAATCAGAAGTACCCTGACAACAACAAAAAAAACACTAAATGATCAATTTATTTATTTTTTTCTTTGTAGAGGGGATGTAATAGAACCCCCCAAAACGAGTAAAAAGTGACATTTTACACCATAAAACCGTTCAAAACGGTCCCCAGAATTGTAATAAAGTAGGTGGGGGAAGACATTATAATCCTGCCTGTGGTCGGCTTGAGCCAGCCAATCACACGGTGTGTGGAGCCCACACCTTGTGATTGGTCGGGTTGAGCCGGCCAATCACACGGTGTGTGGAGCCCACACCTTGGCTAGCAGCAGTGATTAATGAAGCTGCTGGAAATATATGGAAGGTTGTCATGTACAAAATGAAAGGGACGCTTCACAGAGCCACACGCACGCACGCACGCATGCACACACGCACGCACGCACGCACACACACACACACACGCACGCACGCACACACACACACTAGGACATTCACGAATAGTGATTTTTAGTATTCGAATTATTCTACCTCAAAGTATTCAAATAGCCGAATATTCGACAGGACTGGCCAAATGTCAAATATTAAGTACAAGAGGCGAACATTGTGAAAATAGCCGATCTACATGCTCACAACGCCTCGCGTTGCGAGGCGTTGTGAGCATGTAGATCTGCTATTTTCACAATATTTATATGCGGAATCGAGTCACATTAAATGTAATACCTACAATTCTATATGTTTTTTAAAGAGAAAACAATAAAAAAAAATAAGCGAATATTCGATTTCGGTGAACAACGTCGAATAGTGACTTTGATATTCGAATATTCGAATATTTGGTGAATGCCCTAACACACACACACACACGCGCACGCGCACGCGCACGCACGCGCGCACACACACACACACACACACACACACACACACACACACACACACAGATTGTAGATCTGCTACTTTGATACTTTTGTGTGATGCTGTAGTATGATCAAATAGGGCTTTAATTTAAGAAAAAACTACAAAGTAAAAATATGGAGATAAGAGGTTTCTGCCCGACAACAACGATTTATGCACACCGCTGCATAAAAGTAAAATATTGCGCTTACTGTTTGTCGTTAATCGTTTCGGTGAGATATGACAAAAGTAAATCTAAAACAAAAACACGCTTCTCGATTATTCATCGAAAAAGTAATCGACAGAGTAATTGTTACGAATATGCTCAATAGTTACAGCAGCCCTGGATTTCTTTGGTCACAATAATCGTGACATGGAACTTTCATATCGTCGTTGTCGGGCGGAAACCTCGTACCTCCAAGTTTCAAATTTGTACGTTCTTTCGCAAAGCAAAGCCGTGCTTCATCAGACAAGGCCGTCGCACAAAAGTAGTGAAAACAGCAGATCTACAAGCACACAACGCCTCGCAGTGCGAGTGTGCTTGTAGATCGGCTGTTGTTTTCACTAGTCTAAATCATTTTTAAAATGATAAATGCAAAAGGAACGGTTTTGGACATACAAGGTTTTCACCCGACCAACGACGATATCGTCCCATCCCTATTTGAGAACACAATGTGGCCTGAAGAAGAACAAGGTCTGTTTAATGCAAAATCATGGCCTTTTGTCTCTGATCGTACAGCCTGCCGAGTGAGTCACACACAACTAGCCTGTCGGTCGGGGCAGTGTGCAGTGCACGTGTCGGCGTGGTGTGCACGTGAGACGTTGCATTATTCATGAGCTGCTGCTGCTGCTGCTGCCGGACACTAAAGTGAGTGGAGCTTCATTCACAGATCTGACGACGAGGTGAATGGACTGAGAGAAGAGACTGGAGTAAAGAGAGAGAGAGAGAGACAGAGTGCACAGTCAGCAGGATTACATGGTGGCTCCACCACCATGACAGAGGTGTCTGCGAGCGTGTGTGCGTGCGTGCGCAAAACCACGTGCGTGTGTGTGTGTGTGTGTGTGTGTGTCTGTGTGCGTGTGTTGTACTGTACATAGGCAAAGCTTTCAGACAGATTGACCTCAGAGCCCCTGGCCCAATGCAGCCTCTGAGAACATTTTAAGAAACCCCTTCACCCCCAAACACACACACACTCACACATACTCACACACGCTCACACACGCACAGACACACACACACGCACGCACACACGCACACGCGAGCGCGCACGCTCAGCTAAAGCAGCTAAAACAAAAACATTAACAAATTAGCCTTTGACGAGCTCTAACTCATCTTGACTCGAGTATCCCATTACTGGGCTCCTGTTTAGCCTTGGATGCCCTCTCTGTCCAAACAATATGTACCGCTATAGCTGGCCATCAAGCCCGCACACGCACACCCACACGCACACGCACACGCACACACGTCACACACACACACAAACACATGCACATAAACATGCACACGCACACACACGCACACACTTGCTACCAATCCAGCTTGCACGCTGCATGCCATCATGCTCCGTCAGCATCTACTGTATCAGCAACCATGATGATAATGCTGAATTGTATATCGTCGTTGTCGTGTGGAAACCCTGTATGTCCAAGACCGTTCGTTTTGCATTCATCATATAAAAATGATCTAAAAAAGTGAAAAGAGCTGATCTACATGCACACAACGCCTTGATTGTAGATCTGCTGTTTTCACTACTTTTGTAGACGGCCTTGTCTGATGAAGCAGGGCTTTACTTACACATTTGAAACTTGGAGATACGAGGTTTCTGCCCGACAGTGACGATGTACTCCATGATCGGTGTTGCAAAACAGTTGTTGCATGACGAAGCATTGTGAGCTTGTAGATCCTCTATTTTCGTCATATGCAACTTAGTATAAATGTTAATGCTCTGAGCGACCAAAGGTTTACATTAAAAGGGATATATTTTTTTTTAAATGAACACCCATAGTTTTATTGTGTAAGCTAACATCCAACAGTAAACGCACAACACAACGTTGGTGCAGCAGTGTGTACAGTATATGATATTCCTCCATTGTCTAGGCTGCTGCTGTGGCTATTGTAACATCCACTCTTCAAAGTCAATCCCACTATAGTAATTGCTAAACGCTAGTCTAAAATTGGTCTAACAGTGAACGTTTTTAGACATCTAAGCTTATAGATGTTTTAGATTATTAGATTATTTTTGCAGTAATTGTGTACAGATAATTCAATATATTATCAGTGTAATAACTATTGCCTGACTGCTTGCTGCCTGCCTGCCTGCCTGTAGATTTAGATTTGCATTCTGGTGCCGGTGACACAGAATGAAGGCATGCTAAAGCATGTGGGGAGAGAGGGTGAGGGAAAGAGAGAGAGAGAGGGGGGTGGGGGGTTGGTACAGTAGCAGCAAACACAGCCTGTAGTCACAAAGCATTACACATTCATCTGATACAGTATGTTCTGTTGTGATCACCTCTGATAATAAAGTGATCACATCCGGAGAGGAGAGCTCATTAGTGAATCAGTGCAGAGAGACAGACCTTCCATCTCTGGGATCCTTTGATAACACGGAACCCCGGCTTTGATCTGAGCACAGCCCAAATCCACCTCTAAGCACACTGTACTCAGTGGTGTAAAGTAACATACATGCTGTACTTGAGGTATTTGTATTTTGCTCGAGTATTCCCAATTTCCAGTATTTTTACTTCTACTCCACACTACATCTCGGATCCAAATATTGTACCTCCGTCTTGAAAACTTTAGTTACTAGTTACTTTGCAGATATAAATTATAATATTATAAAGCACTTTATCCCTAATTTTTTATTGAGTTTACACAAAAATGAGTATCCCTAATTTATACCGTGGCTATTTGAAAATAGCTGATCTACAAGCTCACAACGCCTCGCATCGCGACACGTTGTGAGCTTGTAGATCTGCAATTTTCAAAGATTTTGTACTTTTACTTTTGGTGCCAACACTACATTTTCATACTTTTACTCATGTACATTTTGAATTCCGGACTTTTACTCGTAACAGAATATTTCTATATTGCAGTATTGACACTTTTACATAAGTAAAATATGTGAATACTTTTTCCAGAACTGAATAATAATCATCTTTGACAGTGGCATAATGTACTGTATCAAATCCCTTGGCTCATAAAAATTATAGGATTACGCTGCGGCCCAAAGTGTGTGATCCTATAAATGGTTAGTAAGTTGTGACCCTTACATGCCAGGGCTGGGTGATGTGATTTCAAATCAATATCACAATTGTATCGTCTCTGTCGGGTAGAAACCTCATAAAAGTATGTCCGAAAAACAGATCTAACAAGCTCAAAACACGTCGCTTTGTAACGCAGTTCGAGCTTGTAGATCGGCTACTTTTGATGATTCTGTGTGACGCTGCATGTAGTATGATCAAGTATGGTGTTAATTGGAAATGAAAAACACACAAAAAGTTAAAGGAGAGGTTTCTGCCCGACAGCGATGGTATGAAACTTTTGCCTCGATTGCGATTATTTGAAAAGTTATCCAAATACAAATACCCATTTAGGTTTACTGAATGCTTTAACTATTGAAAATAGAAGATATACAAGCTCACAGAGTGCCGCGCTGTGAGCTTGTATATCTTCTATTTTTGAAAAATCCTGAAAATGTGTGCAAATCTTTGAATATGTATATGTATTTTTAAAGCAAATTTTACTTCTGGGGGTCCCTGAAACGAAATATTTTGAGATGGGGTCCGTGGCCAAATACATATCATTTTGGGGGTGCTTGACATAAACAAGTTTGAGAACCACTGACATAGAAACATAGGTTTTTCCAAAAAAAACTAAAAACTTAGAAGACATGGAATCGGGTCAAAATATTCAAAGACTTCAAGGTTTAAAAAAAAAAAAAAATAGCAGATCTACAAGTATATCTGCTATTTTTCAATAGTTAAAGCATTAAATAATTCTAGGCCTAAATGGGTTAAGTAAAGCACAGATACTCCTTTTTCTTTACTTCAGCACAGTACTCAGTAAATGTACTTCATTACTGTCCACCCACCGTGTCAGCAAGTCTCATAAGGAGTTCTGACATTAGCAAGTTAGACAACGTGCACCCCTATCCTCCCCCGTCTTTGTCCAGGGGCTCTGCTGATGTTCCATTTAAAACCAAAGGAATGCCACAAGCGGAAAGATCAATAATTGAAAATCAATGAGAAAGCTTTCAGTGAGCGATGCACCCGTTGTGGTTGATGCTGCTTGCAAATGCTCTCACTAGCATCACCGTGCACACGTGTACACTACACACACACACGCGCGCGCACACACACGCGCACACACGCGCACACACGCACACACGCGCACAGCCGCACACACACACACACACACACACACACACACACACACACACACACACACACACACACACACACACACTTGAAGATGCTCTCACTTGAATCCTGTGCAAGGCAAGCGCGCACACACACGCACGCGCACGCACACACACACACACACACACACGCACACACGCGCACAGCCGCACACACACACACACACACACACACACACACACACACACACACACACACACACACACACACACACACACACTTGAAGATGCTCTCACTTGAATCCTGTGCAAGGCAAGCGCGCACACACACGCACGCGCACACACACACACACACACACACACACACACACACACACACACACACACACACACACACACACACACACACACACACTACACACACACACACACGCATTTACAGAGGGCTGTTCCATTATTTAGCACCGCTAACCCGAAAGCCAAACACAGGACGATCTACAAGCTCACAACGTGTAGGGCAGATCGGCTATTTTTGGTGCACAACATTAACCCCTAAACCTATAACCCCTAAAGAGTACTTCATGGCACTCTAAACCTCTTTGTCAGGTCAGAACAGCTCAAAACCACATGATGCTTGAAGCATTAACCACGGAGCAAACCATTCAAAAGAACAACTGTACCATTTCACAGACTCATACAGTCGTACACCTCGTAACAGTGTATTATGCCACTGAATTACTATACTGTATGTACAATAACATTATCACACTGCATGTCTTTCAGTGACTTGCCTTTGTCACAAGGTTAAGAAATAGACTTTATACAACACACGCATGCATAATAATAATGCTATAATGTTCTGGAAAATGTACATACCTGCATAATGATACTAGTGTTCTAAACATCATTTACATACCTGCTACTATACGGTATACCCTTTCTTTCTGATCATTTAATTATTCGCGCTGTTTCCACAGTTTTTTCATGTCTCTCCTGCTTTTGCTCTACCTCTATCTTCTCTTCTCTCAGGAAAACTACAATACCATGGACGACTGACCCATGTAAACCTGTGCTTGACAAAGTAAAGCTGATTCTGATTGCATGAAATGATTCCTTTAACAAAGTTGGCTCTGACGGTAAATCAAATAATGATTGGACTTTTGTAGACAGCAAATGTCTAATATCATATTGTTGCGGTCGGGCAGAAACCTAATTTCTCCATATTTTTGTGATATCCCATAAATGAACGGCCTACTTGATCATACTACAGCGTCACACAAAAGCATGTGTGATGATTTGGTATGATCAAGAAGGCTGTTAATTTAATAAAGAAACTCAAAAAGTTAGAATATCGCTTTTGTCGAGTGGAAACCTTCCTAAAATAGTGAAACTCGCCGATTTACAAGCACACAACGCCTCGCGGTGCGAGGCGTTGTGTGCTTGTAGATCTGCTATTTTCACTAGTTTTGTGCAACAGTCTTGTTGACAGCAACGATATAAGACACATAAGAATAGCCTTACTTTAATGTCACAGACAGATCCTGAGATGCAGCTCGGCTCAAAACTCTTCCTACAAGCCCTCCGTCGTAGAAAAAGCACGATGCAGCCCCAATCCAACATCAATCTAGTCCAGATCTCTGGCTCTCAGCCTGACACCACCAAGCCCCTGCTGTTTTCTCCCAAATCCTTTCTCCTCCGCTCCGCCTCTCTCTCTCTCTTAAAAAAAAAAAAAAAAAAACGCCCTCGTTTCATTTCTGCTAGCGAGAGAGGAGGGTCCGAGATGCAGCGCCGGGTCTGCTCTGCGCATCACATCCCGCCAACTGTACACAAGCAGCTTTAGCAGCAGCAGTAGGCCTACTAGATCTCGTCAGATTGTGTGTGTGTGTGTGTGTGTGTGTGTGTGTGTGTGTGTGTGTGTGTGTGTGTGTGTGTGTGCGTGCGTGTGTGTGTGTGTGTGTATGTGAGAGTCACGGTGTTGCCAGATTTTGTGGGTGATATGCAACTCGTCTATGATTTGTAAATAATAAATAAAATAATACCCGATCGACAAGTTCGAACTTGTAGATCTGCTATTGTAAAAAAAAGAAACTTGAAAATAAAACATCCGTTTTCTTTGTCCTTGCCATGAAAATGTTTATGAACCGCTATGTTTTAGTAACATAAGGAAACAAAGTCCAAATAAGCAACTACATCCCATACACCCCACCCAAAGAAACACTAATAAACAGACCTGGCAACACTGACCGTGACACCAGCGGCTGGTGGCTGATGCTCTGTCTGTGTGTTCCCCTCCTCTCTGCCTGCGCCAGACGGGCAGGAGAAAGGCGTTAAATAAAGAGAGCAAAAAGCAATCAAGGTGAAAATGCAAGGCTGTGTCTCCCCCCGCGGGGACGCTGCCACCTCTGCTTTGTGGATAATGGGAGAGCACTGGAATGAGAACAAACGAGTGGAGAGAGCGCTGCTGCGTCGCAGAAAAGCTCCCCCTCTTTAAGGAGGGAATTTGCACCCCGCTAATGACGCCAATGCATCCTGGATCTGGTCCCTACTCCCTACTGGAATGAGATAACTGAGCGACGGCAAGGGAAAGGGAAGAAAAACAAACAAAAAAAACAAGCTGAATATGCAACATCTCAGCCCAGAGCAATCAGAGAGGAAGAGGTGTAGAGGAGGGCTAAACACACACACACACACACACACACACACACACACACACACACACACACACACACACACACACACACACACACACACACACACACACACACACACACACACAAATACCCCACGCAGTCCGTTTAGGAATGCATCGTCACTCTGCCGCTGATGGATCTGGGACACCCCCAGAGAGTGAAATAAAAAGGTGGGACCTTGCACAATCAAACCTAAAAAAAACACACAAAAAAAACGAACGCGCTGCAGCTAACCCAGCGCAGCAGCAGTGCCGCGAATCGCAGACACGTGAAATATCGTCACCGTCGGGTGGAAACCTTGTATGTCCAAAACCGTTTTGTATTTATCATTTTAAACATGATTTAAACTAGTGAAAACAGCCGATCTACAAGCACACAACGCCTCGCACCGCGAGGTGTGTATATCTGCTATTTTCACTACTTTTGTGCAACACCCTTGTATGATGAAGCAGGGGTTTCAATTTACGAAAGAACATAGTATTTTGAAACTTGGAGATACAAGGTTTCTGCCCGACGATATAAATCATACCTGAATAATGTCATCAAATCCTCCGTGCTGCTGTGCCCTGTGCAACGGCCTTAATGCAGACCACAGTGGGTGGATATGAGTGCATGATGGCACAGCCGTGTGGGCACAGCTTATTATGACCATGATTAGGGCTACATAATGTCATTTTTACTTGGCGATAAATCGCCATACAAATAAAATTGTGAGTAACGAGAGATTGTGACTAATAACCATCCATGGATCCAATGGAACACAAGTACATTTTTTCCATTTTGCAAAAAGTAATAGTTTGGGCCAGAGCATTAGCGATTATTATTCTATTTACTCAACTGCGCCCTCTACAGATCTGGTCAACGGTAATTCATAGAGCAGATCAGTAGAGGGCGCAGTCGAGTAAATAGAATCATTTCTGTCTGGTGGACACATTTGATTTGCTGTGTATTATACAGAGAAGGTGGGGTCCTGAGAGCTTTCTCACCATGGAGAATAGACCTTTTAAAAACGCAAAACGGCCTTTATTTCCATGAGTAGCGGAATGGTTTTCTAAACGTATTTCTACAGTTGGAAACCTTGCACGGTAGTGGAGTTTGGGTCCATGGGAATAACACAGAATCAGAGCTAACGCTCTGGACCACAGCTAGGATATCGTCACTCGGGCAGAAACCTCGTATCTCCAAGTTTCAAATTTGTAAGTGTTTTCGCAAAGCAAAGCCCTGCTTCATCGTACAAGGCTATCGCACAAAATAAGTGAAAACAGCCGATCTACAAGCACACAACAACTCGCGGTGCGAGGCGTTGTGTGCTTGTAGATTGGCTGCTTTCACTATTTTATACAAAAGGAACGGTTTTGGACATACAAGGTTTCCACCCGACGACATACTGTCGACGGAACGTTGCACCCCGACAGCGACAAAATTCAGGTCAGAGAGCTGTGTGTGTGAGAGAGAGATACACTCTATGTGTATACTGTACTGTACGGTACAACATTGTACATCTCATCTGCAACACAGACTGATGACATAAAGCGCCCCCCCCCCCCTCTCTCTCTAGCTCTCATGTCTGTTTCCTTCACCTGTCCTCTGCTCAAACTGTTCTGTCTTTCTATCCACCTCTCACTCCTTGTCTTTCCATGTACCTCCTGCAAAGGGTGGGCTCTGAGTTGGACTCTCTCTCTCTCTCTCTCTCTCTCTCTCTCTCTCTCTCTCTCTCTCTCTCTCTCTCTCTCTCTCTCTCTAATACTCTCACACACGTCGCACGCACACACACACGCACGCAGTTACGCTACCTGTCTGGGGGTAGAGTAGTGACAGCTGATTGACAGGCGGGGGGATGCGGACCGGCAGGTGGGAGATGGGTTGTTGACTCCACACTTCACTGGAAGTCTGTGTCTGTCTGTCTGTCTGTCTGTCTGTCTGTCTGTCTGTCTGTCTGTCTGTCTGACTGACTGACTGACTGACTGACTGACTGACTGACTGACTGACTGACTGACTGACTGTCTGTCTGTTTGTCATTCTGGCTGTTCTGTCTGGCTGAAAGCATACAGTACTTCTGTGGGAGTTGCAAATATGTTATCAACAACTTTTAGATGCCATGACACTCCTGGACACACACGCACATGCACGCGCACTCGCGCACGCACACAAGGTTGATTCAACAGGACTTAATGCAAACTCCATTATAACTGTTGTCATAGGGAATGAATGTCCCGCCCTTTAATGCCAACCCCATTACACCTGTTGTCATAGGACCCGTTTTGATCTCTGACGGGCGGCCGAGCGTCTAGTCGGTGACCGGCCTACTCGGGAATGATGTCTGTTTGCCTGTGTCCATTTATGTCCATATATGGATGTATCTGTATCTGTCTGTCTGTGTCCCTTTTATGTCCATATATCGAGATCTCTGTATCTGTCTGTCTGTGTCCCTTTTATGCCTGTGTATGTGCCGGTTCCGGAACACCCTGATGTCAGCATCAGCTCCGCATACTTGACCTAGAGTGCAAAGTGAAAGTGTGGAAGAATCGTCTATTTGCACAGGAGTGATGTCAGAATGAGTCAGCAGAAGTGATGTCACAATGAGTCAGCGCTTCAGGCCAATTCGGCCTCGGTTTCAATTAGTAGTCAGGATTCATAATTCATAATAATCTTTCTATTTTTATTTTTGTTTGGGTCCTAGGGAGACACCATAACATTGTTGCTGTCGGGCAGAAACCTCTTACAGTACATCCATATTCAAACTATTTGTGTTTTTTCGTAAATTAACGCCTACTACTTTGTCACACAAAAGCATCAAAAGTAGCAGATCTGCAACCTCGAAACACAGCTCTAAGCGACGCGCTTCGAGCTTGTCGATCTGCTACCTTTGCTGTTTTTGATTTGAATCCTGAAAAGTAACAGTTTTGGACATATGAGGTTTCAAAGTGACAGAGACAGTATTTATCTTCTGGAGCTTGATAACATTTTGGGAACCCCATGCTATTAGTTCACGATAACATCACCTCAGCACCGCACTGCAATGCACTGCACCGCACAGGCGTCTGGCTCTCTTTTTAAGAAGCTCCACCGCTAGCTAGTGCAATATGTAGGCCAAGCCCCAACAGAATATGACATTAAGATTAGCTACAACTTCAGGACGGCTATGCTGCTGCTTTTCTCCACCCTGCAGAGAAAGGTCACAGCACAGCACAGCACAGCATGCAGCATCCTTGCTTTTCCCTTTGCCATTTTCCAGTGCACCTACCGGTACACTACTGTACACTCAAGTGGTTGAAAATATCATCATAATCCTTCATTTAGTAAAAGAACTGACTCACTGAGATTAAAATCTCACTTTTCACAAAATAATACACGACAAATCGACAATACAAATATCCCACACCACAAACAAATCAACACAATGCAAAAGCATCCAGTTAACATAGTGGTTGCCACAAGTTAACCTGCAAGGCTCTCAAAAACCAAGCTGTCCCCGCTACCTCTCTGACCTCCTTTACTGCCCCCTCCGCTCACTCACGTCTCGGACTGTCACAATTATTACACGGTCTAATCACAAATTATTTTACATAATTGTCACAAATCGTTTTGATGTTGAAAATGCCACTTTATGTAAGCTTGTAAGCTTGTAGATCAGCTATTTTCCTTTGACTTTTTTTTATAAAAAATTATTAAATGTCAGTAATTTCTTTGTATATTGAAGTTATTTGTCATAACTGCCCTGTAAAATTATTTGTGAGACAATTAATCGCCAAGAGACATTTCATAATGGTGACAGCCTTACTCAGACTTCAGCTTGAGTTGCACTGCGCAGTAGCTTTAATACAAAGTAAAAACAGCCGGGACTGAAAGTAATCAACTCCACAGCCATGGTGGCCAATTAAACATTTTTGGGGGGCAGAGTGGTTAAAGGAAATGAAAGGATGTGCACTCATCTGTGACCAGAGCATGCTGCCACGCTACCGCATCAGCCAAAGTTCCACACCCCATGTTGTGACAATATGCACAATGTAAGAGCCACTTGGTGAACAGTTACAGTTTTTTTTTTTTTTGTAAATTAACGCCCTACTCATACTACAGCGTCACACAAAAGCATCAAAAGTATCAAGCTTGAAATATCTGCTACTTTTTGGATATTTTGGTATTTGAATCCTGAAAAGTTACAGTTTTCGACATATGAGGTTCCCACCCAACAGCGACAACAAGCCAGTATACTGTAGTACTTATAAGTCAAAAGCAAGTTTTAAAGTTTTAAAATCAATGACTTGAGTACATTAACTCAAGTACACACATAAGGATAATTGTCCTCACTATTTCTGAAATTCTACTTCTTGTTGGGAGTTTTGCTCGTTTTGCTGTTTTTATGTCATCTTTTTGACACCCAAACCTAACCCTTACCCTAACCCTAACCTCCGTGGGGTGAGTCGCTAACCCTCCCGACGCGAGTTTTCACCCTTCTTGAGCGAGTCTTCACCCTTCTTCACCCTTCTTGTTTGGACATTTGTCCCCTTTAAGTATAGTAATAGCTGTGTGTAGTACACACACACATACAGTACACACACACACACACACACACACACACACACACACACACACACACACACTCCAGCTTAGCACAGAGGAATATCCGTGGAGAGCCGGTGCCTTCCTGTCTGTCATGGTGCTGCTTGATGTACAGTATAGCTACAGTAGCATGTTGACTGTTGAACACTTGTCAGCCATTGTTCATTCGCACAAAGGACTACATGCGTGTTGTAGCGAGAACATGGAGATTTGTGGAGCTATTCATAACCCACTACATTCTACTGTAAGCAGTCTAACTACAGTATAGACCGATTTCCTGAGCGCTCCCCTGTAGACAGCGCCGTCGCCATTGTTGCGGTGTAGCCGCAGTGCAAACAGCAGCCAGTGGTGGAGTAGAAGTAAAATTATTGAAAATAGAAAATACAAATAAAGTAAAGTACAAATACTCAAAATTGTACTTAAAGGACAACTTGGAGGGTTGTCCTTTAACAACAAGGGTTCATATTTTTAACCCTAACCCATATTTTAGATTGTAATTAGAGAAAAGAAAAAGTGAGTGTTAAAATGTTTTCATTTGCTTCCTTCTATTGTTTTATCGCGTTTACCTTGCTCAAATGTGGGGCATGCGTACGCATGGGGGCATGCGTACAAGTGGCTAAATATGTATTTTTAGACACAATAAGCCTGCAGTTTCTTTATTGCTATTTAGTAACACTTCTAGCCCCGATAAGTCAAAGGTTGCGTCGTATTTAGGGAATGGGCTTATTCTGTGTAAAATGACATATTTAGCAAGCCCCCAACCACTGAAATAAGAATCTCTAAAACAATAGAAAGAAGTAAATTAAATCAATTTAACACTAATCTTTTATATTCTTTAAATACAATCTAAAATATGAACCCTTGTTGTAAAAAACTAAAGGTGTCCTTTAAGTACTGTACTTAAGTCAAACCTGTGACTCACTGTCAAGCCACATTAGTGCTACGCTCCCTTAACCACTAGGCTCCATGCTCTCACTCTCTATCACTCATGCTCTCTTTATCTTTCATCATCTCCATTCTGTCTCCCTTTGGCTCCACACATGGGCAAATTACGTCCCGAGGGCCAGACCCCGCCCCTGGACCATCTCAAGCCGGGCGACGACTTCCTCAAACAAATAAAAGAAATGAGATATCAAGGTTACACCTAACTTCTAAATGTCTAAACCTGAACTCAACCTGAATCTTTGCCAAATTCGAAGCCTATATATAACTCGAGACATATTTTATAACCATAAAACAACCATTTCTCCGGTGAGGCCCAGGAAAATGGTCCATACAACGTCTATTTCTCAAATTCTACTTCCACATACAGTATGTGGGGACATTTGGCCCTCACAAGTATAGTAGTACAAGCTTGCACGCACGCACACTTGCACACTTGCGCACGCACGCACGCACGCACGCCATTGCTGGGTTCTTGCAAAGTATGCATTTTTTATTCCGGTGAGCAAGCTGCATTTGAAATGAAAGGGAGCGACGCTGGCCAGCTGTCTGGCTCCATACAAAGTGAGGAGGTAATGATGAAGCTCAGGGCTGAGTCACAGGATGCTGTTCTGTTCCCTACTGCCCCAAATAACAGCTCTGTGACTGGATGGATGGATGGATGGATGGATGGATGGATGGATGGATGGATGGATGGGTGGGTGGATGGATGGATGGATGGGTGGATGGGTGGATGGATGGATGGATGGATGGATGGGTGGATGGGTGGATGGATGGATGGATGGATGGATGGATGGGTGGGTGGGTGGGTGGATGGATGGATGGATGGATGGATGGATGGATGGATGGATGGGTGGATGGATGGATGGATGGATGGATGGATGGATGGGTGGATGGGTGGGTGGATGGATGGATGGATGGATGGATGGATGGATGGATGGATGGATGGATGGATGGATGGATGGGTGGGTGGGTGGGTGGATGGATGGATGGATGGATGGATGGATGGAAGTTGGAATTAAAATGCACTTGAGTAAAAGTACAAAAGTATTGGTATCAAAATGTACTTAAAGTACCAAGAGTAGAAAGTACTCATTATGCAGAAGGTCCCATTTCACAAGTTTTCCAATGAATAAAATGTAGAAAGATCATTTCTCACAATGCCTTGCGACGCATTGTGAGAAATTGTAGATCGGCTCTTTTCAAATGACAGGTATGTAACTATATATGTCCGAAATAAATGTATATAGGGTTGACGTTATTTGTAATTCTACCACTTTTTCTAGTCACGTGTTCAAATACTGGATTCTGATTGGCTAAATTCCGGAGGTTATGAGAGGACAACTGCCGCAAAGTTGTGTGTCCGAGATCAATGCGCCTCAGTGTACATCCGGGGACTTTCCCCCAACCAACAAATGAAGGTCGCAGCGGTCCTATGTTTACTAACGTGCGTACTATCGTCGCCGATTTATTTGGATCCAATGCAATCCGCCAACTTTAAAGCCCCTTTTCTCTGAACCTATGCCTTTCTGGAAGCGAACAGCCTCTATTTACGGCCGGAACGGTGCTTTTAACTGACGTTAGCTTAGCTGTAAGCTAGACGCATGGATTAGTATGGAGTTGGCGCCATCTGTTGGTGAGTAGAAGATGTTGTTGGTGGAACTATCTGCTGTCTCGCGGAAGTTTTATAGGCAATAATGATTGTAACTTAAGATCCTTGCAAGTTACAACTATGTGTTTTCTTTCATGTATAAGGGAAAAAGTGGTAGAAAAGCTATTTACCACTCGGGGTCGGACATTATGCTCTCATAATGTCCTGAGTGATGGTGTTATCGGACTCGGCTGCGCCTCGTCCGATAACACCCTCACTGCGGACATTATGAGAGCATAATGTCCTCTCACTCGGGGTAAATTGCTTACTTATAATCGAAATCTACAAAGTAACTATAGTAACTAGAATGAGCCAGTCTTTTGAACGGCTCTTTGAAAGGAACGGATCCCAGAGATACGGCTCACTTCAAAGAGCCATAAATCCCATCTCTAATGCACGTCGCACAGCCCCCGAGCATCTGTCCGGTGCCATGCTGTGCCTGGACCGGACCAGGCCGGGCCTGGGTTCACGCTCAGGCCTGTGTCACACTTAACTTTTACTCTTCCTCCTCGGATTTGAACCCGGGTCTCTGTGCCAGCGCTGACATTTTTGCCTGCTGGGCCTGGCTGAGGGATACATTGAATCTCGACCTTCGGGTCAAAGTTTGTGTGAAATCAGAAACGGGATCGTGTCAAAGGCCATGTCT
Source organism: Nannobrachium achirus (assembly GCF_963921795.1). Lineage (NCBI taxonomy): Eukaryota > Metazoa > Chordata > Actinopteri > Myctophiformes > Myctophidae > Nannobrachium > Nannobrachium achirus. The sequence goes on from NC_137811.1 coordinate 53,868,223, forward strand.
CACCTAGACACAGGATCTACCTGTATATGTCTCCCCTGAACCCCTGGAGTCTCTTAGCCAATTGGACTTGAATTACAACTTTACTTTGACCACTTGGACCGCGCGTTGTGAGCTTCTAGATCGGCAATCTTTTGGTTACTGTTCCCTCCAGAATATGGAGGACTGGGTTCGAGTGGTTTTAATACATATTCACTCTGCCCTCTCTCTCTCTCTCTCACACACACACACACACACACACACTCTGTCTATACCTCTCTCTCTCTCTCTCTCTCTCTCTCTCTCTCTCTCTCACACACACACACTCTGTCTATACCTCTCTCTCTCCCTATAATTTTTCTCTCTCTCTCAGTCTCCCCCGCCTCCCCCCTCTCTCTCTCTCTCTGTGTCTGTACCTGTCTTTCAATTTACTTTTCTCTCTTTCTCCCTCCCTCTCTCTCTCTCTCCCTCCCTCTGTCTCTGTCTCTCCCTCTCTCTCTCTATCCCTGTCTCTCCTCTCTCTCTCACTCCCTCTCTCCTAACTCCTCAGAGTCTATTATTGTCAACAGATAAGACTGCACCAGCAGCAGCACTGCACGACAAGGCAGACAGCCCAGCCCGCCATGGTTCCAAATATACAATACACACACACACGCACACACGCGCACACACGCACACGCACGCACGCACACACACACACGCGCACACACACACACACACACACACACACACACAATGAGCGAGTGGGATGGGATGATGATTCATTGGGTTAAGGGTGAGGTCCATTTACAGGTGAATGATGTGTCTGTGTTTATTAGCTAATCATCGCTGACAGATGGCTGTGGGATCCATACTGAAGAGGCCCTTGTGAAGGGTTCAAGGTTGGGCCTCTATATCAGCCCCCATATACAGCCTCTATATCAGCCCCCATATACAGCCTCTATATCAGCCCCCATATACAGCTCACCATCTATCTTATATCAGCCCCCATATACAGCTCACCATCTATCTTATATCAGCCCCCATATACAGCTCACCATCTATCTTATATCAGCCCCCATATACAGCTCACCATCTATCTTATATCAGCCCCCATATACAGCCTCTATATCAGCCCCCATATACAGCTCACCATCTATCTTATATCAGCCCCCATATACAGCTCACCATCTATCTTATATCAGCCCCCATATACAGCTCACCATCTATCTTATATCAGCCCCCATATACAGCTCACCATCTATCTTATATCAGCCCCCATATACAGCTCACCATCTATCTTATATCAGCCCCCATATACAGCTCACCATCTATCTTATATCAGCCCCCATATACAGCTCACCATCTATCTTATCTCTATATCAGCCCCCATATACAGCTCACCATCTATCCTCTATATCAGCCCCCATATACAGCTCACCATCTATCTTATATCAGCCCCCATATACAGCTCACCATCTATCCTCTATATCAGCCCCCATATACAGCTCACCATCTATCCTCTATATCAGCCCCCATATACAGCTCACCATCTATCCTCTATATCAGCCCCCATATACAGCTCACCATCTATCCTCTATATCAGCCCCCATATACAGCTCACCATCTATCCTCTATATCAGCCCCCATATACAGCTCACCATCTATCCTCTATATCAGCCCCCATATACAGCTCACCATCTATCCTCTATATCAGCCCCCATATACAGCTCACCATCTATCTTATAGGTTGGGCCTCTATACAGTATCAGCCCCCATATACAGCTCACCATCTATCTTATCTCTATATCAGCCCCCATATACAGCTCACCATCTATCTTATCTCTATATCAGCCCCCATATACAGCTCACCATCTATCTTATCTCTATATCAGCCCCCATATACAGCTCACCATCTATCTTATCTCTATATCAGCCCCCATATACAGCTCACCATCTATCTTATAGCTATATCAGCCCCCATATACAGCTCACCATCTATCCTCTATATCAGCCCCCATATACAGCTCACCATCTATCCTCTATATCAGCCCCCATATACAGCTCACCATCTATCCTCTATATCAGCCCCCATATACAGCTCACCATCTATCCTCTATATCAGCCCCCATATACAGCTCACCATCTATCCTCTATATCAGCCCCCATATACAGCTCACCATCTATCCTCTATATCAGCCCCCATATACAGCTCACCATCTATCCTCTATATCAGCCCCCATATACAGCTCACCATCTATCCTCTATATCAGCCCCCATATACAGCTCACCATCTATCCACTATATCAGCCCCCATATACAGCTCACCATCTATCCTCTATATCAGCCCCCATATACAGCTCACCATCTATCCTCTATATCAGCCCCCATATACAGCTCACCATCTATCCTCTATATCAGCCCCCATATACAGCTCACCATCTATCCTCTATATCAGCCCCCATATACAGCTCACCATCTATCCTCTATATCAGCCCCCATATACAGCTCACCATCTATCCTCTATATCAGCCCCCATATACAGCTCACCATCTATCCTCTATATCAGCCCCCATATACAGCTCACCATCTATCCTCTATATCAGCCCTCATATACAGCTCACCATCTATCTCTATATCAGCCCCCATATACAGCTCACCATCTATCCTCTATATCAGCCCCCATATACAGCTCACCATCTATCTTATAGCGCAGCATTCCATTGCATGATGGGGCTATACTGTAGAACAGTGGTTCTCAGCCTGTGGGTCGGGACAACCAGGGGGGGTCCCCCAATTTAATGTGCAACATAGTTTTCTCACTCAACAGCAAACAAACCAACATAAAGTTTAAGTGTATTTTAAAAGTAGCCAGCAATACCACAATGTAGGAATCCTGCTGCATGTAAATATATACTTTAAGTACCAAAATTAAAAATAAAATAAAAAAGTAATTATGCATCTGCATAATTACGTTTTTAAAAATCATTTCAAAATGTTTTTCTTTCAAAAACAGCAAGCTCACAACAAGTGGCATCGCGACACATTGTACAATGGACACTGTTAGAATTACAGACCCGTAAGTTTCAATTTGGTTATCAATCATTTTGCTGTGGACCCCCCGGAACCCCTTCTATGACGCGTGGGGGTCCCGTAGACCCGCCCCGTACCCCACTTTGAGAACCACTGGTCTATTAAGAACGAGGGACCCCTCCGGTGGCGCCATCTTGTGAGGTTTTCAGCTACTTTCAATGCCATGACGTCACATTCGCTTTCTATTTAGTGCAGAATTCAATATACTGTAATGATTCTTTTGTACACAGTATACCAGAGTGGTGAGTCAATTGCTATAATGGAGGTAACAATAATACATAACTATATGGTTATTACAGTGGATAGCTATACTAGAATATTCTACAGTGGATCCGAAAAGCGAACGTACTGAGATATAATAATAATAATATACAGTGGACTCAGTGGCCTTGCAGTTAAGAGTGTCCGCCCTGAGACTGGGAGGTCGAGCTTCTATTCCCAGCAGAGTCATATCAAAGACTATAAAAACATGATGGCACCAGTACCTCCCTCTGCTTGGCACTCAGCATCAAGGCTAGCATTTGTTGTTGACCCATTAAGGCCATTTTAACTACATTAACCATTATCTTATGCTTTAACTAGGCCATTTGAAAAATAGCAGATATACAAGCTCACAGCACTGCACCGAGTGCCGCGCTGCATGCTTGTAGATCTGTTTTTTTTTTATATATTGTGAAAATTCACCCGGTTCTATAAAGGTCTTCTAAATCCTTCTTCTAAATCAGTGGTTCTGGCCGCGGACCCCCATCTCAAAATATGTTGTTCCAGGGACTCCCCCAGAAGCAGAGATTTGAGTTACAGAAGTTTGCTTTAAAAATATATATATTCAAAGATTTGCTAATATATTCGCGATTTTTTTTAAATAGCAGATCTACAAGCTCGCAGCGCGGCACTCGGTGCCACACTGAAAGCTTGTAGATCTGCTATTTTTCAATAGCTAAAGTATTAATGGGTTAAGTCAATGCAACACACTAGCGTCATGTCCATGGGGATGTACTTGTACATCAAGCCGCCTCACGCTAGAGAAACGGGAGATCAGGCTCCTGATCTATGGGCCAAGTGGCTCAGGAACGGTTCCCAAGACTACTTGCTTAATGCTTACCTAAAGCACGATGACACAATAAACACACAGATAGTTACGGCCTGCGCGACGCAAACGAAGGGAATTTGTAATGAACTCAACGGTACATACTGTATAGAGGGAAGCAGAACTGCCGCGATTACGCAATAAGCCGCGGACATGAGAACAAGATGAGGGAGCGTTCCAGCTTTTCCATTTAAATGCAGCTCTGTTCCACATCAGTGAGCAGTGCACATCATCACCTCTGGACCTCCAGCACTTCACCACCACAGGGCCTACTTTTAAAACACATCAATTATGCACACACTGACACACACACAAAAAGGAAGAGTGTCTATGATGATGAATGCCCTGCTTCATCATAGAAGAGTGTGGTACACACGTAGTGAAAATAGCCGATCTATGGGGTGCCCGCTGGCCTACTGGTCCAGGCGCGTACCATATAGGCTCTGATGCCTGACAGGGTGTCGCTGGTTCGATTCCCGATCCGGACGACCTTTGCTGCATGTCACTCCCCATTTCCTGTCAGTCTACTGTCCTATCAATGAAGGCATAAAAGCCCCAAAACAAATCGAACGGTTCGGACATATAGGACCGACAGCGACGAGATATAAGTAAACGTTTGCCTGGACATGGGATGCTCTCATTCAGTGAGTGCTGCTGATTCTCTATAGCAGAACATGGAGCACAGGCTGCGTACAGCTGGTCACAACAAGAGAGGCCTGATTGGGAACAGTGCAGCGATGATGGCCATGAAGAGGACTCTCCAATTACCTCCACCATTCACCCATCCATCCTTCCATCCACCCATCCATCCATCCTTCCATCCACCCATCCATCCATCCTCCCACCCATCCATCCATCCATCTATCCATCCATCCACCCACCCAAGCAGTGGTGGTAAAATAAATACAGTAAGAACTTTTTACAAGCCTTCTTTATGCCCCATGTTATATATATATATATGTATAGTAAAAAGTACACTCTACAACAGCCTGCACCACGCAGAACAATTTGGACACGCAACGCTCACAGGCGAGCGTGTATATACTGATATATCGTCACTGTCGGCCAGAAACCTTGTATCTCCATGTTTCAAAGGTGTATGTTTTTTGGTAAATGAAAGCCCTGCTTCATCCTACAAAAGTTGTCGCACAAAACAGGTGAAAATAGCCGATCTACGAGCACACAACGCACTCGCCTATTTTCACTTGTTTAGCTCATTTTTTAAATGATAAATACAATACGAACGGTTTTGGACATACAAGGTTTCCACCTGACAATGACAATATGAAGCATAGGACACAGGACTCCTAAACTGTATGGCCCAGCTCTTGCGCCCCCGCGTGCCCTCCCACTCTCAGCCCACCTTGTTGTTGTGCAGGGGTGGTGGGCCGGCTGGCGGAGCTCAGCAGCTGTAATTAAGCCAGGCCTTTATTGGGTCCCCCCCCCCCCCCCCCTCTTCACTGAGGGAGACACATGCAGGCAGGAGGAAGGGAGGCCCTGCTTTACTGCCTGGTTGTCTTACTGCAGGGTTGGGATTGCAGCGTAAATGCTGGAGGGAGAGAGAAGCACGTGAGGAGAGAGAGAGAGAGAGAGAGAGAGAGAGAGAGAGAGAGAGAGAGAGAGAGAGTTTGAGGTGGACAGAGAGAGCGATAAAGTAGAGATGGTTATAGTGAGAGAGATATACAGCGGGAAACCTGGATCAATATGCCTTTTCTGTTTTGTGAGTGTCAGAGAGAGAGAGAGAGAGAGAGAGAGAGAGAGAGAGAGAGAGAGAGAGAGAGAGAGAGAGAGAGAGAGAGAGAGAGAGAGAGCTGGTAGCCAGGTGGCTAGTGGTGACAGTCCCCACTCCTTTAATTGCCCAGCAACCCTGAAATTGCCTCTTGCAGAGTTTAGCCACTTAAATCCCAGCATCCTTACTGTGAGGAAGGCTTTCGCAGGAAAATAAAAGTAGTTTTCTGTTTTCTGAGCTTGTTCACGGAAAACAGAAAAGACACTAGCATAGAGCCCTGAGGGACTCCGCTCAACCATAAGGGGTTTAAGTGGTTAGTCGGAGGAGAGATGGGTCTGCACTGTCTGCTGTGGTGGGATGGTACAGTACAGCTCCCATAGGGGGCGGTATGGGACATGTGATGATGTCACTCTGTGGGATGCAGTGGTGTGTAAAGTAACTACCGTAAGTACATTTACTTAAGTTCTGTACTTTTCTTTAGGTAGATATACACACGTATATATACTTTACTTGAGTATTTCCAATACTTTTCTTCTACCCCACTATATCTCGGATTTTTGGGATTTAATCCACTATATTTATTTGAAAACTTTAGTCACTAGTTACTTTGTAGATATAAATTATAATATTAAAAAACATACATAAACCACTTTAGCCCTATTTTATAACCTTGCCTATTTGAAAATAGCCAATCTACAAGCTTGTAGATCTGCTATTTTCAAACATTTTGAACTTTTACATATTTGAACTGGGGACCCCCCTTCACCCTAACGAGCACTAGGAGTTGAGGCATCACATTTCTATTGTGGACATTTTCCTCCTCTAATATTTGACAATTTGGAGAGGAAGAAAATTAATTTGGGGACCCCCCCCTTGGGGTCCCGACACACAGGTGGAGAACCACTGCTCTGAGGGAAGAGATGGCTGGTGAAAGGGGAGGAGGAAAAGCCCAGTGAGGGGTCATGGAGCCAAGAGGGACCACAACAAAAGAACATAGAAGTACTTTAGAGCGGAGACACAGGCCGGGATGGAGTGCTGACATCTGGGCCTCTTTTCATGCTCACGGAGCGCGACTGATTCCCTCAAAAGGTTGAATAGGTACATGTGTGTGTGTGTGTGTGTGTGTGTGTGTGTGTGTGTGTGTGTGTGTGTGTGTGTGTGTGTGTGTGTGTGCGTGCGCGTGTGCGTGACCATCACTCTTAGCAAAGTCACTGAGGGTCAAGTTACAGTGGGCATTGTGTGGCGCCTTTTCAGTTATTCTTTTTTTTTTTCCTTCAGTGGAAGCCATCTCCCATGCACAGCACCCCGCCGTGGGTGCTTAACCTGGGTGCTTCTTTTTTCTTTCTCTCTCTCTTAACATTCAGAAGCAATCACACACACACATACTGTGCACGAGCGCGCGCATGCGTGCGTCTGAGTTACTTGTTCATGTGTTTGAACTAAGGAGCTGTTTTGTCCCCCTTTGCAATCCCCCTCTTTTATTCTCTGTGTGATGCCATCTTGCTCTTAAATAAACACACACGCGAGCAAACGCACATGTGCTCACACACACACACACACACACACACACACACACACACACACACACACACACACACACACACACACACACACACACACACACACACACACACACACATTACTATACATACAAATCTTAGGATGGTCATTTTATAAATGTCAGTTTTACCACTTTTTCCCATTTTTTAACCCTAACCCTAAATACTGATCTAATTGCGTGCTCAAAACAGCAGTGGCACCCTACTCAAATACTCTTTTTTTTTTTTTGCAGCACCAATGCTATTTCAGAAGCTGCAGTGAGACTAATTATTATTTCCATATTTTTTTTGCATACATTGCACTGTGTACACTGCACCCCCTTCTTCGCACACGTGTACAATTAGCGCTGTTCATCTGTGTTGCAAATGAAGACGTCCCTGGTAGTGCTCCTCCTCCATGTGGCATCCCTGCAGGGGTATCGCACCAAATTCTGGGCCCTGGGTACTTTTAAAGGTATATTCAGTGATTGTATTTCATTCAAATAAAAATATAATTGGTACATTTTCCATTAATTCTCCTCACTACAATGTGTGCTGACCATATAAGGACTTCCACCATGGCCCGTGTTACGAGCATAGCTAGATTTGTTTTTCAGAGGTGGCCAGCCAGTCCTCGACCAATCAGGGTAGAGTATGGCCGTAGTTATGTTATGATGTTTAGTTATGATGGTCAAAATAAAAGTTTTGAGAAACACAGTCGCAATGAATTAAGAACGTCTGTTAAAGACCTAGATTGTAAACTACTGAACTCATAAAATGCAGTCTCGTAGTAAATCAGTATCATACATATCCTGAAGCTGGAGACGTAGGCCTACCGATATTCAGTGATTGGGTCTAATGATCAAAACGAGAACATTATAATGGTGTAAAACATCTATAAAAAACTAAACATTTCCACGCTGTAAGGCCAGTAAGGGACAAGATGACCCCCGGCCACTTTCATTATTACTGAATACACCTTTAACTATTGAAAAACAGCAGTTCTACAAGCTCACGTCTGCGAGCTTGTAGAACTGCTATTTTTGAAAATTCGCAAAATATATATACATAAAAAATATATATATTTAGTTCTAGGAAGCAAAATGTTAGTTACAAATGTATGTGCCCTAGTAACTCAGTCCCCCCCCCCTTGTGACGCCCCCTGCATCCCTGGGTACTCTCCTGGCATGGAGAGACCAAGGGCAGGAAGTTACACGAACGCATCGCGTCGCAGATGCGACCGTTGCGAGCTTGGAGGTCTGCTGTTCTTGGCCGTTCTCTCACGGGACGGACCATGAATGACTAGTGGTTTTGAGGACAACCGCTTTGAATAATTGCTGTTATTGTTTACATGAAACATCATTTTCCCCCCTCCTGTACGAGGGTCACCTGGCTTTGTCGTCCCCTCTGACAGGCAGCGTTCGTTCTGTCGACTAAAACTATGACGAAACTATTCCGCAGACGAAAACGAAATAAAAACTAAGACAAATAAAAACTAGACTAAAATGTTAGGAGGAACATGTCATTTTATGTTTGGTTGTACTTTGAAAACAGCAGATCTACTATAGCTCACAACGCGCCAGCCACGCTGTGCGTTGTGAGCTATTGAGATTTTCAGCCCGCAACCATGTGTAAAATCAGCCATTACGATGCCATCAAGGCCCACCAAAATACATTTTAATCGACAAAAAGAAAATCAACTGTAGAGTAGACGCAGTCAACTAAAATGTATTTAGTTGACTAAAACGACGAAAACTTTTCAGATGACTAAAATTTGACATTTTAATCAAAAGACTAAAACTAAAACAAAACAAAAACTCAAAATGTGCTGTCAAAACCTAACACTGCTGGCAGGCAGATGCTGACTAAACAGCAGATAAGAAGCTGCTCCACTAACTGTATCCCCCCAACGTCCTTTCCTTCCCAGTGTCTTCGTTATTTCTGATGAAGACTGCTGGCTGGCTTTAATGAATCCCCCCCCCCCCTTTCCCCATGTAATATTCATTTAATCCCCACTGTTTACTAGTTCATTAGCTTTTAGGATAGCGGTTGATCTGATCTCTAGGGGTGGTCAGGGAAGAGACGGAATAAGGAAGCGTGACTTTGAAGAGAGTTTAAACAGCCAGGCATCCATCCAGCTGTACTGTACGTATGTCTGTCCTCCCAGCACTGCTTCTCAAATGGTTTAATGTCAAGGAAGGACATATTTGGGGCTGCAGATCCACCCTCTGCAAGGGGTGATCATTACAGAAGATTTGTGTCAAAGTCCTCAAAAATCATTCCACGTTTTTTTCACGATGTTTTGAAAATGGCATAATAGCAGTAGGGCATTCACGAATAGTGATTTTTTAGTATTCGAATTATTCGACCTCAAAGTATTCGAATAGTCGAATATTCGACAGGACTGGCCAAACTGTCAAATATTAAGTAAGCAAGAGCTCACAACGCCTCGCAACGCGAGGCGTTGTGAGCATGTAGATCTGCTATTTTCACAATATTTATCTGCGGAACCGAGTCACATTTATTCCTACAATTCCAAGTGCTTGTCAGGGTGGGGGTCCCCAGTTCAAATATGTTTATTTTGGGGGTCACGGCATAAAAAGGTTTGAGAACCCCCGGTATAGAGCATTAACAAATTCATCAACCAGGGGCATTGACAGCTCATTCTTATGACTTCCTATCTAGCCAAGCTTTATAAACTATATATTTAAAAAAATATATATATATTCGACTTTGGTGAACAACGTCGAATAGTGACTTTGAAATTTGAATATTCGAATATTTGGTGAATGCCCTAAATAGCAGTAAGGTCTGATATTTTAACAGACCAAGGTATAAAATTAAGTGTTCAAGTGGTTGAACTGATTTTGATGGGGACAGGTCACGCCTCAAGCGCCACAATACAATTTTATCATTGGTCATTCACAATATAGCGGCCATAGCTCAGTGGGCATAGAGGCCGCCTGGGAAACACAAGGACCTCGGTCAGAGACGTGTCAAATTGTCCGTGAGCAAGACAGGTATTTGTACTTTACGCAAGTATTTCCAATTTCCAATGCTTTTACTTCTACTCCACTACATCTCAGATCCAAATATTGCACTTTTACTCCACAAAATGTATTTGAAAACATTTGTTACTTGTTACTTTGTAGGTATAAATGATTATATTATAAACCCTACATTAATCCACTATCCACTATTTTATACTTAGGCTATTTGAAAATAGACGATCTACAAGCTCACAACGCGTCACATCGCGACAATTGTGAGCTTGTAGATCTGCTATTTTCAAACATTTTGTACTTTAACTATTGGTACTTTAAGTACATTTTGATGCCAATACTTAAATTTTGAATTCCGGACTTTTACTTGTAACAGAGTATTTTCTATAATACAGTATTGATACGTTTACTTAAGTAAAGAGGTGGTGCCATAGTTTTGTACTTTTTCTGTTTTGTATTTGTCTATGGAGTTAACATTACTCTCATAGACCCCCAGGTGTGGTTATAATATGCAAATATGTCTTCCCTGTGTATTTTTGGTTTCTTCCTGAAAGCTGAAAGCCTCTGAGTCAAAAGGCCCAACTGAAATACACTATAATGACATAATAATATCATCCCCTCCCCTTTTTACCATTCAACAACACTGTGGATGCTTCAGCTGGGTCATCACCCACCTGACATCCAGACATATAATGAGCAGGTGGGTGTGGCCACATAAAAACATAGTTTTAACACTTTCTGTACAAAAATAATAATAACATCCTCCAAGTATAATCATAATACCTGACGATTATGTTGTAGGAGGGAAAAAGCACGGCACAATGTCTTTAAATGCGGATACCACATTTTAATATACAGTGACAAATATCGCAAAGGAGTAAAGTCCAAATGATTATTAATTATAATAACCATAATTTAGGTAATTTGAGTGCAAACTATTTTATTTTGTCCTTATTCCCCACATTCATGTCACTGTGACATTAATGTGGGGCTCCGGCAGTTCACACACAGTCCCACTACTGCGTCTGCATCCAGCTCTGTCACCATGGTGACGGTAGGATGCCACGGTGTCCCTGCCTCCCCTCTTCGTGTGCTCTCCATCTTCCTCCCTATCTGGGAGAGTTCTTCTACTCTCGCCTTAAAGGATGACTTCACTCATTTCTATTTTCATAAAACTGGTCCTCACTAATGTTCATTCTAAGATGGCACCATTTCCGTCTACTCACTCTGTGTCGCATTGGTCGGCCAGTTATAGTTATATGGACAGTTTAGAAACCTACCTACCAATTACATCTTCCATGGGGATTCCAAGCAAACAGAAACTACAGCCTTTCTCTTCCTGTATGGTTAGGGGTTAGGCTTAGGTATTATTATTATACTTGGAGGAAGATTTTTTTTTCTTCAAAAAAGTGTACAGAAAGTGTTCAAATTATGTTTTTATATGGCCACACCCACCTGCTCATTAAGTATGCCTTGTTGTCAGGTGGGTGGTGAAGCCACACCCACAGCTGTTGTTGAATGGTAAAAAGTGAATATTATGATGTCATTATATCTGTGTATTTAATTTGGGTCTTTTGACTCCAGTAACCAAAAATACACAGGGAAGACATATTTGCATATTATAACCACACCTGGGGGTCTATTAAAAAGGGGGAAAAAAAGGTAGGCACGTTTTCCTCCAATGAGACACAGCGTGCGTAGACATAAATGGTGCCAACTTATGCTCCCCCTAATGAGCATTGGTGAGGAACAGTTATATGAAGATATGGTCTGCTACCACAGACTTTTGCACACGGTGGAAAGTCAGGTTTTCATTCCAAACTGACTGGTGTGATCCAGTCTAGGCCACGCCTATTCTAGAATTCACCAAAAGGTTTCTGATTATGTGTCCGCTTTGTTTGTGTTCCCCCCACATGAACGCAGTCTAGTCTCGCTACGAGTTGGAACAACACAAATTAAAACGAAACAAATTACGTGTCCGCCCTCTGGCCGAGGAGAGTCATTTCGGAGGAGAGAAGGCATGGTTTCAGCTCTTGTTTCCGCCTGCCTGGTGACGTTATATCTGCTCTCTGGACTGGATCAGAAACCTGCAAAGCCAGCTGATCCCAGTCTACTATCCACTCTTTCAGACCGCTCCGAAAGAAAGAGCGGAAAGTCAGGTTCCTTTGTGTCATTATCTACATTCATGAAGGTCACAGCCTCATGCTGTAGAGCAGAGAAAGTGGACCAGAGCTGTTGATGAAGTATATTCACTGGGCTAAAGGGGGCAGGCCCAGTTGTCTTAACCCATTTAGAACGGGTACACATATTGCGTATCATTATTTTATGCTTTAACTATAGAAAAATAGCAGACATACAAGCTCACAGCGCGGCACCGAGTGCCGCGCTGCGAGCTTGTAGATCTGCTATTTTTGAAAAATCATGAAAATTAGAATTTTTACCCGATTCTAGAAGTGTCTTTTGAATCCTTCTAAGGTTTTTTGAAAAACCCATGTTTCTATGTCAGCAATCTGGCCAGCCATCGTCAAAGAAAGGGTCCTTTTCACTTAACTGGAGCTCAGTTAGTCTGAACTTGAAAGACTACTATGTCAGTGGTTCTCAAACTTTTTCATGTGAAGGACCCCCAAACTTATATGTATTTGGCCACGGACCCCCATCTCAAAATATTTAGTTCCAGGGACCACCCAGAAGCAAAATTTGAGTTACAAACGTTCGCTTTGAAAATACATATAGTCAAAGATTTGCACACATCTTCACGACTTTTTCAAAAATAGCAGATCTACAAGCTCGCAGCGCGGCACTCGGTGCCGCGCTGTGAGCTTGTAGATCTGCTATTTTTCACTGGTTAAAGCATTCAATAATTCTAGGCCTAAATGGGTACTAACTCTACACTGACTGCATCTCACCCTGCTCTGCCCTCATCCTCTCCTCTCCATACACCTGCTCACACCTCAGACCCTATTCTTTCTGCTAGAGAGTGGGCATCCCTTGTTCCCATCATCCCTCAGTCCTTTTCCTCCACACTCGCGTAGGGTTGGGTAACGAAATTAGGATCCAAGTAGGAACTGAATCCAAATTGCCTCTTGTACCCAGGTACCAATGTTCCCCGTTTGCGTGTGCATGCGCCGGAATGCATCATGCGAAACAAATCTACTTTAATAATGGATTTATGTATTGTTAGTTGCTGCCTGGTTTGATTCTTTCGACTTACTCTTGTCTGTCTGCACCGTAGTACCTACCCCTGCTTTGCATCTATGGGTCAGGGGTCTTCAACAGGGGCTCCTCAGAGTTACTACAGGGGGTCCTCCAAATCTTTGTCCTTTTCTATATTAACCACTTGAACCCTAGCGTCCATATTCTGAGAATTTTAGTCAAAAATAGCCGATTTACAAGATCTTGTAGAACGGCTATTTTCGGCAAAGAGGTTTTGTGTAGAGGGAAGACTAAGTACAGAGTGAAAGGTCAAGTTTATTAAGTATTGACGGTTCAAGTGGTTAAATATCTGATAACACAAATTGACATATAGGTCATTACACAAAACACACACAGTAAACAGAGCGAGCTAGCACACATGGTGGAGAGGGCATCCCTCGCTGTCTCTCACGTCCACAAACCCACACACGCTCCATCAGGGCAGGCTACCCCACCACTAGGATTAACAGACAGCGGGGACACATCATCCTATCTATTGATCAAACAATATCACTATGGCAACCAACCCGCTGCTGACAGGAACAAGTGAAGAGGAAGGGAAGGGGGGATGAGAAGGTGATGGGGGGGGGGGGGGAGGTGTAAAGCAGGGGTGTTTCAGAGGAATAACCGATTATGATCCAAACCCACACATCAAGGATCATAAACCAAGACCAAGGCAGAAGTACTAACTAGGTCATAGCATGTGCCTTAGACACACTGGAATGCATAACACATATCAAATGTTGTTTTCACACATAGCACAGCACTATTGAGGTAGATGTTGTTGTATGCTACTAACTGGGCTGTATTCAGTTCACGCATCGCACTGTGAGCTTTTATATTCGCTTTTTGCTACTTTTGTGTGGTTGTAGTATGATAAAGCAGGGCAATAATTTACAAAAAAGGTTGGAAAGGCCAAGGGGAGATACAAGGTTTTTGCCGGACAGCAATGATATAATCCTTGCCCACCACAACAACTAGCTCCGGCCATGGAAACAGTTTGGTTATTCCTGTTGACTTGACTGAACACACTGTGACACACACATGAGCAGTAATGTTTATAAGAGCACAGCTGCAGCACAATGCTTCTGGAACTAGAACATAATACAACTGCCACAGACCATAAATACATGCATGGTGGCCATGTTGCAGTTATAGTATGACAAGCAATACTGCAGGGGGCCGGGCTGAAACTTTATAATATGCACACTAAATAAATAACTGTATAAAGACCCAACACTACTGTTTACATCTCAGTTCTAACATACTGATAGATATACATGCAAACACAAACAATGGGACATGATAGTTGAGTATTGGGCGGTGAGAAAAGTGACAACCACGGCCCCTCAGCTCTAAACATTGGGGCCTTCTAAGAACCGGTGCTGTTCCCCATTAGGACCTCTGCTGACGCACACATGCATAATACATAGAGGCTGCAGCTAAAAGCATACAGGCCATTACTGGACCTGGCCTGGATGAGAGAGAGAGAGAGAGAGAGAGAGAGAGAGAGAGAGAGAGAGAGAGAGAGAGAGAGAGAGAGAGATAGATGCTGGCTAACCTGCCACTGATAAATACAGCCAGACCAATATACAGTATCATCAGAGATTTAGGCTCATTTGTCACAACTTTCAACATTGATATTTTTGTCATGTCATTATAGCGGTATATGTGTTACGTTTGAACATTAAAAAGTGGTGAAATAAAAAATCACGTTCAGTTTATTAGTTTGTTATTTTCACTCAAAAGGTGATTTGTGTTCATCTTTTTGCTTATCACATTTTAAAATTGGCTTGTACACTAGGTGGACAGCGGCTGGTGGATGGCCTGCCTCAAATAGATACGTTAACTTTGACAAACTAATGGGTAATGGGTTGTGGTCTATGAGTCAGCCTCACACCCAGGAATGTAGCATTGGTAGGTCTCTACTGCATGGGTCTTAAACAGGGGGTCTGCGACCCTAGGGGGTCCTCAGAGTTACTACAGGGAGGCCTCCAAATCTTTGTGTGATATTAACTTTTTTTCTTCTTGAACCCTAGTGTCCATATTCTGAGAACTTTAGCCAAAAATAGCAGATCTACAAGCGCGTTGTGAGCTTGTAGAATGGCTATTTTTGGCAAAGAGCTTTGGTGTAGAGGGGAAAAAGAGCAGACTAAATACAGAGTGAAAGGTAAAGTTTATTAAGTATTGACGGTTCAGGTGGTTAAATCTCAGAAAACACAAATTGACATGAATCCAAAATACACTGACAATTGTGCTGTCAAACAATGAAACTATATGGAATCTATGATAAGGTAGTGGGGGTCCCTGCTTCATCTCTCTCTCATCTAAGGGGTCCTTCTACTGAAAACGTTGAACACCCCTGCTCTACTGATAAAAGTAGAGTCTGTGTGGTTGGCAGACAGCATGGTTGGAACAAAGTAACATCTAGGCTGACGCCAATCCAAAAAGCACTACTTCATTTCTTGAAATCATCATTCACAGATTCAATTCACCACCCACTGCCCCCCTACTGCAAAGTGCTTCTTAATGTAAAGCCTTTTAAATAGTGAACTAACGCTAAAACAATTAAACTTTCAAGTCATGAAATCTATTAGTTCTTGGTCTATACCGGTCATTTTTATCTTGTCTGTACGGCAACTGCCATTATTAAGAAGAACGAGACTCAATTTTTTTTTCTCCAAACAATTAATACCTCAATGAGAAATATGCTAGAGAAGAAAAAAAAAAGTGCTGGAATATAAGTTCAATTTAATTAGTCAGATGCAGGGATGGCTGGACCACAGTTTCCAGGCACTGAGCCTGCTCTACGCAGTAAAAATCCCAAGTCTTAGTTTAACCGGGTGAGTGTAAAAAAATGGGACCCAAACGGCCCCGTTTGGGTCCCATTTTTACACTCTCCTGGTTAAACCAACGCCAGGGATTTGACTGTGTGCAGCCCTCTTCCTTAGCCTGAGTGTCCTGGCCATGTAATGCGAGGTGGCAGTGAGCCCAGCAACGCTGTAAATTATTTCTAAGGGCACAGAAGGGGGAAAAGAGACAAGAGGGAAAGACCCACCGTCTCAAGAGACACGGACGCTGCATATTGTCCAGGTACACAGAAGGTTCTGTCTCTCTATAGAAAAGACCAACTGTCCCCAGGAGGCACAGACAGGGCATATTGTCAGACATACAGTAAGGTTGTGTATTTCTATAGTAAAGAATCACAGGCTGTCCCAAGAGACACAGACAGTGTACATACAGTACAGTATATTGTCCAGACAAAGGTCCTTGTGTCTGTATATATTATGTCTCTATAGTAAAGACAGAAACATCAGTAAACGCTGAGGAAGGCCTACATGCCGATACGCGTGTTTTGTAGAGACTGTTGTTGAGGATTTATTATTAATGTATTATACTGTATAGGCCTATGTGTTTTGTTTTGGTATGTTTTGTCAGATGAAGAGATTGTATTGTTGGATTTTGTGCTGTCATTTTGTTTTGTTGTGTTGTATTTGTCAAAAAAGAAACATGCAAATAACATTTTGTACATTGACAAGAATCTGCACCCAAACTATCTCAACCTTTGAGTTGAGCGTGCCTTTCCCTCTATAGTAAAGACCCGTTGTCCCCAAAACACAGACCATTTTTGATCCAATGGGGAAGGAAATTCAGTCGCCAGAGGCAGCACAGCAGTTAAGGAAGGTACAGATACAGAGTAAGAAAAAGTACTGCGTAAGCTACAGCAGATACAGGAATAAGATCACAAAAACACTATCTATATTGAAACACCTGTACAATATAATTATGCAGAACAACACACACAGTGTGATGAGCTTAGGTGCCTATTGTCCAGATATAGGCCTACTGTCTCTCCATATATGGGAACAAGTGCCTGCATGGTAAGGCTGGATGATATGACTGCAAATCAATATCACGATCATTTCACACCTTTGCTTCGATAGCGATTAAAGAACAATGAAAAAAGAAGAAAAATAAATAGTGAAAATACACGATTTACAAGAATGTATTATTATTTTGTTCTTGTCAAAACCTGCTTGTCAATTATTCAATTAATGAACGAGATTTAAGTCGTTTAGAGCAGTGGTTCTCAAAGTGGGGTTCAGGGACCCCCAGAGGTCCTCTCAGAGTTTTATAATGTAGATTCGGGTCCCCGAGATAGAAAACTATATCAAATGAGGCATCTTTTTCCTAACGCTTATAAAACTGGGGGTCCTTAAAACTAATATGTTTGATAATCACTGGGTTTTTACAAGTTTATTGTTGGTAGGACAGTAGGCTGAGAGACAGGAAATGGGGAGTGACACACAGCAAAGGCCGTGGGGTCGGGACTCGAACCCGCGAAGCCACTGTCAGGCTACATTGTAGCCTACTGTAATAGGTAGGTGCCCGGACCGCTACCCCAGCGGTCCAAGCCGGGTTAGAGGTTCTAAATGTCGGTTTCGAATATGTTTATCTTTTATTTATTTTTTTTGTGAACTGCCCCGGTCATTCTGCATGGCGTGTTGTGTTCACATGTAGAGAGGTGTGTGTGGGTGGGTGTTTTAGGAAGCCTTTCTGCTGTGTGAATAGCGTGACGTCCAACACTTGGCCAGATGACCAGGCAGCTCTCTCTCTCTCTCTCTCTCTCTCTCTCTCTCTCTCTCTCTCTCTCTCTCTCCTCCCAGGAGGGATGAAACATTTAGCAGACTAATCATAATATGCCCCAGTACATCCAACACCAATCCAACTCTCTCTCTCTCTCTCTCTCTCTCTCTCTCTCTCTCTCTCTCTCTCTCTCTCTCTCTCTCTCTGTCGCACGCACGGCACACGCACGCACACACAGTGGTGGAAAGTAACTAAGTACATTTACTTAAGTACTGTACAGTTTTAGGTATTTGTACTATACTTGAATATTTCCGATTTCCAATACTTTTACTTCTACTCCACTACATCTCGGATACCAATATTGTACTTTTACTCCACTACATTTATTTAAAAACTTTAGTTAATTGTTACTTTATAGGTATGAAGTATAATATTATAAAACATACATTAACCACTTTAGCCATATTTTATTTCTTGGCTATTTGAAAATAGCCGGTCTACAAGCTACGAGCTTGCATACTTTTGGTACTTTAAGTACATTTTATGCCAATACTTTCATACTTTGACTCAAGTACATTTTTAATTCTGGACTTCTGGTCCACCTCTGCACACACACACTGTGACACACACACACACACACACACACACACACACACACACACACACACACACACACACACACACACACACACACACACACACACACACACACAGTAAATGCCAACAGAGAGCCTAGCCTGCACATATACAACTTCACTGAAGGCTACATGTCATTACAGCCAGTAAGTATGTATAGGCTATAATATGACTTCATATTCCTGCATACAGACAGATTGGTTGCAATGATAAAAAAAAAACATGCTGGTGGTCCATTTGGACCACCAGGGGTCCAAATGGACTCTAATAAGGGTCTTTACCTAATTCTCTTAATTTAACAATGAGGATTTCACTGTGTAGATTGGGGCTTCACTCAGAGCTAAAAATAACAATAATATAGAATAGAATAGAATAATAGAACGTAATAATAACAATAATAGCCTAATAATAATATATAATGGGGACCTATGCTATGCATGTAAAACTGAGGGTCTTTTAAATGAGAACAGGTTGATAATCACTGACACAATACTGTACAGTAGTACACTATACTAGCCTACTGCTGCTGCGGTGTGCGCAGACACACAAGATGCGCGCACGCACGAGAGAGAGAGAGAGAGAGAGAGAGAGAGAGAGAGAGAGAGAGAGAGAGAGAGAGAGAGAGAGTGAGAGTGAGTTACACCTCAGCATTTACAGGGGAATAGACACTGTAGCGGCGGGTAGCCTACAGTGTGCTATCATTTTACGCCCCTCCACTGCAAGGGCTCCATCGACCATCGCTGATGATCGGGCCAATTGTGGCCAACACAACACAACATCCAACAACATCCCCGTTCGTCGCTGCGTTGCAATGCCAGGAAATCTCTGCAGCATTCTCTCCTCTCTCTCTCTCGCTCTCTCCTCTGTTGTACAGAGAGAGAGAGCTGCTGGTATTACGCAGGCTGGTCGTGGCTGTCGATCGATAAACGAAACCCCCCTCTCCTCCCCTCTCCTTGACTAGTCGTGTGACATACCAACAGGGGAAGCCCTCTCCGTCATAAATCAGCCATATCTTTACAGAGGAGGAATCACTCACCCGATGTTGCTGAGCGCCTGCTCGAACAGCTCCGTCTGCAGTATGTTCTGAGGCGGCGAGAAAGCCCCGTTGAAATGAGACAAAACCGAGCTACAGAACTGACGCAATGTCTCAAACTGCATTTTCTCAACCCCGTTTGGTTTCTATCCTCCTTATATTCCGCCTCTCCCCTCCGTTTCTTTATCCTCTCTGTAATGGAAGCCTTTCTGATTTCCCCACACAAACAACGATAGATCCACCTTTAGCGCTGGTCCGGACGGACGGACAGCCCTACAGCTGGATCTTCTCCCCGGGGCGCAGCGTTAAACCAAAAAGACGCCAATCAAGTTCCATGTTTGTTCTCGTGCAGCAGCAGCAGCATCGCTCGGTAGAAGGTCTCTCTCTACACCAACCAACCAGTACGCAATCCTTCAGTCAGAACGATGCTCCCAACTTGAACCGACAGCACTGTGGTGCCGGCAAGAAGGAGCATTGTTGTCCCTCTCGCTGTAGCGACATCTCATCTTGATCGAGGACGAGGTACGGAGGAGACAAAAAAAGATGGAATAGAAAACAGAAAAGATGTGTGAACCGTCCCATACGGCGGCCAGAACAGAAGCATAGCCCTTCTCTTCTCTTCTCCACCGGCGCATCAGTTGCACTGCTGTGCTGCTGCCTCACATATTCAACTCATATTTCCCCCGTTGTTGCCTATTAGAGCATGTACACACA
Organism: Nannobrachium achirus; assembly: GCF_963921795.1. Classification (NCBI taxonomy): domain Eukaryota; kingdom Metazoa; phylum Chordata; class Actinopteri; order Myctophiformes; family Myctophidae; genus Nannobrachium; species Nannobrachium achirus. The sequence goes on from NC_137811.1 coordinate 53,888,789, forward strand.
CACACTAACAAACACGCACGCACACACACACACACACACACACACACACACACACACACACACACACACACACACACACACACACACACACACAGCCGCCCGCACACACAAACTAGGTACACGCACACACTTCTACGCGTTCATGCCTTCGTGCACACGTGTTTTTTTTGGTATTATGTGCCATATCCCTCCTCTTCCTCTAGATTCCTCCGTGCGTTGGTTTTCTCATACAATCATCGTGTGATTCGGGTCTGTACTGTACTGTAGACCTACTGTAGCAGCTACACTACACACGCGCACCACAGCAGCAGATAGTCCACTCCACAATGCAGTGGCGTCAGTTCAGCAAAAGCTAAGGTATGGCAACATGACTGGTGTCTTGCAAGACACCAGTCATGTTGCCATACCTTAGCGACAGGCACGATGAAAAGTACATTTTATTATTTCCCCCTGTAGCCAAGGTATGGCAGCTGCCGTACCTTGCCATACCCAATTTACGCCTCTGCACTCCACAATACATGAGCAGAGATGCTGTCGTCAGTGCTTTTTACCCCCCCCCCCCCCCTCTCTCTCTCTCTCTCTCATATCTGGCTCCAGACCATCAGCCCTCATAAGTAATAAAGGAGCAGGACAAGGCTTCCTAATACCTCTCTAAGAGACTGTCTGTGGCTGCTCAGCACTGCTGGGAAGTAGCAACGAAGAGAAGGGAGGGGGGGATGTGGGTGCCTGCCTGGGCACCTGCCCCTTTGCCTACGATGCCCAAAGTGCCTGTGGCCCTTATCAAGAGGAACGTTTGACCAGTGGTGTAAAGTAACCAAGTACATTTACTTAAGTACTGTAATTAATTACAATTTTGAGGTATTTGTACTTTACTTGAGTATTTCCAATTCCCAATACTTTTACTTCTACTCCACTACATCTCGGATTGTGCTTTTACTCCACTATATATTTATTTTTTGAAAACTTAATTACTAGTTAGTTACCTTGCAGGTATAAATTACAATCTGATAAAACATGCAGGGACCCCCCCCCCCCCAAAAAAAAAAAAAAAAAAGAAAGAAAATAAATCTACAAAGCTACAAAAGGAACTCAGTGTTGTTTAACCATTTCCACTCACCTTCTCTCTTCTCACAATTCCTGCTTGTAATGTGGAGCGGGGGGACTAAATATTTCCCATATTAGTTATTATTAGTTCTTTTTTAACTCTAGGCTTTACTTTCCTTTATATCGTCGGGTAGAAACCTCACATGTGCAAAACTGGTACTTTTAAGGATTCAAATTCAAAAGTAGTAAAAGTGGCAGATCTACAAGCTCAAAGATGTCGCTTCGAGCTGCGATTTGAGCTTGTAGAAAGATCTGCTACTTTTGATAAAAACACACACACACACACACACACACACACACACACACACACACACACACTACAAAATGATGGAGCACGCACAAAAAAATATATATTTCATTTATTGTGTTTAATTAGTGTAACTAGCTGTAACTTTCAGTGGCAGCTGTATGAGCCATGCTCATTCATACAGTATACAGACAGACATGCAAAAGAAGTAGAAGTGGCCTGCAGTGCTTAAAAACGACAGAATCCTGAGAAATACCATCAGTGAGTAATTATCTTCTAAATCTCAGTGTAATTATTGTTTTTCCATCATCGGCTTCACCCAACACTGCAGTTGTCCTGCATGGTGTATCTGTGTTCATTCAAATGACACGTCCAAGACCAAGACAAATTAGGAAGCCTTCCCAAGTTATTTCTCCTTATAAATAGACTGTCAGTCCACCCTCCTCCTCCTCCTCCTCTCTCAGGCAAAATAGATCCAGGAGTTAATTTAAACATTCTTTAAGATTAATGAAAGTGGTTTTTGGTGCTTTATGCAGTACTGGCTTCTATTTATGGCTGCTCTGCTATCCATCATCAGCATTATCCCGTGGATTTTCGGACAGCCAGTTTCCTGTTGTGTCATTGCGAATGCAAGCACTGCCAAAGCACAGAGTCATTCACCACTGTATCCATATACCCAACTCTAAGCCATACAATCAATTAATATAGCCAGTGGTGGAAGAAGTACTCCATTTTTGCTTTTAGTTAACCATTTTCTGGGAGGAGCATTAGCCAGAAATTGCAGATTTTGCAAGCTCACAGCACGTTGCAACGTGACGTGTTACCAAATGACTTACTCAAAGACAAAGAACAAAATATTTTCGGATTGGAGTCCATGGCCAAATACATATTATTCGGGGGTCCATGACACCAAAGAGTCTGGGAACCACTAGTCGGAGGCCTTAGGGATATTTCATGCTAATCAGTCTAAAAGCGCCAAATTTTGCACAAAAAACATTCCTTGGGCTACAAATGGCCCCAGAAAACCCCCACAAAAGTGTGAAAAGTGATGACTCGTCACTTTTCATCACTAAACCATCGTTTTCTGGGGCCATTTGTAGCCCAAGGAATGTTTTTTGGGCAAAACAAATGCTTGCAATGGATTCAGCATCATGACAAACCCCTAGACCCCTCACATCCTACTTAAATACCCAGAGAGAAATAGTTTTTCTGGGTATTTTCCTCCTGTATAGAAAGTCAATGGGAGCCCAACTTGATTTGGCCGCTGTGGCGACCCCGAAGGTCGCCGACTCGGGCGCCCTAGCTAAATCATTAGAGCATGCCCTGGGCTACATCTGTGCAAAATTTGGCGCTTTTAGACTGATTAGCACGAAATTACCTTTAACTCCCCTAAGACCTCCGACTACACTGCTTTGATCCATATACAAATAGCCCAGAATTCCCTTCCAGCAGTGAGTGTGCATGGGGTCACTGGGAAAGGAGGACCAGCAGAGAACACAAGACATGTGTCTGTGGGCTGCTTGCAGGGACTGACCCGGTTAGCAGTTACCTGATATCATCTCTGATATAAAAAAATAGCAGGTCGTGGAACCTTCCCTTCCTGCTTGCTGCCTATGTGACCTTGATCATTTACCTTTACAGATCTGTGCTGCGTTTCATTTCCCAAAAGATACACACAGTGCTAGTATGGTATCGTTGCTGCCGGGCAGAAACCGCTTATCACCATTTGAACCTTTGGTGTTTTTTCGTAAATTAATGCCCTATGACTCTACACACTACAGCGTTACACAAAAGCATCAAAAGTAGCGGAGATTTCGCGCCACATTTTTAGCTTGTCGAACGTTTTTTTTCTGATGATGTACTTGTGTTATGTTATTTTTCAACCACTGAGAGGCCTCGTTCTAATAGATTGACTTAAACATAACTGTTAAGGTGGCACACACTGGCATGAGAGAGACCTGGCATGCCAAGTTATCTCACATCTGTGTAAAGGAGTGAACAAGGATGCATGACAAGGAAACCTTTTTTTTTCCCTTTCTGAAATGGCACGCTGCCTAGATTTATGCTGTGGAGACAGATTCAAGAGAGCATGCAGCTAATGTACTGTATATGTATCTACCCCCCCCCTCCATTCTCTCTCTCTTTCTCTCTCTTACTCTCTCTCTCTCTCTCTCTGTGGAAGGAGAGAAGAAGGCGCCTCCATGTGGACAGAAATACAACCGCACATGTCTTGACAGCAGTTTTAAGAAACTGGCGACTGGAGGATTCACAAGCACAGCATGTATGTGTTATCAGACGCAACGTCTCTGTGTGAGCTCTAGAACAGGGCATTTAGCACGTACACACAGGGGTGTCACACCAAATTCTGGGCCCTGGGTACAAGGATTCACTCACATTTTGTGCTTTATATATAGCAGATATACAAGCTCACAACTCATAGCAGATATACAAGCTCACAGCTGCGAGCTTGTAAATCTGCTATTTTTGAAAATTGTGAAAATGTGTGCGGCGTCTGAATATTTCAAATCCTTTTTCTTTTTTTTTAACCTATGTTTCTATGTCAGTGGTGCTCAAATATTTTCATGTGATGGACCCCCAAAATGATATGTATTTGGCCACAGACCCCCATCTCAAAATATTTCATTCCAGGGACTCCCCAGAAGCAAAAATTTGAGTTACAAATGTTCGCTTAAAAAGTATGTATTTAAAGATTTGCACACATTTTCATGACTTTTCAAAAATAGCAGATCTACAAGCTCGCAGCTTGTAGATCCCCCTTGTGACACTCCTGCTTACACAGCAGGGGTGTTTCATTCAGACACATGTTAGGGGTGTGTCCCATAACAGAAATACACTGAAGAAGCTGTGCGTTGCTGAGCGCATGGTTCAGCTGGACTTTGCCTCAATGCGAAAGACGACACGAATGCACATTTAGCCGTTCACAGATTCACAACCATTTCACCCATTAGATAACTGGTTAATCCATTAACTAACTAATTCAGCCAGTATAGATAAGCCCTTCAAACTGTTCCTGACAAAGGGATAGCATCGGTGGCACCAGTCATTCAATGTGGGACTACATGACTGTGTAATGATATGAGAATAACTTTTGAGATGATATACATATTAATAAGCAGTGCCAGCCGCTTCTACAAGTGACTTTATGTGTGTGTGCTATATGTATGTACTGTATTTACATATTTATTTATTGCGACTACTATGAAACCCGGCGTCCGTTACGCCTCAATGTCTATTAGCTGACCTGTTGCGACATCACATTGTTGACTGAATGACCAAGACAGCCTGTTCTGGCAACCATATACAGTATGGAGATCCCTGATGTCATCAATATTAAGCCCATATTTGGCAATGCCCATATATGGATGCTCCGTATGGCCAAGACAGAATTAATTTGCAAATCAAGACTGCTGACTATCATCACCTGGATATCCATATATGAAGATCACGACACTGACCTCATCAAACCCGGGATATCCATACATGGAGACGACTGAATCATCACCTAGATCTCCATATATGGAGCTGGTCAATAATACCTCTACATCTGACCTCACGGACTCACAGACTCCATATATGGATATAGCTGACCTGTTCTGACATCACAGTGATGACTCGACCAGCTCAGCAGAAGGGTACATGCCAAAGCGCCGATGTGTGCGCAAGGGCGAGGTCACTTCTCGCCCTTTAGGACGAGGTCGCTTCTCGCCCTTAGGGCGTCTTACTGGTGTATGTACTGTATGTATGTCGCCAGCATACTGATCACAACACAAACAGAACAGCATAGCGAAGCAATCAGCAAGGCAATCACACGTGCCACTTAAAAAGACACGAGCACACACACTAGCCGGCACCGCACTCGCACTCAAGATGCACGCAAGCACACACTCACACACGAGGCACGCTATATCAGCAGCCTGCTGTTTAGATTTTTAATTAGCAGTAGCTACCATATAATACTAAGAAATACATAAACCAACTTACATTGAGACAGTGCGCAGTGCACGCACACGCACACACACTTGTGATGCAAGCAAGCACGCCCGCCCTTACGTAGCTCAATGAAATAAACTCTTGGAATGGATCACTTACTTCACACTGTTTTTTAATTTAATTTTTACAATAAAATACATATACCGGTACGTGTGCGTGCGTGCGTGCATGTGTGCGTGCGTGCGTGTCTGTTATAGAATTGCTGAGCTAGTGCCAGGTACAATATCAGTGTCTGTGTCCTTTACGAGCCCCAGGGGGTCCATGTACCGGCCTCTAAATACAGGGCCTTGACTTGCTAGGAGCCATCGCTTTTATGCTTGATTTGAATTGCTGTTTTCCACCTGCGTAGCCCTGCCAAAACCTCAATGCTAAAAGCCTCTTATGCGGCCACCCAAAAACAGCAAGCTAGGCAGCTTTTATATACTTCTGAGATGCATCTTTTATTTTTTTTACCAGGTAAACAATTTATTTAAATCTAAACAATGGCAATAAAATGAAAAAATAAAATACAATAAATAACATTGGGTGAAATGCTTATTCTAAAAAACGACACCCCTGCCATTTATATGCTGTTCTCACAAAAGCAATTATAAACGAATAGCAGCTGCTTCCAAGCCATCAACGAGGTTGTCGTGACAAACGCACATCAATCATCCTCATACTGTATGTACACACATACTGTACGCAAAACCACAAATGCACACTTATCGCACGTTAAACATTTTCAACCTGGCGAGTGGCGACCATATTTTACGCAAATCAGGCAAAACAAAATAGTCCACAATTTCAAAAAGCTGCAAAATGATTTAAAAATCTTGTGAGATGTGAGATTGTAGATCTGTTGTTTTAGCTATGTTTGTTGAATAAACATGTTCAACGAATATTTTTGACAATAATGACTGCCTTAAGTATGGTTGCAACATCAAACATATAATTTTCGGAATGTCTGAGTGAGTGTCTGTCTGTCTGAGTGTCTGAGTGTCTGTCACAGCGTTTCTCCTCAGTGGCTGGAGCAATTGATCTGAAATCGCATCACCATAAGCATATGAACACACCTGACATAACTGTGAAGCCCGTTTGTCACTTTCACAAATCATATGCTGTATATTAGCGTTTTTTATGGTGTACCTATATCTATTCTGCATCTAGCTTGAGGCATATCTATTCTGCATCTAGCATGAGGCAACATGTTTAACCAGCTCTGTGTGTGTGTGTGTGTGTGTGTGTGTGTGTGTGTGTGTGTGTGTGTGTGTGTGTGCAGGCGGGCGGGGGGGGGGGGGGGTCGGTTGTCTGGCCCTGTTACAGATTTTGTCCAAAAATCATGCAGATCGGTACACAGTATCTCTGTAGCCATTAAATGAAACGGGTATTTCTTACATTGATGCTCCTACATATTATCATGCAAGCACCAGTTAAAGTTACTTTCCATCCCTCATATACTGTGTGCACACAGTGCACATCCCATAACCCACCCACTGCACATCATTTCGGAGCTCATATCTTTGAACGGGTAAGGGCTAGTTAGTTTAAAATGTTGGACTACCTAAAATGTTTCCAAAATAGCGCAAATAGCAGATCAACAAGCTCACAATGTGCCACAACATGACGCGTTGTAAGCTTGTAGATCAAGACTGCTGACTATCATCACCTGGATCACCATATATGAAGATCACAGCAATGACCTCACCAAACCCTGGATATCCATACATGGAGATGACTGGATCATCACCTAGATCTCCATATATGGAGCTGGTCAATATCTCTACATCTGACCTCACGGACTCCATATACTGTATGGATATACGTTAGCTGACCTGTTCTGACATCACAGTAATGACTCGACCAGCTCAGCAGAAGGGCATACATGCCAAAGCGCCCATGTGTGCGCGCACCCATGTGCACTGTATAATGTGCCACATTATACAGTGTAGGGCCTACACTGTAGGCCATGTACGTCCGGTTTGATACCCTTGGTATAGGGCTGCCTCTTAAGTACTGTAGTTTAACTGACCTGTCTACGGGCCCGTCGCCTGGCCCCGAGTACCTCCCGTTGTCGAGGGACGCTTGCCGGGGCAGCAGCCGGCCGCCGTGAGGTCTGCTTCGGTCGGACGCTGGTGTCAAGTCCCCTGAGGAGCCCGGGTAGGGGTACAGAGACGGGTGGTCCTGCAGTTTGGCCTTCTTCCCTTGCGGCCCACCCTCAAACTGGCCCGGACCGTAGAACCACGCTCCCGATTTGGTGAGGATTTCTTGTTGTTTTCGGCACAAGTTGCATACCCACATAACCTGAGGAAGGGGAAGGAGAAAGTCAGAGGTGCTTTGGAATGGCTTGGGCTCCGACGCAAGATTGTCTTACATGACCTATGATGGGTCTGTAATGGAATGACATATTATGTATCGTCGATGTCGGGCAGAAACCTTGTATATCCATATTTTATAAAATGTTCTGTAAATAACAGCCTACTTTATCGACTCTGTAAAGAAGTGGTTCTCAACATTTTCAGGCTGTGACCCCCCCAAATGATCTTATTTTAAATGGGGACCCCCCACCCTGACTAGCACTAAGAGCAGAGGAATTCCATTTTGTATAAAACGTTTCTATTGTGAAAATAGCAGATCTACATGCTCACAAAAACGCGAGCCGTTGCGAGCATGTAGTTCGGCTATTTTCACAATTTCTGCCTCTAATACAGGTGGACAACCACTCTAAAGTAGTGAAACTGGCAATCTACAGGCTTGCAGATCTGTGTTTAAGTGTGTTTGTGGATGATTTTATGAATATTTAACCAAAGAAAAGTATTAACTAGACTAGAGCTAGTGGCTTAATATTAACAACTGACATTGGATGAATCGGAATACAGGTTCTTGTTCCCCATTTCCTGAAAAGTAACGATTTTGGGCTTACAAGGTTTCTGCCCGGCAGTGACAATATTATATGCGTACCGTCTCAAAATGTAATAGGACACCTGTGAGGCATATTCATTCATATTGACGAGTCATGTTGAGATGAGGTGAGTGATGGAAGGTCTCATACACATACAGTAGCCTTTGGTATCGTTGAAGGGGAGAAAACTGTTTTGGAGGTACACTAAAGCACTGGTTCCCAAACACTGGGTCGCAGACACATGTTTATGGGTCACGAGTAAAATGTCAAAACATAAAAAATAAAAACAAATCCCCCAAATGTTTTCATCAATAAAAAAAGAAAATCAATTATTTTTCAAAAGAATGTCATGAATAAATAAACATACAAAAATCTAATAATTGCCATTAATTAGAAAACAAATGTTTAAGAAGTAGTGAAAGTTGTGAGCTTGTAGAGCTGCTGTTTTCACTAGTTTGGGTCCCAGGCAAACGTCCAATTTCTCTTTTGGCTCCTGAGCTAAAATATTTGGGAACCACTGCACTAAAGGGGTTTGGGGGTCTGGTAGAGTCTGTGAGTTCAGCTCTTCTGTCAAATCATTTTTTTTAGGTCATTTCATATTCTATACAGACTAATATACTGTTATATCTCTGAAAACTGTACTGGTTCATATCATTTCAAATAGACCAGTCTAAACACACGAGGACAGTCACTGCATCATTTGTACCAACACAGAGAGATTACATGGTGATGATCGATTACAGAGATGACCATCATGTTAAAGGTAGGGTAAGTGATATTTTTGTGTTTTGCGCTATACTATGATAGTAATCATTATAGAGTATTGTAGGGGTCGCCATAGTTTCTTCAGCTCTTTAATAAACAGAAAATACATTTTTCAGGTGGGTTGCAAAATTCCATCAATCAGGAGAGAGTACACATTTATTAGGTCCAACTGTATAGTGTTCCTGTTCCAATGTTGTCTGCTCATTATTTTCTCTGTGTCATCACTTCTAGTTCCAAATTAGCCAGTAGCTATGCCCCTCCCCTAAAAGCTTTTGTCCAATGCTAGCTTAGAATAACTTCCTGCTTGCCAAGGTTTGCCTTGGCAACAGCCTTGGCAAGCTGCCGGTTGCTAAGCTAGCATTGGACAAAAGCTTTTTGGGAGGGGCATAGCTACTGGCTAATTCCACTTGTTCTCCATCCCGATTGGATAAAATTAGTATCCCGACCTGAAAATGCATTTTCTGTTTAATAAAGAGCCATGGAGAGACATGGAGACCCATGTTATATAGCAATGTGAATATAGAGCTATTTAACACTTATTTTAACAAACATATTTTAATTGGTTTTGAAGTTAAGCGATTGCAGTAAATGTAATTGATGCCAGAGTGGCAGAATGGCCCAGAGCCTTTGCCTGAAGACCAAAAAGCCTAATATCTCCGTCCTCAGGCCCCACTATAGCCCCTTTTTAGACTATTGGATAAGATTTTTGGCTTGAGTGTCCCTTCCTTTGTGCGGGAGACATGGGTTAGAGTCCAGGGCGCTACACCATTTCATACACAGGCACTATGGAAGAGGGACATTATCCTACTGTGATGCCGTACAAGGCTGTAGTTTTTTACTGAGCCCTGTCGTGCTTCTATCTGCTCTACACTGCAGCCCCGACAGCCAGCTCACCACCACATTATCACCATAAATCCAACAGCAGACAGGAGCCCTGATCACTACACACACACACACACACACACACACACACACACACACACACACACACACACACACACACACACACACACACACACACAGACACACATACACACACACGCACGCACGCACGCACGCACGCACGCACGCACGCACGCACAAACCTATTACACACACACACATGCACAGTAACACACAAAACCCTTCCCTAGTGTAGAGCTTTGCCACCACCTTTTCTCTGCACAGTGCACACATTTTGTATATAAAGTAAATCCTATCAGCTGATCATTTCACTGTATCAATAACCAGCTGTGCTGTCATTCAATGCACAGAAGTCTGTCCTACTGTCTCAGTCTCAACACACAGTGTATTCAGAATGCTGGCCTGCTAGCCAATATGTACATTGCTTGGGGATCCCAGTTTCTTGAGGCACTACCCTACTGTCTCTCCGCATTCTATGATTACCTTATTGCAAGTCGCTCTGGACAAGAGCATCTGCTAAACGCCTAAAACGACAGGCTATACTGCTAATCTCTTGGCTGAGTATTTTCCAAAGTTACAGTTGGGTATCCATGTGTGTCTGAGAGGAGCGGGAGCCAGAGGCAATGATTGACGGGCCAGACAGCCAGTAGAGCGGCCAGCCAGCGGTTACTGCAGAGCCCCACGGTGCTGCTGAGTCAGTGAGTGCATTACTGTTATTAGTGTGGGAGGGAGCCACACAATTGCCTCAATACCAGCTCACTGGGAGGTAGGGGAAGGAATACTCAAAGCCTTTTACTCAACAATTAAAAGCAATAGCAATACCACAATTATAAAAATACTTACTACAAATATTAGGCCTAGAATTATTGAATGCTTTAACCAGTGAAAAATAGCAGATATACAAGCTGTGTGCGCTGCGAGCTTGTAGATCTGCTTTTTTTTATTTTATTTTTTTATGTGTGCAAATCTTTGAATATATGTATTTTTAAAGCGAACGTTTCTAACTCAAATTTTGCTTCTGGGTGGTCCCTGGAACTAAATATTTTGAGTTGGGGGTCCGTGGCCAAATTCATATGATTTTGGGAGTCCTTCACATGAAAAGGTTTGAGAACCACTGACATAGTAGTCTCTCATTGCTGACACAGAAACATAGGTTTTTCAAAAAAAAATCTTTGAAGGATTTAAAAGACACTTATAGAATCGGGTCAAAATTCTAATTTTCACGATTTTTCTAAAATAGCAGATCTACAAGCTCGCAGCTTGTATATCTGCTATTTTTCAATAGTTAAAGCATAAAATAATGATACACATTACTGTGTACCCGTTCATCAGCGCCGCGTCACGGTGCAACTCAACGTGCTGTGAGCCTATACTGGATCTAGCCAGATTGAACTGAGGTGCACTGCTAGATTCACACAGCACAACTTGCTTGAACCGTTTTGATCTCTGAAGAATTTCCAGACAGTGTTATACCGAGATTGGCAGAAAATGTGGTGAATAAGAGCCAGCATTAGTGCTGATGTGGCTTTTTTTTTATACAGCACCAAACAAAGCTGCTTCCATGTGTGCTTTTACATCGGTGCCCGTTTCCATCCCACGTTTCGGTCGTTTATCTTCTGCCCTCACTCTAGCACTGTCCTCTCTCTTCTCATGAAATACAACAAAATGATGGCGGCTCACGGAAAAATATATAATTTGCACCTGTAAACCTGTGACAATAAAGAGGATTCTTTGCGCAGCGTGCCAGCATTGCGGAATCAGAGTTGTGCAGAACAGCATCAGCATCTAGTGCTGTTTGACAGCTGTTTTGTTGTCGGTAGATGTTTTCATATTTACAACTATAGCCTACGCATTTATTTCTCTAAATGGACTGACGACCTAGCAGGCCATGGTCCCAGAAGCTCTGGACCTGATGCCTTTTTCCACCACCGAGCCACATGAAGGCTGTTTTTCCAAATAAGTAGAGCATGCTAAAGTTGTATAGCCCATTTAGTTGTTGTCAAAAAGGTAATTCCAAAGTCACAAAGCTCACTTCATAACATCATTTCACTCTCCCTTTCTCTAATTTATTCGCTCGCTCCCACCCTCTCTCCCTGTCTCTCTGACTAATGTCTCACCGAATAAAAAAAGATGAACCTGCACGTGTGTGTGTGTGTGTGTGTGTGTGTGTGTGTGTGTGTGTGTGTGTGCGTGCGTGCGTGTGTGTGTGTGAAGGTTACTATAGTTAACGAAAACGAACGAAAAAACGAAAACTAGAATGGAAAAACATGACTAAGCTTAAAAAAAACGATAACTAACTGAAACGGTATTGTGTGTTTACAAAACGAACTAAAATAAACTAAAATGATAGAGAAAATCTCCTTAGTTTTCGTCTTTGTCAATTTATTTTGGATGGATGTCCAATCTGTTTTCATATATCTATCTTCCTCCTCCTCCCTCTAACCCTATGCTCTAACCTCGCGTCACCAGGCTCACAATGTGAGCTTGTAGATCGGCTATTTTCGGCAAAGAGGTTTAGTGTAGAGGGAAAAAAGAGCAGACTAAGTATAGAGTAAAAGGTGAAGTTAGGTAATGACGGCTCAAGTGGTTAAATATCTGAAAACACAAATTGACATGAATCCCAAAATACAATGATGATTGTGCAGTCAAACGATGAAACTATAATGGAATCTATGAAATGGTTGTGGGGGTCCCTGCTTCATCTCTCTCTCAACTAAGGGGTCCTTGGCCTGAAAACGTTGAAGACCCCTGCACTAGTTCCTTACTGCGAGCCTGCTCCTAACACACAGACGAGCTCCTTTACAGATAAGTACAGGCCTATGCATCAGCAATGACCTACATATTTACCCCTCACAAGTGCAATTAACATAGAGAGTCAGTGCCTGCACAGTTCTCCAATCTGCCAATAATAATTAGCCGTGTTCCCACCAGCCCGTAGCCTGTGTGCTCATGCCTAGTCAATTTTGCTTCTGGGTGGTCCCTGGAACTAAATATTTTGAGTTGGGGGTCCGTGGCCAAATTCATATGATTTTGGGAGTCCTTCACATGAAAAGGTTTGAGAACCACTGACATAGTAGTCTCTCATTGCTGACACAGAAACATAGGTTTTTCAAAAAAAATCTTTGAAGGATTTAAAAGACACTTATAGAATCGGGTCAAAATTCTAATTTTCACGATTTTTCTAAAATAGCAGATCTACAAGCTCGCAGCGCGGCACTCGGTGCCGCGCTGTGAGCTTGTATATCTGCTATTTTTCAATAGTTAAAGCATAAAATAATGATACACATTACTGTGCTATTGGGGTGTCGCAACAAATTCTGGGCCCTGTGTACTTTAACTATTGAAAAATAGCAGATAGGCCTACAAGCTCACAGCGTGGCACCGAGTGCTGCGCTGCGAGCTTGTATCTGCTATTTGTTTGTAGTGGTCTTTGAATATTTCAAATCCTTCTAAAGGTTTTTTTTTTAAAACCTATGTTTCTATGTCAATGGTGCTCTAACTTTTTCATGTGAAGGCCCCACAAAATTATATGTATTTGGCCCACGGACCCCCATGTCAAAATCTTTAGGCCTAGTTCCAGGGACCCCTCCCAGAAGCAAAATTTGAGTTACAAATGTTCGCCTAAAAAATACATATAACGATTTGCACACATTTTCACGACGTTTCAAAAAATAGCATATCTACATGCTCGCAGCACGGCACTCAGTGCTGCGCTGTGAGCTTGTAGATCTACTATTTTTCAATAGCTAAAGTATGAAATAATTCCAGGCCCCTTCACCTTGGGCCCTAGTAACTCAGCCCACTTTCCCCCCTTGTGACGCCCCTGCTAATGCCTAGTCCTTTTATCTCATCAGTGCATACCTAATGAAACATTAGTATTCCAAAAAACAGGCCTGCATCAGTGGTGGAAGAAGAACTCAGATCGCCTTTTTACTCAAGTAAAAGGAGCAATACTACATCGTGGAAATACTCAAGTAAAAGTCCTGTATTTGAATGTTTACTTTGGTACTGTAAAAGTACAAACATATTGGCAACAATATAAAGGCCTACTAACAGAACCAAAGTAAACGTATTAAAGTCTCTCAAAGTTTGTCAAACTTTCTTTTCAAAAATAGCAGATCTACAAGCTCACATGCGACACGTTGTGAGCTTGTAGATCGTCTGGTTTTCGATTGGCAAATATAAAGATAAGGCTTAATAAGTGGTTAATGTTTGTTTTGAATTAATTATGTAAATCTGCAAAGTAACTAGTAACTTATTAAGCTATCAAATAATCGTAGTTGAGTGAAACTTACAATATTTGCCTCTGAGGTAGTGGAGTAGAAGTATGAAGTATAAAAGAAAAAGAAAATACTCAAGTAAAGTACCTCATAATTGTACCTACAGTAAGTACAGTACTTGAGCAAATGTACTGTGCTTGGTGGCACCAGTGAACACACACACACACACACACACACACACACACACACGCACGCACGCACGCACGCACGCACGCACGCACGCACACACACACACACACACACACACACACACACACACATACACACACACACACAGGCCAAATGAATGCTGAGAACACTGAGCCCCAGATATCAATGTCTGGATTATTGTGACCAAAGAAATTGCAATTTACGATGTTATTGCGATAATCAAAATATCCCCAACATTATCCTGGGGCGGAACATTCGCCAAAAAAGTAGCAGATCTACAAGCTCACAACGTGTCGTGTTGCGACACATTGTGAGCTTGTAGATTGGCTTTTTCTTTTAATGCAATCAGATAGGACTTTTCTGTTTGGATGTATGGGCTGTCAAGGCTAGAAAGTAGTTTTTTGCCATTCAGTAGGCGTTCCCGCATAACTTCCGGGTATGATGAGGATGTCACGCACATACCCTCTATTATAGCAGCTTGCACACATGCTATTTTCTAACATTTTTGTAAAAATCTTCAAAAGCATTTGAAAGATTTTGAAAAAATAAAATAAAATCTTCTCTTCTGGGGGACCCTGGCACAACACATTTTCAAATGGGGGTCCGCAACCAAATATATACAGTATATCAATATGAGGGGGTCCTTGGCATGAAAAGGTTTGAGAACAACAGCTGGGTTTAGTGAGATGGTAGGTGCCTGAGCAGTCAGTGCAGGGTGCTGGTGGTCCCAGGTCTGGTCAACTGAACAACTTGGAAAGGCATTGTTTTGTCATCTTTCATGGAAATAATGGGCTGTGTCCACATTGTCAGTGTGGTGTGAACATCCCTATTGTCTCACACCAGAGCCAGGAAGAGTCCTGTTGTTCCATCTGAGGGGCTCGCTGGTGTCATGGTGGAAGCAGGAGGTCTACTCGCATTCTGGACTAAAACTAACAATACCCCAGGGTACCAAAACACTTTATTACAAGTGAAAGTCCTGCTTTCAAAATCTTACTTCAGCACAAAGTACAAAGGTATTAGGATCAGAAATATACTTAAAGGTAGCAAAGGTAAAAGTACTCTTTGTACTCATTATGCTGAATGCTCAATTTAGAATGATACATATAATGTTATTGGACCATAATTATTGATCATAGATAGATAGATACCTATCATCGTCATCATTAATACAGTATCATCAATTATTGACGAACCACTTAAGCCCTATTTTCTACTTTTCAGGTCTGTTCAGAAATAGGCGACTTACAAGCTCACAACGCATCGTCACACCAGCTACATACCGCATGCAACACAGTTATATGGAAATGTATAAATGGGACTCAAAGCAGCTTGGTCTCGCTGTGAGTATTTGGTCTGAACTAGACTGTAGACAGAGTGGGCTTGACCTACACTGGCAAGCATATCAGCCACTCCCTAATGCAGACAATTTGTGTCTACACACTCAATGCACGCACACAAGCAAACAGTCTCACACAGATGCACGGCACACACACCCACACACACACACACACACACACACACACACACACACACGCATACACACCCACACACACCCACACACGCACACACACACGCATACACACCCACACACACCCACACACGCACGTGTTGAACTATTGTACATGTGAGAACCCTAAATAGACGATCTATAAGCAACCTGAATCTTTTCTTAATTGTAATTAAACATCTTTTTAAAGCATAAAACAACGATTTCTCTTTCCAGGCCCAGGAAAATTGTCTTCATAACGTCTATCCCATGGGTCTTAAACAGGGGGTCCGGGACCCCTAGGGGGTCCTCAGAGTTACTACAGGGGGTCCTCCAAACCTTTGAGTGATAGAACGTTTTTTTTTCTCCTTTTTTATATTAACCACTTGAACCCTAGTGTCCATATTCTGAGAACTTTAGCCAAAAATAGCCGATCTACAAGCTCACAACGCCTCGCAGCTTGTAGATCGGCTATTTTCGGCAAAGAGGTTTGGTGCAGAGGGGAAAAGGAGCAGACCAAGTACAGAGTGAAAGGTCAAGTTTATGAAGTATTGATGGTTCAAGTGGTTAAATATCTGAAAACACAAATTGACATGAATCCAAAATACACTGATGATTATGCTGTCAAACAATGAAACTATATGGAATCAAAATGGATGGTAATTTAGGAAGAGTTTTATTCAGAAACAAAATCATCCTCTACCAATGTTATACATGTGTATATATTTATATATAGATGGAATTTTGTGACAGGATGTAATTATTTTTCCCTAAATAAAGAATTGCAAAAAAAAAAAGAAACTATATGGAATCTATATGATAAGGCTGTAGGGGTCCCTGCTTCATCTCTCTCTCAACCTAGGGGTCCTTGGCCTGAAAACGTTGAAGACCCCTGGTCTATCCTATCCTATTTTAAAAAGGCTAACGAGAGGGCTGGCCGACCGGCAGACCACGGCCACGCCACTGTGACTCAGACATAACCATGAACAAACCGGATACACTAGCCTCGGAAACCCAGGCATTTTATTTTGGCGATAGGAAGAAAAACTATGACACAGACATAACCATACGCAAACCCGATAAACAGTAAATATCGATCAGATTGGATGTAGGTGTGAGGGCTGCGTAGCGGCCTGAATCTCTATTTTCTAAAATGCTGCTGCTGATACTTGTGGGGCTCAAACGTATAGTAATGCAAGTACTGTTCAAAGTAAACACATGCACTCACGCACACACGCACACACACACACACACACACACACACACACACACACACACACACACACACACGTACACACGCATGCATGCACGCACTAGGGCATTCACCAAATATTCGAATATTCGAATATCAAAGTCAATATTCGACGTTGTTCACCGAAGTCGAATATTCTTTTTTCTTTTTTTTTCTTTTTTTTTGTCAATGCCCCTGGTGGATGAATTTGTTATTGCTCTATACCAGGGGTTCTCAAACCTTTTTAGGCTGTGTGACACCCAAAATAAACATATTTGAACTGGGGACCCCCACTCTGACAAGCACTTGGAATTGTAGGTAATACATTTAATGTGACTCGGTTCCACAGATAAACATTGTGAAAATAGCAGATCTACATGCTCACAACGCCTCGCAACCTCTTGCTTACTTAATATTTGACATTTGGCCAGTCCTGTCGAATATTCGACTATTCGAATACTTTGAGGTCGAATAATTCGAATACTAAAAATCACTATTCGTGAATGCCCTAGCACGCACACACACTCGCCTAGCACAAGAAGACACACTCACACACAACACACATTCACACACGCAGTGGTGATGGCCAGAGATATACAGTATGTTGACTGCAGCCATTCTCCCGTACTCTCTCTCTCTCTCTCTCTCTCTCTCTCTCTCTCTCTCTCTCTCTCCCTCTCCACAGTCCACACACACACACACACTCTTCACGGCTGAATGCAGGCGGGGGGTTGGGGCTGCATGCGGCCCTCAGGCGGGGCCATTTCTCCCTGTGTTTGCACATTTCATACTCATTGAACCTGTAGTCCAAAAATAGAAAATCTAAGAACCTCGCGTGACCACACGTGGTGAATACCAGGAAGATACATCACTCTGTTATGCGCTATGCTGCATGTCATTGGATCCCGTAGCTTTTCAGCAGAGACCCGAAGGATACATTTTTCGTCTCCCGATTAAGAATTAACCCCTTAAGCACTTTTTTTTAAAATTGTGAAAACAGACGATCTATAAGCTCACATAATGACGCGTTGTGAGCTTGGATGGATAGATGGATTTGTGATTTATTTTTAAATATCTAGATATTTTGAAATAATAATAAAAAAGAAATGTAGGAAATGCAACAACAACAAATAAGAAGGGATATTTACTTGCAACCCATACGAAAGGGCTTGTGAGCAAAAGATTGGCCATTATTTGGGAAACATTGCATATACTGTAGGTAGCCTACTGAGTCATGGCTCTATATGAGAAACAAACACAGCCCGACCAATGGGATCAATAAATAATTTCCTATCTAATACCTTTTCTGCAGACTGCGCGCGCTCTCAATGATACCAGTAATCATAATCTCTCTCAAAAATGACTCTGTGTATGAGAGAGATAGTGAAAAAGGTGTGTGTGTGTGTGTGTGTGTGTGTGTGTGTGTGTGTGTGTGTGTGTGTGTGTGTGTGTGTGTGTGCGTGCGTGCGTGTGCATGTGTGTTCTATTGCTACACTTGTGAGGGCCAAATGCCCCCACAAGTATAATAGAATTTTGTTGTTGTCCAAAACCTTCCCTTTTTTGTTATTATTTTAAAAAACGATTTAGAATAGTGAAAATAGCCGATCTACAAGCACACGTTGTGTGCTTGTAGATCTGCTATTTCACTACTTTTGTGCGACAGTCTCGTATGATGATTCAGGGCTTTACTTAACGAAAAAAACGTA